>NC_143403.1:7040967-7347096 GCF_052110815.1 Crocodylus siamensis | reverse complement strand
TTTCTCTCACAGGAAGTGGGAGCACCCAAGGAAGAACTGAGTTTTGAACAATTTCACTTGTTCTACAAGAAAATTATGTTTGAACAACAGAGATCGGTAAGTTCATCTCAAAATAGCCAGTGAGCATGCTGTTATCTTGCTTGGGTTGAATGAAAAGTGAATCGGGACCTTCTGCCCTCTACCATAAAATGCTCATTCATCTTACTATATTTGATGGATCGGTGACAACCAGCACCGATAGCTGGTTTAATAAAAGAAATGGAGAAATTAGTGTTGCTTCTTGGCTGCTCATAGTGGAAGTGTGCAAACACCTAACGGGGCTTTTGGGAGCAGTTTGTCAAGCTCATTTGTCTGTGCCGTGTGTAGGATGTTCATGGATTGGATTTAATTAATGGATGTTCAGTATAATGAGGGTTTTGTTCTTGCATGATTTCCTGATTTGATTTATCCTGCATCCAAAGGAACGTTCTTTAAACTTTGCTTGCATGTCCTGGTCACCAAATGAGGGCAGTCATTGTCATATTTTCTTTGGAGGATGGTGCATGCATACAATTGCTTACTGCATGCTATGCCTGTGACAGCCCTGGCACTGTATAAATGGCGTGGCTCTGTATTTACAGATTTACTAAGGGAACAATTTGGTCACTGCAACCAAAAAAGTTCATTGCATCCAGAGTCATGAAGTTGATGGGAGCTCCAAAAGCTTCGTGTCACTGAAAATCAGGGTATTTACTTAAATGTGTAAATGTGGGTATGAGGGCCAGATTCCAGGAGGGATTTCCGTGCTTAAATCCTATTGATTTCAGGAGGTCTTCAGCACCTAAATACCTTTCTGGATCTGGCTCTTAAGTGCTTAAATTTCAGCACCCAAACTTGAAGATGTTGGTACGAATGGCTGAATGGTAGTAATTGCATACCGCTAATTGTGTCTGCAGAAATGCAAGCCACTGTTAATATTCAGGCCGCTTCACCTCAGTTGACACAGGAATTGTTTGTTCATAGTTTCCCCTTTCAGTTTTGTAGAGTAAGCATATTTTTAATATTGATCAGTCTGATACAAATAACTGTGCTGTAGGATATTGCTTGCTGAAATGCCTTATTTGTTCAATTTGCCTTGTTAAGTGCTCCTTTTTCTAGGGTGAGTCTAGCTTTTCACCTTAAATATTAAAAAGTTACTTAAAGGGAGAGTAAAGCACAGAGCATCTGACCTCCTTTGAACTCTTGTTCTCACACTTGGTGGATTATTTTAAGAAACTCCTCATCTTGCTTAACAATTCTTTTCAGCTAAGTTGGCAACAACTTCCTGAGATCTGTACCTGTGCCGATCCAACCTGGAGGCAATTTAGTCTAGATTTTATACCTAGATGAATAGAGATGATACAGTATATGTGTGCTTACAGGTTTTGCAGGCTATCAAGCAATAAAAGCTTCCAGGGAAATTGACTGCTTGTGTTTTATAATATGAATTATCAAGGTCAAGTTTCTTGTTCGAGAATTGTGTGCTTCTCCATGGACAATTCCTGACATGTACCCACTAGCTTTGACAGCTTGTTTCTTGGACATTTGAACTCAGACTGCATTTTGCTAACTTAAAAGGGTAGCATATAAATCAATAAAAAATAAATAGCTATACAGCATGTAGAGAGCACAAACCACTGTAGATATTATTGAATGAAAAGATGTAGATTTTTTATTGTGTATCTTTTCTGTTTTTATTCCTATCTCAAGATTCTTGAGGAATTCAAAAAGGATTCTTCTGTGTTCATTCTTGGGTGAGATTTTCTATTAATACAATTTTATACGTGTATGTGTGTGTGTGTGCGCGCGCATGTGTGTGTCTGGTTGTCATGCAGCTACACTTCATAGTCCCATAATCAATGATCTAGTTTAGGGGTTCCCAAACTGTGGTACACAAACCTTGCCAGTACACAAGACGGTATGCGGGAGAAATTGTGTAATTTAATTTTCATTATAATAATTGGCATATAAGGGGTTAAAATATAAAACGTATGCTGGTAGGGGTATGCTGGCAGCTGGTAAGTCTGGAAGGGGTATGCCATAAGAAAAAGTTTGGGATCCTCTGATCTAATGGAGCCATTTATTTCTGTTCTTTGAAGTGATGGCACTGTTTATGTGTTATGGTACTTTAAGTGAAGAGAGAGTGGATTTCTTATTGCTGTGCTGCTTGATGAGAATTTATCATTGAAACATGCCCTACCTATACTTTGATATTCATTTTAATATCTGGCATGAAAAGTGATTAAGGGCGATTCGCTGTAAGAACTAAATTTTTCCTACTGATGAACTTCAGTGAGAGCTTTAATGGAAGACAACAGCTGGCTCTCTGAATGTTTGCTTTGGGAGTTAAACCCGAAGGGAAAGGAGTATTGTGGATTGGTCGAGGCAAAGCAGAATTTGAACCCAAATCATGTCTTGATTTCCTTGTCTGTAATAATTCTCAAGTTCCCTAAGCAAATAAGGTACATGCAACATGTTGAAGAAACAAGGGGCCGCTGAATATAAGTGAGGAACACTTACGATTTTTCTAGGTAAAGCCAGTTTATCCTGACTTTGCATGTTGCATGTAAGGAACTTCTTAAGTATCTTAAGACTCGCTGCCCTTGATGTAATAAATTCTGTGGTCCTTACTCATAATGAGTGCGTGTATCATTTAATAAAACACATGGCTATGCAAATAATTTACAAGAACAATACTTTCAACAATACCCTAATTAAGCTTCACAGCACCCCGATTACATAAGGAAATGTAGCTCTCACATTACAAAACGATAAACAGAGAGAGCCTAAGTCACTTTTCCAGCCTTATGTGGTGAGTCATTTGGCTGTGACCTTTGATTCTGAGACTGAAAATCCACTCCTGATACCATCATCCACCCATTACCTTCAACAAGGTTTCGACTAAGTTTTGAGTTTTGAGTCCATGATCTGAATAGATTCAGTTCTGTAGCCATATCCACCTGAGGCCCTGACTTAGCTGATATTTGTTCTCCTTTGTCCTGCTCTATTCAGTAACCATCAGGAAATTTGCTAATTTTTTTCTTTCCCTCTGCTCTAGAAATACTGACCATCCAAATGCTTCAGCAGTCCATCTACATGACTTCCAGAGATTTCTGCTACATGAGCAGCAGGTGAGAGGGTCAGAAACCCAAGTGCCTCTTTATCAAGGCTTCTAGCATTAGCGCATTTTGCAGAGAAGTCACGGACTGACATAGAGTACAGCAATGCTAATGGTGACATGGAAATTACTAGTAATATTATGATAGCCCTACTGGTCCCGGGAATAAAGAGCAAGTTTTGTGAGATGCAGTAATATCTTTTATTCGACCAACCTATAGCTGGGAGAGAGAAAAGCTTGCCGAACATCTCTCCCAACTAAAAGTTGAGCCAATAAAAGAGATGATCTCACTTCATACTTGGATTTCACTGAAATCGATAAGCATCGATATTACTGATTAAGCATAAATTGCAGCTCTATGATAGTTTATTCTCTGTAAAGAAATAGTTCTCTGTAAAGAAAATGAGAGGGAGATGCTGCAGTTAACATGGTTTTGTTTGGTTTCTGCTACATAAATGGAAGTGTGTGACTGATACTACATAGATATACTACATAGATATCAGGAGTGACATCCTGGCTCTGTTGTGGGTGACACCAGATAATCATTTGGGGTGGTATCCTCACCATGGCCCCATGGGGCTTGGCACCATGGAAAGAAACAGTGTATTGAGATCTTGGCTTCAATTGAGTCAAAGGGAATTTTAACAGGAGTAGGGTCTGCCTCCTGGCAGTGATCTGGTGAGGACAATCAGCATTCACAGGTAAGACAAGATCCTGTTTGACATAGGTTAGTTTAAACTGTGTGTTTTATCCTGGTTAGACTGTCTGATTAAAGTCCTGGGTTGATATAAAAAATAGGGTATTTTCCAGGTGGGGGTGTGATAAAAGAATATCTTGCAGAACCCCCCTCCTGTTACCATGTGCATATTTTTGGAAAGCCTGGCATATCTTCTGTATGTTCAAGCTTTGATAATTCATAGGCCCTTTTGAGCTCCAGGTTTGCAAATCTCATTGAACAGTCAAATTGAACACAGACATTTGTGTATTCCCTGAATGAACTTGATTTTTTTTCTTGATGTGACCATTATAGTAACACTAAGGCTGCGAAGTGAGTCATTCAAAAGTTAGGAAGTTAGGCCAGAATCAAGATTACCTGCCTTGATGGGGTCAAGATTGCATACATTGTGGTTTTTCCTGCCCTGAATATAGCCCCTGCCTGTGTCAGGTTTATACTAGAGCTGAGGGCTTCTTTTATCCCTGAATCGGCATATAGGCTTTCCCTTATGTAGAGTTGCATTATTTTGAAATTAAATCTGTTTTTTGGGGAAAAAAATGATGAACCTAAATTACAGCACATACATTCATAGAATCATAGAAGTCGGGTCGGAAGGGACCTTGTAGATCTTCAAGTCCATCCCCCTGCCTGGGCAGGATTAAAAACTGGGCTCAAATGATCCCAGTTAGGTAGGCATCAAGCCTCTTCTTAAAGACACCCAGGGTAGGAGCCAGCACCACTTCCCTTGGAAGTTGGTTCCAGATCCTAGCCGCCCTGACTGTGAAGTAGTTTTTATGGATGTCTAATCTAAACCTACTCTCCAATAACTTGTGGCCGTTATTCCTTGTTATGCCAGGGAGCGCTCGGGGAAACAAGGTTTCTCCCAAACCCTTCTGGTCCCCCCAAGTGAGTTTATAGATGGTCACCAGGTCCCCCCTCAGCCTTCTCTTGTGATGGCTGAACAGGTTCAGGTCCCACAGTCTCTCATTGTAGGGTCTGCCCTGTTGTCCCCGGATCATGCGGGTGGCTCTCCTCTGGACCCTCTCAATGTTGTCCATATCCCTCCTGAAGTGGGGTGCACAGAACTGGACACAGTACTCCAGCTGTGGCTTGACCAGTGTTGCATAGAAAGGGAGGATCACCTCCTTGGCCCTGCTAGAGATGCACCTGTGGATGCACAACAAGGTCCAGTTAGCCCTGCCAACTGTGACCTTGCATTGTTGGCCCATGTTCATTTTGGAGTCAAAAATGACTCTGAGATCCCTTTCTGCCTTCGTGCTCTCAAGGAGGGAGTTTCCCATCTTATAAGTGTGCTGCTGGTTACTACTGCCCAAGTGCAGCACCCTGCATTTATCAGTACTGAAGCACATCCTGTTTTTGCTAGCCCACCCCTGTAACCTATCCAGGTCTTGCTGCAGTCTTTCCCTCCCTGCTAGCATGCTCACCTCACCCCAAATTCTGGTATCATCAGCGAATTTAAACAGGGTGCTTTTCACTCTGTTGTCCAAATTGCTGATAAAGAAATTGAACAGCGCAGGCCCAAGGACCGAGCCCTGGGGGACTCCGCTGCCCACTTCCCCCCAGGTCGAATATGACCTGTCCACCACCATCCTCTGAGTACAACCCTTGAACCAACCTGCAATCCATCTGGCTGTGTAGGCATGAATACAACAGTCACCCAATTTTTTTAATGAGGATGGGGTGGGAGACTGTGTCAAAGGCCTTGCTGAAGTCCAGAAAGACTACGTCCACGGCGACACCTGCATCCATTGCTTTTGTGACCTGATCATAAAAGGCAGTCAGGTTGGTCTGACATGACCTGCCCCTAATGAAACCGTGCTGGTTGCCCTTGAGCATCATCTCCGAGGCTGGCCCAACTCTTTGATGATCTTCTCAAAGAGTTTCCATAGGACTGAGGTAAGACTGACGGGCCTATAGTTGCCCGGGTCCTCCCTCCTCCCTTTTTTAAAGGTGGGGACCACGTTGGCTATCTTCCAATCATCTGGGACCTGGCCCGAGCACCACGAGCGCTTGTAAAGCCGTGCCAAAGGCCCTGTAATAGCCCCTGCTAGCTCCCTCAACATCCTGGGGTGGAGAGCATCTGCACCCGCTGATTTGAACACGTCTAGCCCCTCCAGAAGCTCTCTAACCTGGTCCTCCCCAACCTGAGGTCTGGAGGCATTCCCCTCAAGTCTGTCTTGCATCACGGTGGGGAAGTCCCAGTCCCTGCCCAAGAAAATGGAGGTGAAGAATTGGTTAAAGAGGTCTGCTTTCTCTTCTGGCACAACCACCAGATTGCCCAGAGGATGTTGCAGGGGCCCCACATTTCCCAGTGTTTCCTTTATCCTCCCTATATATTTGAAAAAGGAAAAATATTACTTCTGCCTTGTGTGGGGATCAAACTCACAACCTTCACATTATAAGGCTGATGTGCTACCTACTGCACTAATGAGATAGCACCAGTTAATGTCAGGTGGCCAGAGGGATTTGCAAAACCTCTGAGTGTGCCAGTTTCATTCACTCTTTGGTATGTGACTGCATTTGTATGTGATCCCAGACATCATCATTTTAAGTACAGCTATAGCCCGAACCAGGCTGGATGGGTGAAACAGAAGATACAGCAACTAACTATAGCCAGATGAGAGCCATTCAGTTGATTGCTGCTCTGAAAGTCTCTCTCTTTTATTTTATATAGTATACACATAAGGAGCATTATTATGCTTTTGGCAGTGGAAACAAATGACGATAACTTTTTCTTTTTTCTTTTAAAGGAATCTTGGGCACAGGATATCAGTAAAGTCAGAGAACGAATGACAAAGTTTATAGATGACACTATGAGAGAAACTGCTGAGCCTTTCCTCTTTGTAGATGAGGTGAGATAATATGATAATTTCTTTTAGTTATCTATATTTTCTCTTTTTATTTCCTGTAAATTGTAGTTTGCTGATTAGAGAGCAAGTTCTGTGAACTCTGCTCTTTTTAATGTTTTGTATTCTTTTCCCTCTTGCAACCAAATACATTTACATCCAGTCTCTATCTTTATGTTTTAGTTCCTGACTTACCTTTTCTCAAAAGAAAACAGTATTTGGGATGATAAATATGATGCAATAGATCCCCAGGATATGAATAACCCTTTGTCCCACTACTGGATCTCTTCCTCTCACAACACGTAAGTTTTTTTAAATACCTTGGTCTTTTAGTTCTGATCAGATAGACCTGGTATATATTAAGAGAAAAAAGTCCAAGTTATGCCAGGAACATGCAGTCTGGCTTTCTGAAGACTCCATGGGAGGTTATGCATATGCACCTGACAGTGGTCACTGACCTTTTTCTGAAAACTTTAAAAAAAAAAAAAAAGTCTTGAGAAGTAGTGAATTGTATTTTCAAGAAATACAAAGCAAAAAAAGCCTTTCCAGGAGAAAATGGAAGAGAACTGTAGCCATTAGTCTATGCTCAGACTCTTGCTTCCTGTAAATAACTCTGGGGGTGTGTCCAGACAAGTGTGCACATGTGTTTTCCCCAGGGACAGATAGTGGCACAACTATGTGCCACTGCTGTTTGTGCCTGGGGAATGCCCCTGCACGCATGTTCTGGCTCTGTGCTGCAAATATGCAGAGTGAAGAACCTTTCAATGTGTTTTGCAGCACCTCAGAAGCCTTTGAGGCCCTGCAAAGCGCACGTGCATGCTCATCTAGATGTGCCCTAGGAGTCAGGGCTCTTCAAAGAGCCCTGCACGTACTGCCCAGTTCAGACCTAGTGTGTCTAGGTTTTATGAGACTTTAAGAGGCAAATCTTAAGCCACTTCAGTAGTGGGACTTTTGTCTCAGTGCAAGTTGCAGAATTGGGGTAAAAGTTCTTTCTGGGATGCATGTGTCTTATTGTGTATTGTATATAAGGGGTCAGAATTGTACTGGTATTCCTTATGCCACCTGTACTGCAGCATTGTAGTCAGCTGTGCATGCATCTTTGTTTAAACACAGCTCTAGAGAAGGATGGTGATAGTATTTCAAACTTATATTGCCTACAGTTTCAAAGGAAAGTTGTGGCAGAAACCAAGAACGGAACCCAGGAGTACTGGCCTCCAGTCAGTTTCTAAAACCAGGATGTAATATTGCTTTAATGTGGCCAGATTGTTTTGGGGTGGAAAATGCCACGACCTTTGTGTGACTGGAAAGGTGACGAGTGCTGTGCTGAGCTCTGCCAGATCCGGAGGGAGTGCAGGGTGCCAGTGGGGAGATGCTGGAATACAGACTGGGGGTGTAACAGTTTGTGCTGTTCCAAAGTGGAAAGGGTTGTTTCCAGTGAAGGAGATAAATGTGGCTGATATGGGTTGTAGAAACTGAGTGCCCGTGGGGCATGCCCGAAGATGTCAGCCCTCACTCTGATCTTCAGAGAATCACAGAAAGGTAGTTTTGGAAGGAACCTCAGGAGGTCACATCTAGTCCAACCCTCTGCTCAAAGCAGGACCAGCCCCAACTAGATCATCCCAACCAAGATTTTGTCTAGCTGGGTCTTAAAAACCTTCAAGGATGGAGCAGCCACAACCTCTCTGGGTAACTTGTTCCAGTGTTTCACTGCCCTGCTAGTGAGAAAAGTATTCTTCATATCTAACCTAAACTTCCCTTGCTGCAACTTGAGCCCATTGCTCCTTGTTCTGTCATCTGCCCCCACTGAGAACAGTCCAGCTCCATCCTCTTTCGAACCCCCCTTCAGGTAGTTGAAAGCTGCTGTTAAACCCCCTCTGTCTTCCCTTCCCTAGACTCAATAAGCCCAGTTCCCTCAGCCTCTTCTCAGAAGTCATTTGCCCCAGACCCCAAACCATCTTCATTGCCCTCTGCTGGACTCTCTCCAACTTGTCCACATTCTTTCTGTAGCGGGAGGCCCAAAAGTGAACACAGCACTCCAGATGTGGGCTCACCAGTGCTGAATAGAGGGGAATAATTACTTCTCTTGACCTACTGGCAGCACGCCTACCAGTGCAGCCCAGTATGCCGTAGCCTTTTTGGCAACAAGGGCACACTGCTGGCTCATATTCAGTTGACTGTCCACTGTACCCCCAGGAACTGCTGCCCAGCCAGTCACCCCCAGCCTCCACCAGTGCATGGGATTGTTCTGTCCTAAGTGCAGGACTTCGCACTTGTCTTTGTTGAACCTCATGAGATTCCTTGTGGCCCAATCCTCCAATTTGTCTAGGTCACTCTGAATCCTGGCCCTACCCACCAGTGTATCTACTACTCCCCACAGCTTGGTGTCATCTGCAAACTTGCTGAGGGTGCAAGTTTCCTTGTTATTAGGAGTTTAAGTTGCTATCAACTCTTCCTTAAACATAAAAACCTTTAAGAAATAATGTGGCTGAAAATTTCTATAGTGGGGCCTGCCTTACTCTTAGCCATTCTGGTGGGTCTTTCAAGATTTGTTCTTTGTGAACTCTAAATAAGCAGACTCCTAGCCCAGATAATAGGAAGCAGGATTTTCTATAATAGGAAAACTATCAGTTATCAGATAGAAAAGGGGGGCAGGGGGAACATGTTGGCATCGTTGCCTTTCCTAACTTGCAGTCTCATTTTTCTGCTTAGATACCTCACCGGGGACCAGCTTCGAAGTGAATCCTCCACAGAAGCTTATATCAGGTGCCTTCGCATGGGATGTCGCTGTATTGAGTGTGAGTAAGAGGCTCGTGGACTGGCATGTGATGAAAGAATGGTTTTGTTCCCCACCTAGGTGGAGCTTCCTCTGATAGCTAAGCACAGACACAAACAAGAGCTCTGGGGGTGGGGGAGGGCGGGTTTAAACACAGGGTCATGCATTTCTTGTTAAATGATGTGCTAATTCCTTGAACCAGCTTTTGCAGGAGTGCCCATGTATTCCACTATGCACTTGTTCTTTTTCTTTCCTTAGAAGTCTAACTAGCCCTTTTCAAACCTAGCTCAGGGTATACACCAGTGACAAATTGTCACAGTTACCAGATGAAAGCAAATGGTTTAAAGCCCAGTAAATAACTTTACGACGAACATTTATGATGAAGGTTTGCAGCTAATTGATGCAGTTATGCTGATGGACATTTGTTTCATGAGCACCAGGTTGCAGCCCCTCTGTGTTGGTATTGGTACCACACAGAAAATAGTGTCAGCCCAGCTAAGAGTCTATAAAATTAATTTCTCCAGTAACTACAAGGATATCCTCTGAAGGGTTTGTCCACACTTTATGGTATTTTATGCAGGTTGTTTGGCCAGGCACTGCTCGGCACCGTTCAGAAGTTATCTTGCTACTGGCTGATCAGCCGCTCTCTTCCTCTCTCTCTCCCATAGTTACAAGAGGCCCCATGGTATAGTTATTAATCTGCTAACTGAGCACCTGTATAAAGTGCTGACTTGAGAACTGGGATAAGCTGTAAATGGAGAAACTTCCAAATAGTAGGAGCAGATTTACTACTTGTGAATATAGGTAGTAAACAGTCTAAACAACTGTCTAAATTCCTTGGGCATTTATACACATACTTTTTTCCCACAACATGCTGGAGATCGGCCGCTTCAGAGTAGACTTGATGAATCAAGTTTGCTCTGCAGGCGAGCTGAGGTGAACTGCGCTGCGCTGCATACAGGTGTATGAACAGCGAAATGCAGGTCAGCGCGCAGAACATGGTGGTGGTACGCTTTTGAACTAAAGCACCTCCGAGGTATGTTAGTTCAAAACCACGCTGCCGCCATTTTCTCTGCGCTGACGTGCATTTTGCCACTTATACAGCTGCAAGCAACACTGCGCGGGGTGCTTTTCAAAGTGCCTGACACTGTGTAAGAACGCCCCTTGTTTCCTGGTTTCTAACTTTTGAAAATTCTGTGTTATGTTCTGTGTTTGATACTTAAACAAACTTAATCTTCTCTGTAAGGAACATCAATCTATTTCAAGGAGCATTTTAACAAAATATAAAAGTATATGATGAATTGTATAGAACACTTGGAGGCACTGGATAGAGTTGGGCTATACACATTGGAGTTGTTTAAATAATTACCTTGCCTCTATTTTTTTCCCTCCTGCTGTGCTCATTAGTGGATTGCTGGGATGGTCCTGATGGGAAACCGATAATTTATCATGGATGGACTCGGACAACAAAAATCAAATTTGATGATGTGGTGCAGGCCATCAAGGATCATGCATTTGTCACATCTGAGTAAGTTTTTCTTGACTTCACAGGCTGGTGTTTCCTTACTGTTCATGTTGGATTCATGAAAAGGCCAAAATGTCTATACCTTCCATAGCGTGGTTTCTGTGATACTCCAAGAGACACAAATCTTGGTATATTTAAGTTGCAGGAGAGGGCCCATAACATTTCAGGGTGCTGCTGGGAGAGCTAGAAAACACAAAAGGGGCTCTTCATCTCCCTGCATGAGACCTTGCCTGTATAGACAACCTTGTGATACCAAATGTTTTCAATAATGTGATTTTTAAACTATTGGAAATGTTGAGCAGTGTTAGTGAGATGGAAACTCAAAGCCACTAACTTACTAGTGTAGGTGAGTTCCTTAATGGAGAGATGGGGAAACCTTTCTGTGAACTTCTGGCTCTGGTGACCTGAATTGACAGCAGTGTCCCAGCTTTGCCTTTCCAGTTCTGTGCTGAGATACCTCTCTAACCCTTTTCTTATCTCTTGATTGGGAAGGAGCTAGGGTTGCAAGGCTCCTGTCTTCATTCCCATGTGGTGTAATTGGTTGGCCATAGAGAGAAGAAGACATTGTTCCATCCTCAAATGTTTCCCCTTGGGGGTTGAACAAAGACTGCAGTACTTCTGTCAAAGTGAAAGACTTCCTCCCCAAGCACCTGTTGACAGCAGTATGAGTCTTAGCCTGTACTCAGCAGCTACAACCTGGCAAAGGCAGTGGTTTATTTTTGGTTTGGCAACACTTCTGAAGTGGATGGGATTTAGGGAGCTATGTAAAGAGCACAGGCATGCCTTGAAATGCAGGGTTTTCCGAGTCTGTCTGACAGAGTGAGTTGCAGATGCGTATCATCGTCTCAGTGACTAGATGTTTGTGTCAACATGGGTGCACCCAAGCTTCCTGTTATACCATAAACACCTCAAACCACAAGGTAATGAGTACACTGACAATTTCCCTGAGTGCCTGTACTCTCCTTGGAGCATGTTGTCATCTAGTGGTTATGGGTGTATGCATTCCTCTCTCCATTTGTTTTGGCTTTCCCTCCCCACCCCAGCCCTTTTTTAGGAACAGATGTTGAATGCTGCCTCTCTGTTCTCTTTGTCCCAGCTTCCCTGTGATCCTCTCAATTGAAGAGCATTGCAGTGTGGAACAGCAGCGACACATGGCCAAGGTGTTCAAGGATGTATTTGGGGACCAGCTTCTGACAAAGCCTATTGAAGCCAGTGCAGATCAGCTGCCATCACCAACTCAGCTGAAAGAGAAAATTATCATTAAGGCATGTTTCATTTTCCAGGATTCACAGTGTATTGTGGTACCTTTAAACAGGATGGTGGGAACCAAGACTCTGGATTCCTTTCCTGGCTCTGCTGCTTTAGCTTTTATGTGACATTGGACAAGTCTGTAGTTGCCACATATAAAATGAGCAAAACCTGGGTTTAATTAACTAATGTTTATAAAGCATTTTGGGCTCCTCTGGGATGGAAGAGGCTGTTGCTCAAAGTGCATGTTACTAGCACTTGGCAACATTTTATGGAGTTTTGATAAATTACATACTAAATTGCTTGCTATTTGATTTTTCTTAGTAATTAATGTGGTTGATTTAAGTGCAAGAAGAAATGTCAGCTCTTTTCTAAAGGTCTCCTTTCAGCTTCTAAAATGTCACCATTCAATTTCAGGAAGGTTTGCTGCTACCAGTCCTTATCATAGACTCTTTGCACAATTACATCCTGCATAAAAATGTTAAGTACGCTCTTGAATGGAAAATAATATTAATACTATTAGCCAGTATTTATATAACCTCTTCCATTCCAGTTGATCCCAAAGCACTTTACAGACAGACTATAGACTTCATTTTCCAAAAGATGCTGCTCATTGAACATTGCAAAAACAAATGGCACTCCTGGCACACACACAGAATAAAGGTATGACTCACATAGGTAGATTTGTTAGCAGCTTTGAGAACTTGGGGTCTTACACTCAGATAATCATAGTAAAGTATGATCACAGTAAGGGTCCTCATAAGGTCAAATAGTCCAGCCTTCTGCCCAAGGCAGGATCATCCCTTCCTAAACCATCCCAGCCAAGCGCCTGTTTAACCTGCTCCTGAAAATTACCAGGGATGGAGATCCTGCAACTTCTCTAGGTAGCCTGTTTCAGTTTTTCATAGTCAGAAAGTTTTTTCTGTTCTCCAGCCTACATTTTCTCTGCTGCAGTTTAAGGCCGTTGTTCCTAGTCCTGTCCCTTACAGCCGCAGGGAAACACTGTCTCCAGCCTCTTTCAGGGATTTGAAAACTGTTATCAAATCCCTCTCAGTCCTCTTTTCTTCAGACTAAAAGTCTTCCTTAATGTCACTCTTTGGGGCCACATCTACATGAGATGTTTACTTGCCTACATAAAATGGAGCTGCCTATTTAGCAGGCCCGGGCTCTGGCCAGGTCCTTGTCACCCACCATAGAGTCCGGGCTGCTTGCAGCAGGCACTGGAGAGGCTGCAAACAGCCAAACCAGGGTCTGCGGAGTCCTGGTCTGGCTTGTTGCTGGTGGCAGGTGCACATGTGCTGCTGGGCAGAGGAGGGGCCGGGATTGTGCTTCCCTGGGCGCGTGTGTGTGTGTGTGTGTGTGTGTAGCTGCAGCCACCACCATGCCAGAGATCTGGACCCTGCAGCCTCCTGACTGCCTGCCACATCTGGCCTGGGCTCTGGGTAGCTGCTGCCTGCCCAGGCTGCTTGCAGCAGGGTTTGCAGCTTCTGTACTGCTCCCAGGCTCCATGAATGGTGGTGGCAAGTGCCCAGAGCCTGGGCCTGCTGAGGTGTGCCCAAAGCACGTGAAAACAATGTGCCCATGGCACGTGAGAGCAGTGTGCATGTGAGGACAGTGGTCTGGCACGTGTGCTGGGGGTGCCAACCCCTGAGCTAATTCTTCTTTCCTATACTGCCCCTCATAAAATATCTGGGCTGCTGCCATTTCACCTGTATTAACCTACCCTGTGGCACTGGTCATAATGACTTATTCTTCACTTGGCTTTCTCTTTGTTCTGTCCAGTCGTCAATGTCTCTGTGCTGCTCTGGGATGGTCTAAATCTCTACACCTTTTTCATTAGAAGGGAAGACTTTATTCTGTAGATAATCATTGGAATTACCCTTCTCAAGGGTGTTGACGTGTACTTTTCACTTATCAGCATGGCACCCTGTACAAACTGAAAGTCTTGGCATGTGTATCAGTAATTTAAGAATCATTTTCTCCTGGCTACAAGCACCAGCATTGCCCTTGTACTCCCACTATGTGATACCTTTCGACCCAGTCATTGTGCAATTGCAGTGTCCTTGCCATGATCTCCTGGAGATTTGCATTTCAATGGACTTCCCTGGGTCCTGCCTCTCTTGCTCTTTGCACAATAGAACTTGAGTGCTTCTATCCCAGGGAAGAATTATACATTTGTGGGAGGAGAAAGCGGAATTTGGGTCCATTTGATGCGAAATAATCACCTCTGTTTCTTTCTTGTGGTCCTTTTCTTGGGATAAGAGATTTCCACTCCTCTTAATTAGTTTCCTTTTAGCTGTGTTCTTTTTTCTCTTCAGCCAGAGGTCTGACAACCTCTTCCCCCTTTATTCTCCTTCCTTTCTTCTCACACAAAGGTAATTTTAATAATATGTGTCCTCTAATGAATGGTAGGCTCTCATCCTCCGAGTTGTTTCTCTTTATGCTTGATTAGTGCCTGCTGCCAGGTAATTAGAGGAACACTCAGATGAGATTGACATTCAGAATAGAAAGCTGCACCTCCTGCTTAAATCCACATATAACCTCTGCATACAAGATACCAAACAGAAGTCAAGTGGAGATTTGACTCTTATGGTATTGTTGGTATATGCTCAGGAAATAGGACTAGAATCTATCATTTTTATTTAAACCTTTTTTTAGCACAAAAAGCTGGGACCGAAGGGAGACGTAGATGTGAACACGGAAGACAAAAAGGAGGAGAAAAAGCAACAAGGAGAACTTTACATGTGGGATACTATTGAACAGGTATAATTTCTTTGATGCCCGCTGCAGCTTGTTAAATCTCAGATGCCACAGAGATTTAAATATTAAAGGGGCATTCTTAGTAGGCAGAGGTAGTAATGTTTGGTCGTTGCTGTTTTGATGTGTGTGTGCATGTGTAGAAGAGAGGTGCTCTGCGCTTGGGTTTAGCAGTTTTGTCTCATCATCCTGTTAACAGTTCTAACATCTGTCTTACTTCCCAGAAATGGACTCGACACTACTGCGCTGTTGCTGATGAAAAGCTTTCATTTGGCGATGATATAGAACAGAACCCCGATGAAGATCCACAAAAGGTAACGGCTAGTCTTTTTGTGGTGTTCATTTTTCAAGTTCACTCCCCCTGGGTGAAAACTCTAAATGGGGTTTTTTCATGTTGTGACTAGACAGGAGAAACTAAAATTCATCCTGCTTGTTACTCCAGACCTCCAGAAACCCAGGCATTTTAATCATCTTCACTCTGGCTGTAAGTCACACACAGGCTTTTACGCAGAGGGTTTTTGAACAGAGGAAGGAGGGCGCTGAGGTTTTCTTTCGGTTTCCATGGAATAAGTTTGAAGAGAGCATCAATACAGACATGATATATGCATGTCATAGTCCAGTGCTTTGTATTAATTACATACCCTGTCTGATTTGAATTCTGTGTTACACATGATCTAAAGGAGTGTCACTCTTCCTCGTCGGCTGCTTGATGTCTGGTGCCTATGGGAATACCATGCTCACATCAAGAGAATAATAAATGATTCTTCTCTCTCTTTAATTTTAAACTAAGGGGATGAATTTTACCTGAAGCTTTTTCAAGTTGAAAGTCAAAATCTTCCTCTCAGACTGCCTCTACAGTGTTTGCAGATGGGTGTGTTTACACTCCCTAGTCGTTTGCACACTCGATTGCTCTGCTGCACATGCATCTGTAGAGAATCTGTCTGATAACTGGGTGCAGGTGCAGATGTCACCTGATGAAAATTTGGGCGTCTCTTAACCACTTTGACAGCCATTTTTTGAAAGCGGAATAAAATATGTGTAGTGTATGCTAATTTAGAGCTAAAGAAGTGTATACATAGGGTGACCATATGGGGCAATGTGAAATTCTGGACGCTGTAGGCAGGGGTCCGGCAGCGTGGTGCAGCTCTGGTATTATACTATTCAGGCAGCTAAAGGAGTCAGTGACCCATAGTTTTTTACCTTACAGGTGTTAACGATCATCTCCACTTTTTAACACTTATTCCAGTAATCAAACTAACCTATTTTTGGGCAGTTTCCTATTTCACAGCTGGTGCAGTTCTGGCTCCCCATCCTGTGCCCACTAGCTGGGATGTTCGTTTTAATTTTCACCAGTCAGCCTGGACTGGCCTGCAAAATCTGGGACTGTCCCAGCCAAACTGGGATGTACAGGCACCCTATTTATGCAGGACAATAAAATAGCCTTTTTTGATAGTAAAGCGCTATATAACAGATGCGTTGAAGTGGTAGTCCAACTCAGCTGTGAGTTCTGTGTTTCAAAGCTGATTTTAGATGGATGCTTTTTTTAGAGAGTCTGAAAAGTAACTAGAAAGTTGCTCTGCCATTTCAGAAATACCTGCTGATATATTATTCCATGTATAGACATAGTACTATGGGATGCACACACACTGAGTCCTGACTCCTAATCCTGTATCTTAGCAGAAGAACACTTTATCTTTGAACCAGAGCATAAAGACTTGAAGGTTCTGCTTTCTTGGATATTATAGCTATGACCTTTTTGAGTAAAAAAAGAAAAGAAAAGGCGGGGGCTTTGTCTTGGGGGGAAACAGAGAGACTCCAGAGATTTAGTGTCGGTGCTATTTGAAGAAGGACCTCATTATATAATGCAGGGGTGTGATGGCGTAAATTCATAGATTCATAGATTCATAGATGCTAGGGTCGGAAGGGACCTCAATAGATCATCGAGTCTGACCCCCTGCATAAGCAGGAAAGAGTGCTGGGCCTACATTACCCCAGCTAGATACACATCCAACCTTCTCTTGAATACCCCCAGGGTAGGGGAGAGCACCACCTCCCTTGGGAGCCCGTTCCAGACCTTGGCCACTCGAACTGTGAAGAAGTTCCTCCTAATATCCAATCTAAATCTGCTCTCTTCTAGCTTGTGGCCATTATTTCTTGTAACCCCCGGGGGCGCCTTGGTGAATAAATACTCACCAATTCCCTTCTGTGCCTCCCTGACGAACTTATAGGCAGCCACCAGGTCGCCCCTCAACCTTCTCTTGCGGAGGCTGAAAAGGTCCAGTTTCTCTAATCTCTCCTCGTAGGGCTTGGCCTGCAGGCCCTTAACCATACGAGTGGCCCTTCTCTGGACCCTCTCCAGGTTATCCGCATCCTTCTTGAAGTGCGGCGCCCAGAATTGCACACAGTACTCCAGCTGTGGTCTGACCAGCACCCGATAGAGGGGAAGTATCACCTCCTTGGACCTATTTGTCATGCATCTGCTGATGCACGATAAAGTGCCATTGGCTTTTCTGATGGTTTCGTCACACTGCCGACTCATGTTCATCTTGGAGTCCACTAGGACTCCAAGATCCCTTTCCACTTCCCGTGCCACCCAGCAGGTCATTTCCTAGGCTGTAGGTGTGCTGGACATTTTTCCTCCCTAGATGCAGCACTTTGCATTTCTCCTTGTTGAACTGCATTCTGTTGTTTTCTGCCCACTTGTCTAACCTGTCCAGGTCTGCTTGCAGCTGTTCCCTGCCCTCCGGCGTGTCCACTTCGCCCCATAGCTTAGTGTCATCTGCAAACTTGGACAGAGTACATTTCACCCCCTCGTCCAAGTCGCTGATGAAGACATTAAAGAGTATCGGTCCAAGCACCGAGCCCTGCGGGACCCCACTGCCCACACTCTTCCAGGTCGAAACCGACCCATCCACCACAACTCTCTGGGTGCGACCCTCCAGCCAATTCTCCACCCACCGGACTGTGCAGTCATCCAAGTCACAGCCCCTTAACTTGTTCACCAGTATGGGGTGGGATACCGTATCAAAGGCCTTCCTGAAGTCCAAGTATACGACATCCACCCCTCCTCCTGCGTCGAGGCGTTTTGTGACCTGGTCGTAAAAAGAGACTAGATTGGTCAGGCACGATCTACCTGCCACGAACCCGTGCTGGTTTCCCCTCAGCATAATTTGTCCTGCCGGGCTCTCACAAATGTGAGCCTTGATGATTTTCTCAAAGATTTTGCCAAGGATGGAGGTGAGACTGACTGGCCTATAGTTACCCGGGTCCTCCTTCCTCCCCTTCTTGAAAATGGGAACCACATTGGCCCTTTTCCAGTCCTCCGGGACTTGACCCGTGCGCCACGAGCGTTCAAATATTCCCGCCAGTGGCTCTGCAATGATGTCGGCCAGTGCCTTCAGTACCCTCGGATGGAGCTCATCCGGGCCTGCCGACTTAAAGGCATCCAGTTCCTCCAAGTGACCCTGCACCACCTCAGGGCCCACGCATGGAAGTCTGGTGCCTTGCTGCTGCCTCCCTACCCTCCCAGTGAGAGACTTGTCGTGCCTCTCGCTTAGGAACACTGAGGCGAAGAACTCGTTGAGGAGTTCAGCCTTGTCCCCTCTGTCCGTCACCAATTGTTTCTGCCCATTTAGCAGAGGTCCTATTCCTCCCTGGGCCTTCCTTTTACTCCCTATATATCTAAAAAACAATTTCTTATGGCTAAAATAGAAGGTGGTTTTATTGGTGATATGCATTATCTTTGTAAGTTATTTGGTTATTATGCTATGTAGTTTTAAAAAAAAAAGTTCTGGGCAACGTGTAGTAACAAGAAACTCCTGTTTCCACATGTATTTTTCTTTACATTTCTGCCTGTAGACCATAAGTCCTTGGGTAAATCTGAGGAGGTGGAAGACATTTTGCCCAAAAGTAACCTGAAAAGACCTGATTTGCCTTTATGCATTCTGTGAAAATCTGGGGAAAAGGGCAAGAATATCTCAGAAGAGTGTTTTGTTTTTTTTTGGAGGACTCTTCCTAGTCACAGCCCTGCCCTACCCCCCTACAACATGTCCAGGACAGCACATCATATGTCTGATCTTTGTGATGCATGTTTCCTTCTAGAGGGTAACAAAAGTTCAAAGAGGCTAGAAAATTGGTGTGCGTTGATCGTGAACATTTTTCTTTTTTCCATCTAGGAGGTGAAACATACTGAGCTGCACTTACGTGAGAAATGGTTCCATGGGAAAATGAAAGAGGGGAGAACCACTGCCGAGAGGTTGCTTCAGGAATATTGTGCAGAGATGGGGGGCAAGGATGGCACTTTCCTTGTTCGGGAGAGTGAAGCTTTCCCCGATGACTGCACTCTGTCATTCTGGTACATTGGCTGCTGATCCCGGGTGGTGGTGCGGGCTCTTTGATCGTGCAGGGGGTATTGCTTGTTCTGTCTTATTGCTGAAGAAGAGCTCTTTAAGCGTGTGTTATGACAGCTGAGATGAGCAGTAGAGACTGGGAAATGCCTTTGTGAAGCGTTATTGGTACAGGTGAGGAAAGATTGTACTTTTGATTAATTCCGCAGTATTTCAGTCTCACATTGCGAGACCTGATTTAGGCTTTGTATGAGGTTAGCCTGTTGATCAGTAGCCTGTCATGGGCTGATGGGTCTTACTTTTCAGTTCTCCAAAGCAGTGGGAGCCTATGGGTTTTGTTGCAACGTGCGGTCTGAGGGTCCAAATCTGACCCCGCATACGCTGGGGTGTAATCATCAGCTTGAGCAGGTAGTCTTTTGAGTTTGATCGCTGCTAGTAAAAATGACCATTTTGATAATAGAGAATGCCCCTGTTGGGGAAGAAGTAAAAGATTTTTGCATGCTTTCTTCAAATTGGGCGTTATGAGTAACAGTACATCCGATGGATCAAGCAGTAAGGGGGCCTTCAGAGCGAATTCTGTAGTGGTATGAGTTGCTACTTTTGGGTTTTGCCTCTTTAAGGAAGCAGCAAATTAGCCACCACTTTTACAAATTTTCAAAAATAAGTTAGCCCAGAATAGGTGTGGAAACAGCCTTAACCTTACTAACTGCTTTTTTTCAATCCCTTTTTCCTTAAGGAGGTCAGGTCGTGTCCAGCATTGCCGCATCCGCTCTTCTTCAGAAGGGGGAGTCATGAAATATTACCTGACCGACAACCTCATCTTTGATAGTATCTACAATCTTATTCAACACTACAAGGAAGCCAACCTGCGATGTGCAGAGTTTGAGTTGCGTCTGACCGATGCTGTGCCCAATCCCAGCCCCCATGAAACTAAAGAGTATGTAGAGCTGAAGGGAAGTGGGAAGGTGGTTGTTTTGGACTTTTTTTGTTTTTTGATTGTCATCTCGGAAGAAAATGGATTTCCTATGGAAAAATTAAAATGGGCTATATCGTGCTGCACTTGGTTGTGGGTGTTATAGAAACAAACTTAACTGATGGTTAAGGATCTTGAGACTTGCAGAGCAAGACCCTGGTCCCCAAAGAGGTTAATGATAAAAGGGGAACTTCTTTACAATTGTAGGGAAATCCAAAGAGCAGGGTGAGCTACAGATCACCACCTCCCTCTTCCTGCTTCCCTTCTCTGCTCACTACTGTCTTATGCTGTGTAGACATATTCTTCTTTTTATGGTAGCGGGTGGAGAATTGTCCTAGCTCCACTTGAATGAGATGATGGTCATTTAAGATGAGACTTTGCCATCATTGCTTGTGTGGAACAGTTTTTCTGCAAGAGACAGAATCTGGTTCTAAATAAGTATATTCCCTCCACCAGTGTTTGGGCTTTTCCTCCAAATCTGCCATGCCAAAATGACTACTCCAGTCTGCCATTTGATTTTCTGTAGTTAAGGCAGCTTTCTGTGCAATTGTTCCAGGGAGACAAGCTGATTTATGTTCTATTACTTTGAGCAGACAAGGTGTTCTGATGTTTTGCTGATGGCTTTACCCCAAATAAGCTGATGTGTTACAGAATTTTGCAATAAGCTGCTGTCATATGTGGCAAGATGGGAAAAATCTAATGAATAATTTATCTTGTAACATGTTAGTAACATCTCCAGTTACTTTCAGTGAATGGCACTTTGACAAGCTTTGTAATGGCTTTTCCATTCCCCCCCCCCCATCTCTTGTAGCTGGTACTACAGTAACCTGAGCCGAGGAGAAGCAGAAGACATGTTGATGCGAATTCCTCGAGATGGAGCATTTTTGATTAGAAAGAGAGATGAACCTGATTCGTTTGCTATGACTTTCAGGTAAGAAAAGGCGAGCTTGATTGCTTAACGTACAGGGCCATTTGTGCTCTGTTTTATTCTCCAGAAAGTTCCTGCTGTACTGCTTTGCTTTCACAAACCCTTGCAATTTGGGTAATTGCTCACACCATCTTGAATGTGTGTACAAATACATGAAGATGTGCGTTGCAGTGCGCTGGAGTCAGATGCTCCTGGGCACAGTGTCTGCATGTGCACCCAGGACCACAGCAGTATGAGCTGGGGCAGAGCCACCCTGGGCTGGCGGCAGTCTCGTGGGATCAGCCCCAGGCTCCGGGTGGTGTTGGTGGGTGGCAGAGGGGCTGGTTGGGGTACGACAGCGCTAAAGTGCAGGGCTAGGCAGCAGGTAGTTCCCACACTGTAGCACCTTTGTGCCCCAGGCATCCCGTCACCCTCTATATGTAGATTCTGGCATACATTATTACTCCACCATTGGATAGTAATGTCCCCAGCAGTACTATCCTGCGGTGAAGTTAATTAATTTACTGTGCCCTAATACCGGTGCACATGTAGATGGTGATTGATTTACTACAAAGCTAATAGTCAACTCCACAGTAAATCACATGTGTAGATGCACCCACCTAGTTTGAAGGCAGGTAAAAATTTGTCCTTATATTTGATTAAATGATGCCTGGGTACTCCTGTCAGGAGAAATGTGTGTGGACTCCTTTTGACTTCCATGATCTTTGCCCTGGTGTAGTGATCCTGTCATGTGGTCCTCTGGGTAGGATCAGTACCACACATCCCAGGTCTGATGGCCCGTGGACCACCTAGCTGGACTGCATAATAGTCAGAGGTTCATTCAAAATCTGTTATATTGCACACTTAAAAAAAATGAAGCTTCTTTTTGCTTTTCAGTATTTCTTACCACTGGAAACTGCTTTATAACTTCAATTTCACTTATAAAACTATGCATGTTTATAGGAACTGTAATGTACTCTGTCATTCCTTTTGAATTCTTCTTTAGGACTATATCACACTACAATATGCAAAGTTGCCTTGGGTACATGCTGGCTTTTATTTACATACCTCACTTTGTACTGAAGTTGTTCAGAAGTCTCAAGTCTATTCTACCCTGGTCTCTCCTTTCTTTTATTGATGAGATAGGTATTTGAAGCCTATTATGCAGCTGAATCCTTATGAAAAGATTTCAAAGTCAGAAAAAAACAGTAGACATTTCAAAGTCATTGCAGGTTTGAAGTGTTGATAAGGTGTCTTTTATGTCTAAAAAGGCTATGGGCTGGTGATTGTGAAGCTTAGAATAGCTTGCACATTGGAGAGAAAATAGAAAAGTCCAAGTAGATAAAAAAACCAGGGAGGTCCCTAGCTCCATTAATGGCAAAAGAGTGAGAAAATTCCTGAACAGGTTCCTTTTTGTGGAGTCAGCCATGGGATGGCTGAAAATAACATGGAGCTCTGGAAAAGCGGGGAGCTCTTTTACAAACTGAGTATGTATTCAGGGATTGCGATCCATATCGTAAATGGGGTTTTGTTCTGCCATGTGCCCGTGTCTTTTAAAGTGTCACAGCACCCACGTTTATTCCACAGAGCTGAGGGGAAAGTGAAGCACTTACGCATTAAACAAGAAGGCCGCCACTTTTTGCTTGGATCCTCTGCCTATTTTGAAAGCTTAATCGAGCTGGTGACCTACTATGAAAAGCATCCGCTGTACAAGAAAATGAAATTGCGTTACCCTGTGACTGAGGAACTGTTGAATCGCTACAGCACGGCAAGTGATTATCTTTGTAATGGAGGCCATGTGGGCTAGGGGGTAGGACATTGAGCCAGGACCCTGCTCTGTTCCCAGTGCTGCCTCTAGCCTGCTTGGTAACATTGGACAAAGCATTTCTCTCTGTGCCTCAGTTTCTCCATCTCTAAAATGGGTACTTTAACACCTAAGGATGAAAAGGGTCCTATAAGAGCTAGTGAAGTGGTTCAGTGAGGAAGCGACAACTTCCTTGTGAACCCACTCATTTCACTGTTGAATCAGCCTGAATGACTATTCCTAAAGATGTGCAGGGGTCTACAAATGGGCATATAACACAGCTTGGGTTAACCCACATGTAACACAGGGAGGTGCCCTCATTCTGCCAACAGCAATCTTTGAGATTTAAATATATTTCCATAACCTCCCCTTTTTTCCCCCACTCTACCTTTAGGAAAAAGATATTAACTCGCTGTATGATGTCAAGATGTACGTGGACCCCAATGAAATAACCCCTGCAGTGGTATGTATGGGCTCCAGGTAGTTTGTGTACAAAACTACCTTTTAGATACTTGAAAAAGCTCATGATTATGTGTGTTAATTTCCTGTTAGAAACATTGCAAAGTGTGGTTGAATGTCTTGGCAGAACTGGCGTGTGGAGGAAAGTAAAACTGTAGAGGGTGTGATTTTTTTTTTTTTGTATGTAAGTCTTCCCTCTCCGCTTGCACCTACAAACGCTGTATTGATTTATGCAGATTGGAACATGGGGCACCTGGGTATTGAGTTTGGCTTGGCATGCCTGCTTCTGTGGATGTAACTGCAAAAGGAAGGCCCCAATTGAAAGTTCAACCTGAGAGGGTCAAATCTGCACGTCAGTAAAGTCTAGCCTACAAAGTCCCAATAATGCATACATTTGAACTGGTATATTCGTGTATGCGGTTACAAGTATGCGGTTGTGAAGTAAATTCACAAATGTGGTTACTGGCAAAAGTAGGTGCATAGTCATGCATACGTTTTTCCTATGTAAAAGTGAGCTTTTTATTGAACATTTAACTATTTAAATTAGATTTTATTACACCTTTTTTGAAGATGCATAACATTTAACATATAAAAGCAAGTGGGATGGTAAACACATTTATCTCTAACTTTCATAAAAGCGTACTCAGCTCTAAATGCATGTTTAGCTGTAATTCTTTGTCTCTGTGACTGATGGCTTTGCTTCACGATGAAAGAATGCAGGTGGGAGTGAATTCATGGTAAGGAAATTGCTTGTAGTGCTAGGAACTAGGGTTTCCTAGAGGAAATTTGATCTGTAGTATTGCTGATGAGGTTTTGCGGAGGATACAACTGTTGGACTGCGTCCAAGTCTTGAGACCCTGATCCTATCTGCAGGCATGTAAAGAGGATGCAAAGGTGACAGTTCAATGTTCTCTCTATTGTTTGACCATGTCACCACACCGAGAAGAGAAATCCTTTGTTGCGAGGGCTGGCTGAGCAGTAGATGGTTTCTGCCAGTAGATGTCGCTCAGGAACTTTGGTACAAAGCTCTTGGAATTTAAGGAAAAAAAAAAAGAAATCCAATTTCTTTTCTTCTCTTTTCTCTTTAAGATGGATTTATTGATCGTATTGCTGACCTGTTCCTCTCTTTGACCCCTTTCCCTTTGTTTTTCTTGAAGCCTCAGAGAACAGTGAGAGCCTTATATGACTACAGAGCCAAAAGAAGTGATGAGCTGACTTTCTGCCAAGGGGCTCTAATTCATAACGTCACGAAGGAAACAGCAGGATGGTAAGGACAGGGAATCCTTAAGAGAGAGCTTACGTAGAGTTAACCTGACAGGAAAGTTGGTTCAGCTTTGGGCAATGGTTCTTAAAACTTTTCTCATTTACTGTGCAGTTCTAGGTTGCATTAACCGAGGTGTTGTGTGGAAGACATAGGAGGCAGTAGTGCCCCTCAAACCTTTTTTGTACCGGGACCCATTTGTAAACATAGATGGCCAGTCCTGACCCAGTGCCCCTCACTCCTGACCTGCTGCCCCCCATCCCTGAAGTGTATGGGGAGCGGGTGGGTGTGTGGGGCAGGAGGGTCCCCAGATAGCCCCTTGCAGCCTAGAACTCTACCAGCCTGCAAAGGAAAACCCACCATTTCCCAAATTAGTCTTTTTTAAAGGAGAATCCATTTTTAAGGTTAGTTGATCCATTTTTAAAATTTGTTCGCGACCCTTTCATATATTCTTGTGACTCACGGGTTGAGAGACGCAGCTGTAGTCAGTGCTGGTTAGGCCACACCTGGAGTATTGTGTCTAGTTGTGAGCGGCACATTGTAAGAAAGAAGTTGCAAGTTTAGAGATGATCTGGATTTAGGCAACAAGTGCAATAAAGGACTTGGAGAGCGAGCCATGTGAGAGACATTTGTTTAGTTTGGAGAAAAGGAGAATAAGGGAGGCCATGATAGCAGTTCTTAAATATTGGAAAGGCTGCCGTAGAGAAGAGGATGAACAACAGAAAGTGGGTTTAAACTGCCTTTTAGTAGATTTAAACTAAAACTCAGGAAGGGCTTCCAAACTGTATCAAACTGCTGAGGGAAGTTGTAGAATTCCCCTTTTCCAAAGAGAGACTGGATAGGTCTCTCTCTAGGATGGTTTGGAAATAGCACATCCTGGATCTGTGCAAAGGATTGGATTAAGTGACCGCTGAAGTCCCTTCCAATCTGATGGATTCTGTTGCTGTGCTTCTGTTTCTTAGGCCCACCCTTATAGATCCATTAAATAATGAAAATCCCCTTTTACTTTCCTCAGCTTCCTCTTTTGACACTCACTTGGCTTGTGTCTGAGTTTTTGATGTGTTATGGGAACCCTGAAAGCTTCTGAGCGGAGTGACCCTGGGCTTGCAGCATTTGATTGCTAGGCCTGGTCCCTTGCTGGTTGGGCTCTCTGCCCTTTTTAAAAGGGCGCTTGTACATGTGATGGGGGTTTAGTCCCCTAAGTTGAAACAGTGGGTTTTTAATTGCGATGGTTAAAAACCCACTGTTTGAATTTAGGGGCTTCCATTACTGTTATGGCGAGGAGCCTGATTGTGTTTTGGTGGTTTAGTTTGCAGTGTAACAAACTCATTTAAATTGTAAAAAATACGCTTGCACATGTACAGCATGATGCAATTAAACCTCAAAATGGGCAGTATTTGTCACATGTACAAGTGCCCTTTGTTCCAGCCTCAGTTTCTCTTTCAGTTCTTTACCATTCTGTTATGCTTGTGCCTTTTCCCATGCCAGCAAGTGAGGCCTGATGCAGCACCATATCACAGTGTGTCAGACATCCACCCTCTTGACTTTCTATTCTGAAAGTCTCTTCTTTCAGGAGGCACAATGGTCAGCTAACCCCATCTCACCAGTTTGCCACTGCCCCCCTCCCAACTTTGAGTAGGATGCCTCCAGAACCAGAGACACGAAATATTCCCACCCCACAAGTCTTCATAAGTATTTTCTTTCCTGTTTTATAAATTGATGGAAAAGCTTAGGGATCTAATGTTTCCCAGTAGTTTCCATAAGGCAATCAACCACGCAAGAGTATTTTTAGTACCGGAGGGGAAAAAGCCTCTTCAGTCATTAATTGCAGTTTACAGTAGCTGTAATCCCTTTGAAATCGTCCGTTACCACAGTTAACGATCACTTTGTTAGAGCTTTTAGCTACTTCATCACTTTTATTTTGGTGATAGTCTGCTAGCAAACTGGTCTTGGGTATTAATGGCCAATTTCTTGAGGATTATTGCTAAATTAATGGCCTGAGTTGGAAGGCCTTTTTCTTTTTGTTTTCATTTTAGGTGGAAAGGAGACTATGGAGAAAAAGTCCAGCACTATTTTCCATCCAATTATGTGGAGGACATGTCATCTGTTAATGCTGCAGAACTTGAAAGCCAGGTGAGGCCTTTGAGACTTGGCTGATAGCTTTCTATCACAACGATGCTGCCTGCTGGACCAGTCTCTCTGGAACTGTAGCTCTGCATGTTTTGTATAATACAGTCGTACTGCACAATGAGAAACTAAACCCACTGTTTGCTGTCCTGGATGTTGGTAGTCATGTTTAGCAGGACCTATCATATTTGGGAGATTGGGTATTGATTGAGTGGGTAAGAATGCAGGCAGAAGATTATTGTGGGTCTTCTGATTTCTTTTTTTTTTTTATCTGTGCTTTAAGATAATGCCATTCAGCTGATGGCCCACAGGCTGCTTGTGGCCCCCAAAAGGTCGATGTGCAGCCCCCAGCTGCCACTTCCCCTGTCGATCTAGCTGCTCCTGCAGCCAGGGTCTCAAAGATCCCTTCCTTCCATTAGCTTCTGCTTCCTATTCCCACCCCAGGGGGTTGGGCAATGCAGCCCACATTGCAGGGGAAGCCCATGGAGCAGCGCAGCGAGGGAGTTTGAGGTGGGGGCAGCTTACACATGCAGTGTGGTGGGGGAGGGTACCACACAGGTGCTGTGCAACAGCAGGGAAAGAGCTGCACACATGGTGCAGAGGTACGGCGGGGGTACACTGGGTGGTAGGGAGGTAGGTGGTAGCCTGAGTACCCATGGCTCTTACTAGTGCTGTCTCTACTAGTGTGGGCTAGGCAGTGTATGGCTCCTGACTACTTAGAAGTTGGACAGAACTGCTGATTGTATTCTAGGAATTGCCTGTCCAAAGCATGCACCTAATTAGCTTATATAGGTTCTGCATTGATACTTGCAAATAGGAAAACTGGTTAGATAAATACATCCAGCAAGCTATCTTCATGTTTCATTACCCAGTTTTCGTACACAAAAAGCCCAGTTATGGCTGCCAAAAGTATGCAAAAATCTGGTTCAAAGTCTTGGACAAGGATCAGTTTAATCTAACTTAGGTAAACAAAACCCAGTTATTAAACTTCCCAAGTCTCCTGGTTGTTTAAAAGAATAAAATATTGAATGTTCTTGTTGCTTTTATTTCCCTCAAACCATTTTTGCCATGAGTGGTTGGGGGTTGGGTTCTGTGCTTTAAGTCTTTATGGTTATTGTGACTTAGAGCAAAGGAAGGCTACAAAAATGAACAGTTCCAGCAGGACAGAATCTTTGGCCTTGTGGCTTCCAAGTTTTAAGCAACAATTATTTTTATAAGGAAAATTAAAGTTTATTTTGGATTCAAGTGCCAGATTTTTTTTCAGATTCAGAAAGGGTGAAATGACAGTGCTACAGACCAACAGTTACTAAAACACTCATTGAGTTATTTCCAGCCTCACTCTTCATCGCTCTCGCATAACGAGAAATTCTTGTAATAAAACTAAACTTTTAAATAGGGCTGCTTGGCAGCTTTTCAATGAAATTGCGGTCTGTATTTATTTTTTATATTAAGAGTCCTTTGAATGTTTTCTTAAAGGGAAAAGACAGAGTGAAATTAAACCCATTGTTTTTCACAGATCATTGAGGACAATCCTTTGGGAGCTCTGTGTCGTGGTATACTGGTCCTCAATACATATAATGTTGGTATGTAGACTCTAGAACTTTTAACTGGCATCCTATATTTTCTATATTTATTAGAGCAGTTACCCCTTTAGCAGGAAATATTAGTGAAACGTGCTTGTGTTCAACATTGGCATAATGGTGTTGGGTGATGCTAATTGTTTGGTCCCGCAAAGAGAAATAGGACTATGAGGCCTTTGACAGATGTTCATTTAAATGTTCTATGGGCTCTTATCTCCAATCCTCAATCCCTGCTTGCCAGATGCTCAAAGGTCTGGGCCTGGGGCCCTGATAGTCTGGCAGGGGCTGCACTGGGGTTGGTTCCAGACCCTGGTGTGAGCCCCAATCCAGACCCTGGTGCAAGCCCAGTCAGCAGGTTGTTGGCTTGGCTCCATGTTGAATTTAAAGCACCATATGATCCCCGGTACTCTTTCCTGCCATGGCAGGGGGTTGGACTTGATGATCTGCTCAGGTCCCTTCCAACCCTAACATCTATGAAACAGCCATAAAATTGTTCTATGTTATATGTGGGACACTGGTGTGACAGGTTTGTCATTTTCAGGTGCCTTGAATTAGGTGCACATAGAGCACCCTTGTCATTCATGCTGTTCTTACACACATCGCATACAGAAAGATTTAAAATATTTATGGATTTTAGTATACGTGTCTGTTTCTTTGTTGTTCAACAGTGAAAACGCTACACGGGAAGTATGATAAGCCTTTTGTCCTTGTGCTGGAACCGAAGAATCCAGAAGATCCCCCTGTTGAATTTGCGACTGATACAGTGGAAGAGTTATTTGAATGGTACCAGAGTATCAGGGAAATCACGTGGAAAACAGAAGAAGAGGTAAAAAAAAAAAAAAAAAATTAAAAAATGGTGCTATAAAATAAAGAAATAATGTGTATTGGGGAACTATCCATCAGTTCTCCAAGCCTTGTTCTTGTCTGTCAAGCCCTCTTGCTTATTATTAGCTTGTTGACTTCAGGGAGACTCTTTACATGAATAAGACACCTTGCCAAACCAGGTCTTGTCTAAACTTTCAGACATAGTAGGAGTATTTGAAAGCTTTCAGCATAGTACCCCTTCCTGTTGATGTGTCTGGTGCTCCATCTCCTTGTGTAGCTGTGTGCACCAGTACAAAAGGGAATACCAAAAGAATCACAGTGGTACATGCAACAGAATCCTCTGCGTGAATATAAGGGATGTCACATCTGTTGCATGGCAGCAGAGAAACAAGTACCTCAAATAGGGTACACTCAGTACATTACCACTTGAAAGCTCAAGGGATAGGTAGCTTGGAAGAATGGTAGTATACACCTTTGCCTAAACTTTCCTTCATAATCTTGTGTCCTTCCTCTGCTGTCCAGCAAACCTCTGAAATAATATCCCAGTTGTACCAAAATGTGTTATATGTGACTTAAGAACCCTACCCTTTCCATGTAATAGGAACTTCTCCATCTTCAACAACTCACTGTTTCAGATGTTTGCCACTACTTGAGAGAGACTAGTTACAGATATTCTGCTTGCTTTTTCCTTTTTCTTCCCCACTTCCCCTTCCAGTATTTGAAAAGCCTTTGACACCATCAAGAAGATTTTGTGGAAACTGTTTAGAGATTCTCTTTCCTGCATTCATTTTCTTTGCTTTTTAGTTTTTACCTGCATTGTTTGCATGACAAAAGGATTTCTGTTTCCGAGCATCTCTTTGGTTCCTGCTGCTTATCCCTCACCTGAACAGAAAAGTCTCTACCTTCTGTCACCAGAATCCTTTTCACATCAAACAAACTTGATGTCACAAATAGAGGATTGGAAATCCAGCTAAGGAAAGAAGTAGCAGGAGCTGTTGACCTGTTTTGAAACAAAAATCTGGTTTTCATGCCTCTGGCTTTAGTTCAGTACTAAAAATGAGAGAATGAAAACACAGCCGATCAGGAACGTGTCCAAATAGGATGCTTTTCATGAGACATCAGCAGCTCTTCCTGGGTTTGGTAGCTTTTTGTCCCTCTTTACAGTCAGGTAAGTATTAAACAGTCTGCAAGTTCAAACATCCTTTCAAACCCACTCTGTCAATCAGGCGACTCACTCTTTACTACATTACCACTTGAAAGCTCATAGGATAGACAGCTGGGAAGAAATGAGTTGTTTGCCAGTATGATGAGCAGTTTACGCTTGGAGGGATGACGGGAGGTGGTGTGCGGGAAGGACAACATAATGGTATATTGCAAGTCAGAGATGTTACCAATAGGAATTTAGGCGCTGTGCACTATGTGCAGACTGTAAAGCTTTGAGGATTTAACTCTTGGCTTTATCTGCTTTGTTGCCTCTGTCTGCTGCTACCATGCCCAAGAAATTATCCACTTTTGGGTTAACCATTGCTAGAAGTCACTGCTTGTAAAACTGAGCTTATAGCACCTGCAAATGCTCCTTTGCTAGGGAAAGCATTGCTGTCTGGAGGTCATCTGCTTATTGTACCCTGGTGGCACAGAGAGGTATGATTAGTTCACACCTGTGTTACTCTGAGGCCATTTCCATTAATGATGCTAAATTCCTCTTTGCTTTCCTTAGACCACAGCATATGGTTTCTGGCCTGGTGACTACTTCTGGAAAAGTATGTCTCTGCGGGTCCTGCTTTCCCTCCTCCTCCTGCTGCTGCTGGGAGAATTCCTTTGGGAGATTTCCTGCTGCTTCATAACCTTTTCTACTGAAGCCAATAACTGTCCAGCGTGCGACTCCTCCTCGATACTTCTCATCCTGCCATGACTTCTTGTGTCTGAAAAGCTTGTTTGTAATTACAAATGCCTCCTGAGCTCTTGGTGCAGGGCCTCACATTGACTTGCCATGAGCTACTGCTGCCTGCCAGAGAAAGGAAGAGCAGGGCTTCCTGACTTCTGTTCACATGGGTTACATATACCCTCATTCAACCTCCAGACCTAAATCATCTAGTGTTGTAGTAGGTCATGGTCTCCTTAGTAATGAGGCCTACTTGACAGTGTGTTATTTTTTTATACCTGGGGCAGGAGGTTGCTTTGCAACTGGTGAAGCGCTGAAGCAGTTCTCTGTGCGTTTGGAAGCAGCTGGAATACAGCCTTTTGGGAGTCAGAAGCAAGGGCTGAAGCCTGCTCGAGATCATAAATAAGTAGAGGGAAACTTCATTATGCTTTGCTTATTCTTCTGTGTGTGTTTGCATGGAGCCAGGAACTTAACTGAAATGGTGTGGTGCTCCATAAAGACAATAATTCAGCTGCCAGACTTTGAAGCATGACTCAGATTCACTGAACCAATGCAAAGCTGCTTTCTTAAATAGGACTGGTTTCCTGAATTGGGACTTAAATATGTCACATTCATGTGGGTTTCTCAAGTGGATTCAAGGAGCAAGTAAAGGTTTAATATACTTTCTTTGGAGTCATTATACCATACATGTAATAACTTATTTTTGTCTGAAACAGGAGAATAGGAGGAAGTATTGGGAAAAGAATCAATTAATTGCTATTGAACTCTCTGATCTGGTTATCTACTGCAGTCCTACAAGCAAAACCAAGGACAATTTAGGTAATTTTTAAAAAATAATCTAGTCAGCTTGCCGCTACTCTTCAAAAGTTTGTTTAAAAGTATGTTTAAAAGTTTTTAGAATTGAAAATCGACTGCATCTCTTCTCCACTGGGACACTTCTGTCTTGCATGCAGGACGTGCAGTGCCAAGTGGGAATTGTGCACTGCAGAGTGCTTGATGCTATACAATTATAAAATGTCAGGTAAAGTCCAGTGATTGATCAGAATTGCTTGGAGCACATATCTCAACCTGCCAGGGCTTAAGCACAGGACTAAATGTAGAGCAGATTACTAAAATGTGAGGGAGAAGAAACCATGAGCAAGGTGAGAAGAATAATTGGGAAATAGTTTGTGCAGATTTTCTTTTTCTGCATTGCCAAGGTTAATAAAATCGCAGCGACAAAGGATAGGAAGCTAACTCTGTTAATGGGGTGAAGATGTGTTTTGGAATTGTGGGAGATTTCATTTTGGCTTACCTTTCCTTAACATTCAATAACATTTTAATAATGAAGCTCACTGAAAATCCATAGGTTACTCTGCTTTTCATTTTAAGCGATGAGATAAGGCTGTGTCTGACCTAGGATTTATTTAAAATAGACTTGTTTTACATTACAGAATATTTTACAGTAAAAGCTGGGTTGTCATTTATGGGAAGGCCCCTTTAAGCTTTTGAAGCAATGTAGCTACCTTGGTATAAATGAGAATTGAACCAGTATCTGTGGCATCCTTAAGCAGATGATGGAATTGGCTGCTTGCTGGCTTTTTATCACTGTTGCCTGGTCCGTGGAGTAGCTAGAAAATATGTCCTTTTTACTTAAGATTCTTTGCAAACATTTATAGCGAGCTGTCAGTGTGGATAGACATTATAATTGCAGTCATTGTCTGAGGCGTCGCTAACCTGATTCACCCTCCCTTTCCCCATGTACGCCCAGGAAAGGACGTCTTATTTAAATACGTGCTTCACTGCTCATTATTAGCAATGACGGGATGAGGACACTGTTACAGCTCTCATCTGTCCCACCACAATGCACAATTAGAAGACTTGTCAGGCAGGCAGGTTATTTTAATTTTCAGATTTGATATTCAGCCAATTTGCAGCATCTGCATTAAAACATAGTCAATTATTGTGTTCAAGGATGAGGAATGGAAATGGAGAAGAAACAGTAATGTTTCTTTTTTTATCACCTTGTTCCTCCTCCCTTGTGTAGAAAACCCTGATTTCCGAGAAATCCGTTCTTTTGTGGAAAACAAGGCTGAAGGCATTGTTAAGCAGAAACCTGTTGAGCTCTTGAACTACAACCAGAAAGGACTGACGCGGGTCTACCCTAAAGGACAGAGGGTTGACTCATCCAATTACGACCCCTTTCGCCTCTGGCTTTGCGGTTCGCAGATGGTGGCTCTTAATTTCCAGACTCCAGGTAACATTTTCTTTAAAAAAGGGCTGCTTCTTTCTTCACTTTACCATGGAGGAGCCGCCCTTTCCACTTTTCTCTCTTGCCCCAATAACTGCAGGTGCCTTTACCTAGTGCTAGGAGAGAGGTGAATGCTTGAGAGAGCAAGTGGAAAGTGTTTCAGGCCTGTGACTCTCTGGGTCTGTTCTCAGGAAAGTTATCTCCTTAAAGCCCTTCACGCTCTTCCAGCTTTCACTGAAATCAGTGCAAGTCTTAGTTCATGCTAATAGGGGTTGAATTGGGCAGATCGGGCAAAAGCACCAGCTGTAGTAAACTGATACATCTCTATACGCTTCATTAAAGACACTAACTGGCACAAGATGAGGATCGGGCTTTAATACATCACATGTTAAAGAGCTGTATTAGTGGAGCAATGCTATTTAGCAGTTAATAGTTATCAGCCAATGTTGAGGATTGACTTTGTCATGCTCTTGCTACTCTGGAACAACCCTGATGACCTGGCGGTCGCGTTATAGCTGCATCCCTCTCACGGGATCAATCTTCCAGACGACCAGCATCCAAAAAAACCAGTGCACCTAACCAGTGCATCATCTTTTTGGTTCCTCGGCAGCTCCTCTTCTGACTCCCTCCCATCATCTCCGGGGATAATGGTTTGTGGTTAATAGAGCTCTCTCACAGTTTATAGGCTTTCCTGGTCTTTCCCAACTGGGTCTAATATCTGAACAGGGCCATCTAATTCCCAGTTACTAAGAATCAGCTGGGAAGGTGGCTGTTCTGTCATAAAGGCCACCCAGCCTTTGGCATATTGCTAGGAAGTTCAGCATGAAGGTAAATCTGCCTTCCAGAAGGCCATCCAGAGCATCCAGGCATTTTAATTATGGAAATGAAATGATTGATGTGAAATGCCACCCCCTCCCAGTAAAAGTGACAACCAGTGAAAATGCCACTGAGACTAGTACTTGGCATTAATCCCTTGGGATTTATTAACGTGAGGATCTTTACTATCACGACTATTTAATTCTCTCTATAGATAAGTATATGCAGTTGAACCATGCCTTGTTTTCGCTTAATGGGCGGACTGGATATGTTCTGCAGCCTGAAACCATGAGAAATGAGGACTATGATCCAATGCCAAGTGAATCAAAGAGGAAATTACAGATGATTCTGACAGTGAGGGTAAGTCTTTCCTTTCGTAAATATATTTTCGTTGCAAGCAGCAACAGCAAGTCTGTACGACAAAAAAATAAAGCTATTATATCTTCAGAGCCAGAGCTGTGACAAATTGCCAAAACATTTTATATAAAGAGTCAGAGTATATATAACTATAAAACTAATACCATCACCTTCCCAGAAACAAAATGTGTTTCTCTTTGTCCTGTTAACAAAGCACGCACTGTAGAGCAGAAGCAAGTGATGTTCAAGTCATTTATATAATAACTATTAAAAAAAATCAAACTTACATTGACCTCCATTATTTTTCTTTGGGAAAATCCAATTAGAGACAGGTTAGCAACATTTTTACTAGGTTTCCAGTGTGACAGAAATAAGTTTTTAATGAAAGAAAGTAACTGAGAAACTAAAAAATGTGACAGGATTGGGCGGGGGGAAGGGATGTAGCTATTTTGGTACACTCCATCTTGTCAGAATGTCATTTTTCATGAAGAAAAGGAGTTTATCATTTGAACACTACACTGTAGTGTCTTCTGGTGCCAAATGGAAATTGAACTTGTTTCCTTTCTCAGCTGCTATTCAGTAGGAGAGATGTTTTTCAAGATAGCATTTTTTTATAGGAAATGATGTCAAGGAACAGATGCATTAACCACTTCTCACTGCAGTTTGGAGGAGAGGTAAAATCAGTTTGTGAAAGTGAACCAAAGTATAAGTGCTTTCTAGAAATAGTTATAAGGGCCAAAACCGGAGAACAGAGCTCCACTGTTACCTGCTCAGCTCGAGTCCAACGGGGCATCCTATGTAAGCATCCTTATGTAAGTTTGTGAGTTGGTGGAGGCACTAGCTGGGTTTTCACAGTTTTGCAGGCATGTTTTTACACCTGCAATTATTTTTGCCCTTGAATTAGGCAGAAATAAAGGTCTGTCGTTGATTGCAAATGCAGTCAAGGACAAGCATAGATACGAAACCTTGTTGGCCCTTTCTATGGGCAGAAATACTTATTGGTGCCAAGCTGCATGTCCAATTTGTTATGCTTGCAAAACAATAAAGGGCCAATTAAAAGCTAGTAGAAAATTTGTCCCATACGCCTTTTTATACAAGCCAGTCCAAAGAGAGGAAACAAAGGGGTGTCTATAGCTACACATTTTTAACATCCTCAGAAGTCCGGTGTCTGAAAAGATGTTAAAGGTATAAAGTCAAACTTAAAAAAAAATTGGATTTTACTGTATTAAAGTTGCCTGTTTAACCTGAATTCATCTCCCGCTTTGAGAGGGGATGATAGGGTAGCCAACCTGTAGCACATGCCAGGATGCAGCAGATTGGGAAGGGAACAGGCAGCGCAGCAGCAGATAGGGCAGGGAGCAGAAAGCAGAGCAGCAGATCAGGTAAAGGAAGGGATTTGCTTTGGCACTTGGGGAGGCACGGGGCCAATTCATGGCAGGCCTGCCCAAAAGGTTGGCCCTGCTGCAGTATGATACAGTCTCTGTGTGATCCTGTAGTATTTTTCCATAAGAACTGTGCCGTCTTCAGAGAGGGGGTAGATAGGCAGCGTTTCTCTTTATCCTCCTTGTTTCATGAAACACTGTATTTTCTGCAGTTCATTCAAAACCTAAATTACGAATTTCTTCCTGGGCACGTCTTCGTTGCTACCGTGGTAGTTCAGTGCGTTGCATGTGCTAATGACTTTTTCTTTACCACTTCCCTCTGAGATTATCGACATTAACCCCATTCCCTTCCTGATAAACCAAGCTTTGCCAAGAGTAAGAGCAATACAGTCAATAAAAACAAATTGCGTCTTCATCTTATGATGCCTAGGGCTTGATTTCCCACCCCCCCAGTAGCTTGAGTCCTTCATAATGCGTAACACCCAGTCAATGTTAAGTGGTTCCATGAAGGCCTGTTACTGTAGCGTATCTAGCTGCAGGTGTTTGATGCTGGGTACCCACAAAATGAGTAGTACAAAGCTATCGGCCAGTAGTGGTCATTTTGGTTTAAATGACTTGATACTTCTGCCTCTGCAAAGAGCTCCTGCAGGATGCTAATCTAGTCCATTGCATTTCTTTCACCATGAAGTCCTCCTTTTCCTGCCTCTTTCACTCCACACATTCCAACTTCTGCAAGGTGTGAAGCAAGGGTCCAAGGACAAGAGCCTTGGAAACTCTCCTTACCTTCCTTACTTTCACATCTAGTGGCTTCCTTTTCTCTGCTGTCCTGGGTGCCAGCAGTGTGCAGAAGTGATGGTCTCTGGTTTCAATTTCTGGTCCTCAGCAGACTTAAGGAGCAGTTGCAGAAAAGCCTGATGCAGCCCCTCAATCGTGGGTTGGGAATGACCCTGGCACCTCTCAGTTGGCATGTAGCTGCGAGGGCACGTAGCATGCTCCATGGAGATGGACTCTTCTGAGAACTTGGCTGGACAAATTTTAAGAAGTCTATTGAGTCTATTGGTGGAGGCCCATAGCATGCCTGTATCTGGGCTTGCTTTCACAGGGTACATCCCTTCTACGAGGCTAATCCTTGTGCTATTTTTCAAGTGCCAGCTGCAAAGTAAAGCAGTGCCAGTGTGTTTCTCAACAAAATGGTTCTAACATAAGAAAAAAAAATGTTGTCCCTAATTTAAGTTCTGGGGATGGCCAGGCTACTTAAACTGAAAGTTTTATAAATAAAAATCAGTCTGAGGCAGCATGGAAAATCACTGCCAGACCATGATGTTTGGCGGAGAATTAGCAACTGAAAAGGGTCTTATAATGGGGAATGTTGAACCACCTTAATTAAAGATGTTTTTACTTGTGTCAACAGCACATCTTATGTGCACACTTGAGAGTACATGATTGTATGCCCTCCTGAGAGTTGCTTCATAAGAAAATTTACCCCCTGTCCCTCCCCATTCATAGTTTCATAGTTTCTAGGGTTGGAAGGGACCTGAGCAGATCATCGAGTCCAACCCCCTGCCATGGCAGGAAAGAGTACTGGGGTCAAACAACCCTGGCGAAGTGATTGTCAAGCCTTGTCTTAAAGACCCGCAGGGTAGGAGCCAGCACCACTTCCCTTGGAAGCTGGTTCCAGATCCTAGGCGCCCTGACAGTGAAGTCGCGCCTCCTGATGTCTAATCTGAATCTCCCCTCTGCCAGCTTGTGACCATTATTTCTAGTCACTGCTGGTAGTGCTCGGGGGAACAGTGACTCCCCCAATGCCTGCTGGTCCCCATTGGTGGAACTATATTTCATAGATTTATAGACCATTGCTTTATGGACGAAAGGTGACTTGTATCTTTTGGAAATGCTTTTGTGACCTGCCTTTTCCCGTATAGGTTTTAGGTGCTCGTCATCTACCTAAACCTGGCAGAAGTATCGCCTGTCCATTTGTAGAAGTGGAAATTTGTGGAGCCGAATATGATACGAACAAATTCAAGACCACGGTTGTGAGTGAGTATCTGCACAGCCTTCTGAGTTGTGGATGGAGTTGTACTTCTAGACAATTCAAATCGAGTAAAGGATGCTCATGGTTGCATAACTATAATTTACCAATGTATGCAGGAGGGATAAGGTGACTTTATTGCTCTTGACTGATTTGCCTTGGAGGCATTTAATTTTATAACCTTTGCTATACGTCAGATTTAGGCAGGGAAACACACAGGTCTTAAACTGTAGCGCAGTTCATAACGAGCTGCATTTGTTAAGTTTCTGGCTATGTCTGAGCTTGTATAATTTACACTTTGCCAAAAGTGTCCCTGAAGATGCTCATCCGTCTGCTTCCAAAGATGCACTCCAAACAGAGAGAATAAGGCGATGTTGAGGTCTCTGATTTAGATTGGAGTTCAAAGATAGATAATTGCTTTGTGCAGGTTGGGCAGGAGGGGCATCAGCATGCAAAGCCTGGTCCTGAATCCAGGAAATGGGTATATTCCCAAAGGACCTTCGGACAAGGTTCTGTGTCTACAAACCAGGTTCATTTGAACATACCCAAGCTACAGTGACCAATTTATGGTGAGCTGATTGACCTTCCTTTTAAACCCTGACCTGGTATTTTCAGAGGCAGCGTGGCTCCTGGGTGTCTCATTATAGCTCCTGTTGCTATTCAAACTAGGGAGACCAATGACATGTCAGTGGAAGATCCTCCCTACAGAAGGATGCAGACTGCTCAGTGGGGCTCTGCACCCCCATTAGGAGAGGTGTGGTGTGCCCTAGAGAAGACTATTGAGACCTTGATGTTTTATACTGGTGATCAAGTCTGTTCAGACTCCAGCATGTGTTCAGACACACATGGGATCTTGTGCTACTTTGCAAATGGCTATACAAACTGAGTGGTCCCAGATCTTCCTACCTACTCATTTTCATGCTAATGTCTGTTTCTTTATGTTGAAACAGGGTTTGGAGTTTGTTAGGCAAAGAGAGTTCTTAGGCAAAGAATTCACTCCTTAAAAATATGTATGTGAAGAGGTTTTTTTAAAGTATTGAAATGAAGGGTTTTTTCTTTATGTATCTGGCTGCCTCCCTCCCTTCCTCCCTAAATAAAGTTATTAAAGTAGGTCTACAAAAAAGAGACAGATGGGGTACATCTGGAGACTGCCCTAGGATATATTCGTGTCTACGTGCAAAGAAAAATGATTTGCTGCCGATCCATTGCTGAAGTTTCCCGTTGTTTCCAGATGACAATGGTCTAAACCCAGTATGGGCGACGTGTCCGGAGCAAGTGAAGTTTGAAATTTATGATCCTAACCTGGCATTTCTGCGCTTTGTGGTTTACGAGGAAGATATGTTCAGTGATCCCAACTTCTTAGCCCACGCCACCTTTCCCATCAAAGGAATCAAGTCAGGTAAAGATCAATAGGTGTGTTAAGTCCTTGAGTAAGGAAATGTAATCTTTAGCACAGTTGGCATCGTGCTTCTTGCTTTCAGCTGGAGTGCTCTTGGGAAAGACCTGCCTGGAATGTAAATATGATATTGCCATTTTTATGTGGGTTATTGAGCCTGTTCAGAACAAACTTTTAGACAGATCTCTCCCCACCACCAAATTCTTCCTATTTCTTGCATCTCTCTCCACTAGCAAATTCTCCTTAATTCTTGCTGTAAGAGGAAAGGATTATGTAGAACAAATTCCATCATCAGTAACTGGACAACAGGTAGGGAGCTACTATTGCTACAATGCAGCTAGTTCCCCAGCAGGTGTTAAAAGCAGCTTCAGTGCCCTAAGACTTATGAGTTGTAAGAAGTGTGGATTTAATTCCCCTCTCCTGCAGGTTGATGGCAAACGCTAAAAGAGGCCAGTCTTTCTCCTACTGTCTTTGACTCTCAGCCCATGCTTTATTCTGAGGGATGTGGCAGCACTGGTGCTGTGCTCTTCATGCCGCTCCTTCTGTGATATGATTGTGGCACAGGTGTGACAATTTAGTGTGTTTTGCTGCAGTCTCCATTTCACCGAGGGGAGCGAGTCCCTGACTGAGTTCTGATGAAATCCCTGCTAAATACTTTAGCTTTTCTCTAATGGCTCCAGATGCGGACATCCCTTGAGTTAGTTTCAGACTTGCCCACCTCCGGTTGGGTTTGCAAGGGTGGGTGAAACAAGAGATCATTCTTGTCTTCCTGTTGCTTTCTTGGCAAATTCCCAGAAATGGAGCGGGTGGATGAAAGGGGGTGGACGTACCCAGTTCTGTGAAGGTACAACTGCACCAGCCCCACAGCACTTCCACTTTAATTATTTTTGCAAACCCTGTCCCCAGGCTATAGGTCAGTCCCTCTCAAGAATGGTTATAGTGAAGACATAGAGCTGGCTTCCCTTCTGGTTTACTGTGAGATGCAGCAAGTTCTGGTAAGTGCAGAACCATTTCCCACCTCCCCTTCCTCTTATGGCTTCCATCGGTCTTCTTTGCGATGACTGAGGTGATGATTTAGCTACTTGTGCCTGTCGCATGGTGACTCCGAGCACTCTCCTCCATTCCAGCATGCTTAGTAACCTCAACTCGGTTGCTGTCTAAGTGGCGGGATGCCTTGCATAGGCAAGTTCTGCGTATGCGGTAGCACTGTTGCTGGTCTCCGGCAGTGGTTATGACAGTGAGCTGTTACCCCTGGGGTTTGGTTGGGTGGTGCAGTGCCAAGCACTGTTCAGCCAGCCTTTACCATCACTTTACACACTGGGGGTGGATATTGTTTTTTAAGTACATTGTTAATGTCTTTTATCTGAGATCTGTTTCAGAAATTCAGCCGGTTAGTTGCCTGGGGCCGGAGTGTCTTTTAAAGGGCTGTTCATAGCTGCAGTGCACCTCTCAAACCGTCAGCACCAAGGCGTTAGCTCATCTCTCACTCTCTTGTGCCCCTTTCTGCTTGTAAAGGCTAAATGGAGATACAACACAACTGTCTATTTACACTGACTGTCACCTTGGGGTGGTGATGCCGGAGCAGGAGAGCTTTCAGAGGGTTGTTTTTTTTCACAGTCTGCGACAGAGAGAGACTTACCATGGCCATTAAACTCTTACAACGTTGGCCAAACCAATCTAGAAGTGTCATAAAAAGATCAAAGCTATGCCCATCTGTTCTTCTGCTCAAAAAATCCTTCCATAAAATGTTATAATTTAATAAGAAGACTGTTTATATAAGCCCATCTGCATACACTTAGAGAGAGAAATGTAACGTTATTAAAGGGATTACAGATGGTTGTGGAATTTGTCAAGAAACAGAGATGCCTAAATGCTATAAAAGCATGTGCATGTATAAATTATCATATAGGACCATATCTGGCGCCTCTCCATGTCCGCTGGAGTCTTTCCAGCTATTGTAGGAATGTAAGCGCATTAAGAGAGTTATTAAATATAGAAGCATATCTTATTCTCTTGCAAATTGATTTACTCGCTTTGGAAAGTATGAATATTTTTGAAGCAGTCTTTGATTACAATCAGTTCAACTCACACCTGTGTTTGTGGGCTGTTAAAAATCTAGCTTTGCTAGATACAATTATTTGTGAGATCTAGTGATGACAGGCAGGTGTTGCAGTGATTACACCTGTACACCAGTAGTTAGGAATCTGCACGTCCCCATTTGTGACCAAGGGAGCAAGGATGGTCCCCTTAAAAAGAAAACAAGCCCTTGATTTAGTGTATTTTTAAAACATCCTTAGCTAGTTTGGCAGAGGGCTTTTCTTTTACATTGCAGGCAGGAAGCTGCTGCAGGGTGTGTGCTCAGTGAGGTCCCTTGATTTTTGAACTCTGTTAACCTTGCAGCAAGTTGCAAAGGTCATCTCTTTTTCTCAGCATCTGGGGAGTTGGTGGAGTAAGTGATGAAAAGGGCTTGATTGGCTGTGAAAGTGTCTCACCTGATTCTGTTTACTGATCACATGTTTGGTGAAGTGGGATAAGCAGTTTGTTTGCTGTTAGGGTAGACCTGAAGACCCCAGACCTGCCAACACTCATGCACATGAGTGATTCCTGGGAGAGACGGTTCATATGCCTGAGGTCTTGCAGAAATAGTTCCCCTTTTCAGAGGGGTGTCTCAAGGTTTGATAAATCTTTGTGAAGAGCTTTGAGGGCCCCTTCTTTAGAGGGCAGCATACAGCTACAAATACTCAGGCAGATACAGATTTCAAGCCCAATCCTGCAAACACCAAGGGCCAGATCTGCCTGTTCTGTCTTGGAAGAGCACACACCACCTGCAGATGCTTCCTCAGCCTGACAAAGGGTTTTTATACCCAAAAGCTTGCTAAGAAAATTTTTTCCGACTATTTAAGTAGGTCTAATAAAAGGTTCACCCAAACAACCTTGCCTGCCAGATCTGCCCATGTTATAAATGAGACCAGCAGAGGATCTGCCCATTTAGTTTATCACTCATTGCCATTAATGGTTCCACTGACCAGTCAGTATTTTTGGGATCTGCTATTTAAATAGCTGTTTAATGAGAGAGAGGGCTACCTGAGCACAAAGCACCAGGCTCAGTAGTGATTGCATGTTGGACTCTTGTGGATGTGACATTGAAAAATGGAAGACCTTTTTCAACCTTTTTCAAGACTGTTCCAAGATAATGGCCATCACAATGTGCTGCTTCCCTCTTTATACTCAGCGGTATGGCACAATTACTGGAATACTTGTTTTCTCATTTATCTCCTACGCATTTACATTACACAGACGCATGCTATAGTCTTGGCAGGGGATTGTTTTTGACAAGTTTCTTTATTTCTTTCAGCAATTTCTCTCTTGTTTCTAGATACGTTTTATTAAAACAGACTAAATTTGATGACAAACACGCTTTTGGGCAACAAGGAAGTGGTGAGGGAAGGAGAGGGGGAAGCGGTCACGTATTGCAGTGGTTTCTTTTCTTTTTTCCTGAAGGAAAGTGAGGAAGAACTTTACTCCTCATGTCGACAGCTTCGGAAGCGCCAAGCAGAACTGAACAACCAGCTGTTCTTGTATGACACCCATGTGAATTTCAGGAACCCGAATAGAGACACCCTATTGAACGAGTTGAGTGCGAATGAAAACCAGCTACAGTTGTACCAAGACACGTGCAACAGGAGGTAGGGTCCCCATCTTTATCATGGTCAGGGGATACCAAACAACATACCTCATACCTAAGGATAAAGTATGGCACAGAGATCTTGGCTTTGTTCAACAATTGATCGAGTGTGCTAAGAATTGGAGGAGGGAGGAACAAGAGTGTTCGCTGGGAGAAGTAGCTGGATTTGTCTGGCCTGACCATGGCAAACCTTAGAGTAAAAACAGCCAACCCAGCCAAAACAGTAGGCTTGTACATCAAGAAAGGGAATTTGAGGCCCTGGACCAGCCTGATCATCACTGCCAGTGACAGTCTTAGTCACACTGTACATTCCTGGGAGCTTATTCTTCTCCCTACTTTTCTGTCCAAACAGCCAAATAAATGACCCTATCTCCTGCAGTGAGGCCTATGTAAGCTCTTAAAATCGCGCTATGTACATATTAAAATGTGCAGAATTAGAACATGATTCTGGTTTGGGCCGAGCCCAAGAGAAGATGCAGTGGTTAGCCAGAGTGACAATGAGAACTTGCTAGTCCAAGATCAGTACAGCATCCTGAGGAAGAAAGACCCCTTACTCCAAGTCCAACTCTCAGTTCAGATCCTGCTTGCTTCCCAAACTAGAAGTTATATTTTTGAGTGGGGTTGCTAGTAGGATGGGCAGCCCCGCAGAAATGCAGTTGCTGTTGAACTCAGTCTTGCACTAGGAGTGGAGCTGAGCCCGAAAGTGGCACCATCTGCTCAAAAGATTGGAAGCTCCTGAAAAGATCTTTGCTGCTCCTAAAACAACAGGTGGGGATGGGGGAATATTGTTCCAGTCAGTCGGACGTCAACCTACCAGGGCTCTTCTGAGAAGTGAGCCCCAGGGCATAACCCAAATCAGAAGTATGGCATGACTGATCAGTAGCAATAGGACTCCTTGCCATCTCCCCAGAGAAGACTGCAGAAAACAGGCTGGAAGTCATGGTATCACCCTGTGGATAAGGTGGGATGGAGACTTAATGACTGACCCATTAGGAATGGGTGACTAAGCTGAGCTAGTATTATTAGCTGGCATTTGGAGCATAGAGCTGGGAGCTGGGAGCTGAGTTTCTTGAGTTGTTTCTCCATCTCTCATGTAAAATGTGTGCTCGTAATGTTTTTGTGTATTGAATAGAGACAGCTCCTTGGGGCATCCTGTTTTTGCAATCCGTGGATGGAATGCATTTTAAATATATGTCATTATTACCACAAAGAAACTTCAGGAAACATTTTCTGTATGGTAAACACTAGGAAAATGGGGAGAATTTGTAGGCGTATATTCAAAGATTAGGTAACATGGATGTACTCAAAAGGAAACATTTTTACATGCAAATACTCTTCCTTATGGCTAGTGGCTAGTTCCAGCAGCTTGTTTTTTATACTTTTCCTTGAATATTTTTCTTAGTATGTGTAGAAAACTTGGACCATACAGAGTGCTGCATAAATATGAAGTATTTTAATGCTCAATATTTTGTTTTATAGAAAAATTGAAATGCGTGGACTTGTTGATACACTGTTTACGGTTCTCAGCTAAGGGAGTTGAGCTTTGCAGGGATCTTTTCCCCACCTGAATATCCAACAAAATTAATTACTTTATTTTTCTATTTTGAAGATTAAAGGAGAAGAAAGTCAGTAACAGCAAATTCTACTCCTAAGGAAGGTAGTCTCTTCGTTGCACCTTTACTAACATCACTCAGGAGGTGGCATTCATTTGCTCCGGACATCCTACTCAACATCTTGTCAGGCTGAGAAGAGGACGGACGGGTTCCCGTAATCATTCCTTGTTATGAGAGAAAGTTGTTCATTTCAATTTATATTCTGTACTAAGTGTACACACCTTGCAGGCTAGATTTGCTGCATATTCAAGGTATTATTTGCATCCAGGATAGCAAACCTCAGGGTGGTGAGGAAGCAAAGGGAGAGATTTTTAAAGTTCCAGGGCACGTGGTCCTTCTCACGCATTTGTGCGGACCTGGCTTTGCCTTGCAGATACCTGACGTGTGAGTGCAAATTGTATTCAGCATGTGTGCACCTCGGCCATAGGCTAGGCATTTACAACTGTTTGCATGCATACAACCCTGCAACAGCAGAAACCTGGCCCTTTGATTGACAGGTAGCAAGTTTAATTTATTGAATGCTATAAAGGCACTTTTACAAGATTGAGACATCATGTATATTACTGTTTGCGAGGCAGAAGATTGTATCCCCCACAGTGTAAAATATTCAGGGTAATTTGTAGCTCTTGCTATACTTTTTCTTGCTAGAAGTTCGTTACATTTTTTTTAGCACCTGTGAATGTGTCAGTTTTTGAAAACTAAATATCCTCCAAGACTGTTAACTGGGGTACTTGATGGGCTTCATGAAAAGCTTTTAAAAAAGCGAGAAAGAAATGTGAACTTATTGTATCATGTAAATCTGTTCCCTCAAGGCAATGCAAGAAAATATTTTAATATGTGTGGTAGCAGCTATCTGTTGCTCACAGGAAGGAAAGGTGTTTTAGATTCTGAAAGGATAATTTACTTTGGTGTAGTATCATTTTGCAAGTCCTTTCAGTTGGTAATGTGCATAGAAATGAATTTTTAGCAAGCTGCCTGTCTATACTTTTACAAACCTTCTTAGAAGATACTGTCAAACAGCCCTGCATTTTCTTAAATGTAGACTGTTTTCCTAAAATGTTCTTTTCCCACGGCACAGCAGTGTGCAAAAGTACAAACAGGTGTGTCGTCATTATGGCTTTAGTTAAAAGAACAATTACAGGATTTTTAGATGGGGAAAACCCTATTAGATTGTATTCAGAAAGTTTGTTTCCTTGCAAGAACAGAATTGCTTTCCTTGGTTGACATATTGAAAACCAGATGTCCTAATTTGTGTGCGCATCAATTCTTCATGTTAGCAGCTTATTATTCATTAATGTGAAGTTCCTAGTTGCTCTCTCCATATGTGGGTGGAATTTTTTTCAGTCTGTATGTTTGATTGTGCTTCTCAAATAGGTGCAGAGAGAATTACAGTCTTCTGTCTTTTACGTAACAGCCCAAGGCTTGAAGCGATTCATATATAATACTGTCTCTCTCACCACAGCAAGCTGGCTTGGTTTGGGAGATTTGCTGCCCAGCAGAAAGCCTTAGCAGTTTTCAGTTTCTCCTGCTCCCCGTGCTACCATTTCTGTTGTTTCCAGATTCACTTCCCTGATACCACTACACATTCAGAGGACGGTCCAAGGAACACTGTTAGTTTTGCTTTCTTCAAAAAGGCTCATATGACTTCAGATGGAAGTGTGTTAGTAGAGACTCAGTAACTGCTAAGGGTTGGGCTTCAGATTTTGAATACAACTTCTCCTGAACATGTTTTGCAAATTGAATACCAGGCAGCCTCAAGGGGGAGAGGTGAGGGCAGCGAATGCAGCCTCCTGTTCTCTTTCCTGCAAGGTCAAAAACCCCTTTGATTGCGGTGGGATTGGGCTCGACGGTCTGTGGCTGAAAGAAGAAAAAAAATTGAATCGGATTTCTTGCCCATCCTGCATCCCATCAGATCTTCCCCACAGACAGTCTTGTCCAGTGCTGCCTCGGGGGAGCCAACACATCATTGGGAGCCAACCTTTTTGGCAGGCATGCCATACTTTAGCTCTGCACCCTCCCCAAGTGCCACTCCAATCCCCTTCCTCTGCCTGATCTGCTGCTCTGCTTTCTGCCTCCTGCCTGACTCTCCCTGCCTGATGTGCTGCTCTGTTTCCTGCTTCCTGGCATGTGACTGACAGACAGACACCCCGCCCCCATTTGCCATGGGTTGGTCACCCCTGTTGTCAATCGCTGGGTGCCCAAATGTTCTTCTGAAGTTGTGGACCCAAAAGTCCCCAGATCCCCTGCAGGCTTTTTTCTTTTTGCCTGGAGGACACCCTTGAGCAGGCTTTTGGATCCAGGTGCATGGTAACCTCTGGGCATGACACGTGGTGAAGAAGTTTCCCATTCCTTACACCAAAGTATTTTCCTGCAGCATTTTGATTGATCCAAACCCTGCAGGTGAAATAGTCCCCTTGAACTCTAGAGTCCAAGAGCACTGGACCCCAAATTTTGAGTATCAGTGATTGTGTCTGAACATAACTTGTTCAAGTGGCCCCTTTTCTCCCATTATTATTTCCTTTCCTTGCACAGAGCAGTATGTGTGTATGCGAAGCCAATACGCTGTTACTGCATGTGTATGTAGGCATTGGTGCATTTCACAGTGCTTCGAAGCGGCCCTTGAAAATCCTCGGTGTGTGCGCCAGGTTGCAATTGCTGGTGGGGAGAGACAGCCCTTCATTGTGGCACACACCAAATTTTTCTTAAGTATTGCTTGGTACTTGAAAGGAAAATAAGCAGACTCGATATTCAGCTGGCATTCAGACCAGGTGGAGCAAGGATTTTTTTTCTCTCATTTTCAGTGTCCCATGTTTGAACAACTTTCAGGCCCCCAAAAGGGATTGGGATTTGTTGGGATTAAGTCTATGCCAGCGCTTCGGCGTCCTTGCGACCGTTCCAACGCTGAAGTACTGGGTTTGAATGTGCGGGCTAATTTTTAATCTATGCAAAGAAAAAAAAATCTCTCAGATTTGCTCACTATAAAAGCTCTTAAATGTCTGTTAAAAATTTGTATGTTGTTTTCATGGACCCGAAGCTATTGTAAGTCTTAAAAAAATAACTTATTTTTTTAACGTATGGTGTACTTTTTGATACTGTACCCGTTACATGTCTCTGCAGCATCTGATCTATATTTAAAAATACATATTCAGTAGAAGTTATCCTAGTGATTTCTGAGGTGCGCTTTTCTGGATTTGGATCTTTGTTCTTGGAATATAAAACTAACCTCCCCAAGCTATTGGGAACAAGGCCTTTCATCAATGCAACCCACCAGTGCTGAAGAACAATTTAGTCGTGAATTATTTTGCAAACTGCTGAATGAAGCCATCCACCACACAGAGGAGAATGTGGGGATGTTGAGAAGCTGGCAGAAATGAAAGGCAGCTTTGAGGGGAAATGCCGTTTTTGGTTGTCACATAGGATCAGAGGCTGTAAATTTCCATTCTGTGCTGGCGGGGTAACTGAAGTTTAATTTTTTTTAAATAAATACATATATACATCCATGATAAGTTTCAGCATGTTTCATGAGTACTGTATTTTTACAAATGTATCAGTTACTTCCCTGACATTAAACAGTTGCCGATCTAAATCAATTTCTAGTTGGTTGATTTTTGTTTTAAAAGTATCAGTTTTGTTCTTCCTCCATTTAAAAGGTTTAGGAAGGGAAAGGAGGCACCTGTTTCGAATGTGACTTCATCTGAGGATTCATCATTATTGCAGCTGTACTGCAATAGGATTTCAGTAGCTGCTTTTTCAATTTTTAGCTGCCCCTCTGGTAATTCTTGTGTAGGAACACAAATAACGTACTGGGATTTGGCAACTTTCTGGTACAGCGCTCAGTTCAAGTCATGACCTTCATTGATCTTGATCAAAAAAAAGAATGAAAGAGGCTGGGGGGAACCATGGGATTATTGTAATAAAACACACTTAGAAGGAAACTTTTGTAATAGATTTTTTTTTGAGGAAGTACATTTTCAGGTGTATTTGGAGTGTTTTTTGAAGCTACCCGTTTTTAACTTGGTTTTGGTCCCCTGTTCTGCTGTCAGGCCTTTGCTTGGCTTAATAGGTGGAGCTGAAAGTCGGAAGAATTATTGAATATACCAATGCTGCTGAGTTGGCTAAGCAGTCTCACAGTTTGCTGTCCCTCACCCAAAGGTGGCGGGGCTTTTCCTCAAGTAAAAGAGCCAAGTCTGGCCCTATGTGGGATCTGCTGTTAAGGAAAATCCTGTCCTTGTCTCTTCAGGTCTGGACGTTCCTCCCATACTGCACCATTCATGTGGGAGGAGGTGACTTAGGATTTTGGGGCAAGTAGGGGGTCGGGGAAGAACAAGTGTACACGTGTCTGCCCATTGTGCAGACGAGTATGTGGGGAAAGAGGGTCTGCCAGTATGTGGCCCTCTGCGGGGAGGAGAGGGCCCCAGGGCTAAAGATGCTTAGGATGAAGTAGTGCTTAGGATAAGCTCAGGATGCTTAGGATAAAGGTGGGTCTTTGGGAAGCAATGAATGATTCCTCCTCCCTGCTTGCTTCTGAATGGTTCTGCAGCATCCAGCTGAGCTCCATAGGCTGGACCAGAAAAAATCCTCACTGCCCAGCATATGGTGTTTCTTTTTGTGTCCTGAGCTGTGTGGGTTTTTGTCTCTGTGGAGGAAGAGCTGATCTCCCTTACGTTTCATAGTTTCTAGGGTCAGAAGGGACCTGAGCAGATCATCTAGTCCGACTGTTCTGGATGAAAAGTCTGAACCTGATCCTAGAGTCCTTTCATGTGTAAGTAATTCAGCCCACTAGCACAAGAAATGGCCACAAATAATCATGTGCTATCCTGTATTGCCTACAGAGCCAAGAGGGACTTTTGCTTTAGTCAGCATTAATTTTCATGCTAATGAAGTTGGCACCTCCCCATTGGGTTCCCAGCAAAGATGTCATTGAGACATAAATACACCTCCTTTACCTGTCTTGATTGGCAAAGCTCTCCAAGGGAAAGCTTGCTTAGGACTAGGATTTTTAGACTTGTATTTTACTGGAAGATTGTCTTCCACTATCTGCTTTTTTTTTTTTATATATATATATATATATATATATATAATTGGCTTTGACTAGTTTCATGAGGGGACAGACCTCATGCTCTGCACCGTTTGCTCCTGTTGCTCTCATGGATCTGTTAATGGGCTTGCCCACCTCTTCTGTTCACGTTTCTGTTTCTCCGTCTCTCTTAATGTCAGGTCAGCGGTGCAGGGATCGGAGTAGAAAATAACCTACCAGTTTGCATTTGAAGGATGCTCCGTGCTTGAAAGGGGCTAGGCGTTCTGCAGGTCTGTAAAGTCACAGCTGCCACCAATCCCCTTTTTGTTTTAAAAAAGGAAATAAAAGGGTCCCTCCCTGCCACAAACAATGAGGCCTTTCCCTATTTCCCTGCCCATCGGGGGCCTCGAGACTTGCAGCGTGTGCTATGGGCATAAAGTTTTGGAAGGTGGCATGTGTTGGGGAAAACACCAGCTTTTGTGAGAGGGCGGCACTGTCCTCCTTTCCTATTAAAGGAAATGCAAACAGCTTCTCAACGGCCCAGTTGCTTTGTCACTGCAGAGCACTGTCCTTCAGGCTGTCCGTCGCTTTGGCCGTTGTCGTGTGTTGCTTGTCCTTTGTTTTCAGTGGAAGTGGTACGGGATAGTGCAGTGCATGCAGCCTGCTTCTGTCCCTGGAGCCTTTGACCCTCCACTGGGCTTGTGTTTGGTTGATAAAGAGCCCCAAACCCTCCTGCCCACTTGTACTAGATGCCCCATCTCAAACATGGGAACATACAGAAGTGATTCTCACCGAACACTAGCCTCTAACAGGGAACAGACAAAACCCCTCATTTATGCCTGGGGAAAAACACCCCTTAGCTTTTCCCTCTGATGAAGTCCAATGGTTTGATGCCACTAATGTCCTTAAATGGTTTACGGGGAGTGGGGTGGGGGGGTGATACCACAATGTAATTATTTTGGGTAGAAAGCAGGGCAGGGTGGCACCCTCAAGACTAACTGGTTCAGAGAGGCATGAGCTTCATAGGCAGCCTGCTCTGTCAGATGCTGTGCATTAGTTTAGGTGTGCATTCACCCTGGTTTACACCCAGCTTTTGTGCTGACCAGGATTTTGCTGCGGGGTGTGATTTCTTCCCCCTCCCCCACTAAAATAGTTAAACCAGTGTAGACACAGTAAGCTGGCACAGAGATACCTCTTGCTATTATAGGTTATTGCTCATCTTTTACAGCATCCAGACAAGGGGGTCTGTACTGACTGATTTAACCTTACAGAATTTGTACCACTTTTTGCGTAATTTTTTTTTGGAATCGAAAACAAAAGGGCTGTCCTCATTCAGCCAAGAATGCCAAAATCTCCAGTTCCCAAACACAGTTTGATTCCTGCTGCAGTCAACCCCCTTCATGCTGGGATTTTTTTTTGGAAATGCTACCAAGCAGCTGCTTTGCTTGCTTTCCTCCCTTCTCTCTGTGTTCAGCTTGGGCTTTGTGTATCTCCAGCTTATAAAACAGAGAGGCTATTTACAGAGTTTTTATAAGGCACACTGCCCTTCAGCTGTAGACATAACACTGTTGTTCCCCAAATCCTGAATGTTCAACTGTCAGTATTGCTTCGCCTATTAAATTGAAAACTAAACTTTTCAAAATCAAAGGGATTATGTGATGTGGAGGTTGGTGGCGGCAGGGCTGGACTCCACGACCCAGAATGCTCTTTCCAGTCTGACGCTTCTAAAAGTGCTGTTATCAATGCAGTTGCAAGGTCCATAATAATAAATTGCTTTGTTTCCAATACAGAGCCAAAGCTTTTCTCCAGTCACAGAGGGTATTAAGGGAAATTCTTCTTATTTCCAAGTTTCTAGGCGTGTATTTTGAGCAAAGAAACACAGAAATAATGATGGTACCTGAGGGATTACTAGTGGCGTTAACTATTCAGCAATGCTGAGACCTTCAGTTGTGGAGAAAATCATTGCCTTTATTTATTAATGCACATTTTAATCAGCTCGTTCATTTTAAATAAGCATGTTTTACCGTTAGAAAAAGCCTACAAACCAGTGCTTCAGACGGAGTACTTGGCTACAGTAACGGTTACAAATTAGCTCGCTGTAGAAGTGTTTCAGAAATGACACTGCAGACACAATATATTTAAAACATAAGAGCACGTGGAAAATTTCTGTCCGTTTAGGTTTATTTCAGTATTTTTTCCATTAGAATCATTATGCTTTTTGTTTTTAACAGTAAATCCATCGAGTCAACTTCTACCTTGAGGTAACTTCTCTGAATACAATGTTAGGCATGAGTTTGGTTTCTGAATGACATGGCTGCTGCACCAGTGGCGGATGCCTTGCAAACCTCCTTTCTATTAAATTGGTAGAACTGGAAGGTGAGCTGTAAGGATGAGAATTAAAGGATTTCAGGAACAACTGCATGCTCGCTCTCTGGTTATCACCAGTTTGTCTGATTACGACATGATCAAAACTAGCTGATGCAGTTTAAACTCCTGAGCCGGAACTAGAAACCAATGCGTGGCTCCCATTGCTGATTGCATACTCAGGTAATGCTCCGTCAGGGTGACCATTTCAAACTCATGAAAGGACTGTCTTATCAGAGTACTTGTGATAGTACAAGCGATCAAGGTAGTCTCTGTCGCACTGACTCCAGATGAACATTGGCTCTTGTTTAACAAAAGTTACTAGCAAGTAAGGTTTAAGCAGTTAGGCTTGTCCTTTGTGGATGTTAATGGAAACCCTCCCTGGGTGAACAGGAACTCAAGTGGATTTGCCAGCCCATAGGTATGAGGCCATTTTATAAAAACTTCTTATCTCCGTACTGTAGACCACAGTTTGGCTGGCCAGTTCTCTGTGGCTGGGAATGGACAGTGAATGAACCTGGTTTTCGAAATACGCTTGCTTTTGAGCAAGGTAGAGCATTCTCTTCTGGGCCACGAGCCACGTATTTGTTAAGGAAGAATCAATAGCAGGGGTCACGGGTATAATCCGGGCAGTGTGAAAAGGGTAAGCCTGTTCCATAATTTGCAGCTTGCTGCTGTAACTGCAAACAACATGCCATTAGCAATCATATTGATCTTTCTCCTGTCTGTGATTACCTGCTAAAGGGAAGTGCTGCTCTCATCTGAAAAGGGGCTCTCTAGAAAAGTAGCATCAGCAGTTCTGTTCCCCCAGGGTATTCAGAGCCACTGTTGTTTACCCAGGTGACACAGTTAGAGCTGTTGTGCTTTTACGCACCAGTTTCTCCAGAGCTCAAACGAGGTGAACACAACCCTATCCCCCATACACATCACCAACAAGATGCTTATTAATCTGGATCAATTGTGCCTCTGCGAGCCTGCAGAAAACAACAGGATGTGGATGTCAGCAGTGGCATGCCTGAAATGGAGGCGGGGAACAAAGATGTGTCTGTGTTGGCCCAAAGGATCCCTAGTGTTTGTGGTGATCAGTTAGAAGCAAAGACACTGGGCTCAAACCCAAAGCAAGAATGCAGGCTGCTCGCTTTCTCACACCTCGCAGACAATGGAAGTCAACCAAACACCACAGAACTGGGAACTGTGTTACTTTTCAGAGTACAGCCTCACTTTGCCCTACAGATGACTATTAGTATGACGACTAAGTATAGTCACTTGTCTGGTAATGTTGTTGATCCATTTAATCTGAACAGTGCCGGAGCTGGACAGAGTGTGTTCTGTATCCATATGGCCACCCCCCAAAAGTGCTGGGATATAGCACTGTGTTGTTCTGGAATGCAAAAATAATAGATTTAAGATTTGAAAAGGACAGTTATTTCACTGCTGGTAATAATGGGATTTCTTCAGAGAGAGCAGGCGAGGTCTGGTTGCATCTCAATTCTCATGTACTGTGCATGTATTATCACTCGAAAATAGATGTAACAGGCTCAGTACGTTGTGTCTGTCACACTGATATTGCGATTGCCGTTGGAAGCCAGGAGAGCACCAATGCAGCCAGCAGCAAGACCAAGCCTCCGTCCCTAATGAGATCTTTTACCGTATAGTTTCTAAGCTTCCTCCCGTGTCCCCGTGACTTAAACCATTCGACCACTTCATTTAGACTGAACTGCTCGGGTGTGTACCCTAGCTCCTTCCTGGCCTTCTCCATGCTAAAATAATGTGTGATGCCTGTTTTGTAAACCTCGGCACGAGTGAGGAGAGGTTGAAAATTATATAAAGGGCCAACCAGGGTGTGAACCATTTCAGTTATGAATGCAAAGAAATACACGAGGGTGAGAGGAAGGCGAAGGGTTGGGAATCTGTAACCCAAGCCTTCAGCTAGAGGTCGGAAAAATTCGAAGTTGTTTACTGGCCTGCCATCTGAGATGAAGTAGGCTTGGCCAGCAGCTCTGTGCTGGCTGGTGGCTTTGAGTGCCTCAGAGGCCAGGATATGAGCCTGAACTAAATTATCTACATGCACGAATTCTACTAAACTGTGGGGATCCCCATACAGGAATTTAAAGAATCCCCTTTCAAGGTAGCTAACTATTCTTGGGAGATGCCTTTGTTCTCCAGGCCCATAGATGCCTGCTGGTCGAAGAGCACAGGTCCTTAACACTCCTTTGCCTTCTCCGAGCTCAGTGCCGTTTGCCTCCAGCACTTTCATCTCTGCTAGTGACTTGGTCCGGGAGTAGTGATCAGGATGGAGGTGAACAGGGAAATAAGGCAGAGATTCATCCCCATTTTTGATAACCTGGCCTCCGAACACGACATTGTACGTGCTTGTATAGACCAGTCTCGACACGCCTGCTTTCCTGCAAGCCTGGATGACATTTTCTGTTCCTCTCACGTTCACGTCTTCTATAAGTTTTCGGTTCAGTTGCTCCCTGCCAGACATTCCATAGGAAGCAATATGGAACACGCAGATAACATCGCGCAGGGCTTTTTCCACTTCAGAGAGATGGCAGACATCCCCCTCTACGAACTTTACTCCCTCTGGTACAGCCTGGATCAGCTTCCCGACATCAAACAGAATCACGCTGACTCCCTTTTTGCATAGGGCACAACCTAAACTGAAGCATGACAGATGCCATATGTTAGTGCTATATGTAGCATAACGATGCATAAAAGCATTTCACCTTGGGCTGAGAGAGACTCCTTAACCATTTCAGTGCTGCCTTTTGCTTGTCGGTGTTTTCAAAGAATCTGTGTACCCATTAAGGGGTCTGAAACGAACTGTCTGCTTCTACTTGCAAGATTCGGCAAAAGCTCACAGCGGAATTTGATGCAAAGCAGAAATATGGTAATTTTTTCTGTTTGCGACAAGCGTTGTTTCCATAACCCTTAGAAAGCAAATCCAAACCAAGCCCTGGGAGAGGGGATAAAAGATTTTCCCACTAAAGCGTAGTTGTGGTGTCAAAGAGTGTCTGTAAAAATGACATCTTGTCATGCAACAGATTTGTTCCTGTGTGAATCTGAAGTCATACTTGATTTTTGTAATGGCTAAAATAAATGTTTACAACTGTTTAGTCCTCTGAAACCTGCAGAACCAGCTGTGGAAGGGTACGATGGATTTGATTCCAATTTGTGCACACGGAAGGCCCCAGTCCTACCACACTTAGATGTGTGCTTAACCTTATGGACCAAAGTCGTCCCCCAGCTCTCCAATCTTCCATAACGTTAAATGTGCAAATAAATGTTTGCAAGATTGCAGCCTATGCACAGAGGGAGGAGCAGTTTGCGTGGAGCTGTTGGTAGGATGAATTCTCATTTAAGGGTTGCACAAAGTTAATGGAAGGCATAACATGGCTTGCAGAAACTTTTGAGGCAGAAAAATCACTACTTGGCTGAGGGTCCAGGCCAGGCACTTAAAAGAAAAACACTCAGCTGGGAATAACTAAATGCAGAACTCTGCAATTCCATTTTAACCAACCGATTTCTGAGAAGCAAAGCTGTTCCGCCAAGTATTTGCAGCTACAGTTATTTTAAAGCAAAGTTAAAATTGTATGCACTAACCGGAAACCAAAGTAACCACCTCCTCCAGTAATAAGGACAGCTTCCTTGGTGATATTTTCTGGGTCCATCCTTTTTTTCCTTCGGCACTATTTTCTTTTAAAAGCAAACTGACCTATAAAATAAAATTCATTGCAAAAACTGCATATCAAAATCGATACGGATGTTTAATACCTCCATATATTTAGCCATTTGAGAGACCATTTGTGTTTCAATTTTGGCAGACAAACCGCACTGTCTGTTAAGTAGGACTCGATCCTGTCCAAATAGTCTTATAAAGGCAATATGGGGGCGAACAAAAAAGGCTACTGTTGCAAAATAAAGGCAGTTGGTAATGTGGCTCAAGATGCAAGAGAGTTATTGATCTTCATTCATTGCATCATATTCTGCTGATAGGAGTATGGGTAATAAGAATTCAGAACAAAATTAGGTGGCATTACAGAAGACATGACTTTATAGAGTGAATTAACTAGGTGGGTATAATTTAACCGCATCAAATACCCACGTATCCACTTGCAGAGCAGTCAGTGCGTGGTAACAAAGCACCTCATATTTACACAGATCAGTGTGCGTGTCTGTGCGTGTGTGTATGTTCATCTAGAAACTACACCAAGTGTGATCCAACTTTTGTAAGTATTTATGCCTCACTCAAATCTTTATCTATGCACGCGGGTATGTCTCTGGCATCCTCCCCTAGAAATATTCCCTAACGCCCAAAAATTGAGAAGATGGAGGAAAAGAAAAATCCTCAAGCCTGGTAATGAGTAGATTTAATCATCACGTGGAGCTGGGCCTGTTTTCATGGCTCTCTACCAGTCTACACACGTCTGGGCCGGCTTTTTTTTTTTTGCTCAAACACAACTTTCCCAACAGAAGCGTCTCCAGCTGGATAACCCTCCAGACGCGCTCCCTGCCGATGCTGGGAGCGACTCAACCTTTACTGGATGTTTGTCAATCCTAATAGGTAGGGACCGACTGAAGTTGGGCTGAAACAAAGGGTTTTTTCTGCGGCCCCACAGAGCCGATTCTGTAGCGACCCCATCCCTGCTGCTGATTGGTGGGGGCGCCTTCACTGTTTGTATAACTACCATTTTTTTTTTTTTTGATTTTGCGGGAAATCGCAGCCCATGCCGGATCTCCCAGCAAACACGGACAGTGCGGTGTCGCACGAAACCACCAGCCCTACTAGTAGCCTGTTTCCCTAAATAGCAGGGTGCGACTGTGTGCTGGGGCTGCCCCAAACCAGCTTGTCGAGGGCGCTGGCGGGCTCAGGGCGCGGTGGTCAGGACCTTGCTCTCCACGGAGGGGGTGCTCCTCGTTAAGCTGTGCCTGCAAAGGGTTGAACCGGCGGGGCTTGTTAAGGCCGGGGCAGCCCCATGTGCTGGGCATAGTGGATAGGGCCAAAAGCAGAGCAGGGGACAGGGCAGGGAGCAGAAAGCAGAGCAACGGATCAGGGAGGAAGTGCAGGACAGAGCAAGGAATAGGGCAGGGAGCAGAAAGCAGAGCAACAGATCAGGGAGGAAGCGCAGGACAGAGCAGGGCACAGAAAGCAGAGCAACAGATCAGGGAAGGAGTGCAGGACAGAGCAAGGGATAGGGCAGGGAGCAGAAAGAGGAGCAACAGATTAGGGAGGGGAAACACAGGGCTGGGGAGCAGAAAGCAGAGCAGGGTACAGGGCAGAGAGCAGGACGCTTGGGGGGAAGTGCACAGCCTAGCCCCCGTCTCCTACCACAGCCAGGGACCCCGCCGCCGCCGCCGCCCCGCCCTCGCGCGCTGCTGGGCTTGGTACCGCCCGGCACCCGTAGGGCGTGTCCGGGTGCGTGTTGCGGGGGAGTAAGGAGGGGATTCCGTACAACAAGGTGGCGGCTTCCCTACGGCTTGGGGAGCGGCCTGTGCCTGAGGGCCGTACGAGAAGATGGCGGTTCTCGCGGGATGGGCGGGGATGCGGCCGGATAGTGGCGGCAGGAGCGCGGGGGTGGGGCCCGAAGAGCGGGGCAGGCGGGGCGCAGGCGCGGGCGCGGGCAACGGTTTGTCTCTGCTCTGTGGAGGTGCGGCGTCGTGTTTAGATTCAGCCCAGCGCCTTCTCTCGCGTGGTGCCTGGCGTCTGAGCAGAAACCGCAGCCTGCACGATAGCTCGCTGCTTCCACCCGCGTAGCTTCTTATTTCTGTTGCAGGAGTGTGTTGCGGCAAATCAGGCCTCCACAACTCAGGCTGGCCTCCGCTGCTCGCATCGCGGAAGCCTGGTTTTGTTTTTTGTTTTTGTTTGTTTCTTAAAAAAATTAAGAGAAAAATAGGCCAAACATCCCCCTCCCCCCCCCCCTCCATCTTGTTCAATTTGGGAGATAGCTGGAAAGGAGAGCGAAGCCCAAGTGTGAAACCATTCTTGATTTGCACACCCGTTCATTTTTTTTTAGATACAGGCAGTCCTAAACCGGTTCCTGGAAAAATGAAACGTTGCAACTGGGAGCCAATTTTAGGAAACGATGTTATAAATGGAGGATTGGTTCCTGAACCCAGGCCCAATACCGTATTTTCACCAAAAATAACCCAGAATTTTGTATTCAGTCAATTATAGATGAGAAATATAGCTACATCAATGTATATATTGTAAATAGCAATCATATTGCTTTGGAAGGACTTCTTCGAGGTGACTTTGGACTTTACAGGGCTCGGGGTTGGAGTTTTTGAAGGGCTCTCGGCTGGAGTCGTGTCTGCTTTCTTAAAGAAAGTGTCCAAGGAAATTTGGAGATGTTCTCTAGGGAGACAAGCAACTGGCGTGGCGTTGGGTCAGGCATTGTAAAGTCAAAACCGAGGTCAGAAAGTTGAGACGGTGTCAATTTATAACCATTGTTAAGTGCAAAACGTTGCAAGTCGAGGACTGCCTGTATGTATTATTCCACATCAGAGGGCTTCCCTTCCAGGCTTTGAAAAAATGTTCTGGAGCTTTATGTGGATGTTATGTCAGAAGCAAGTACAGCGCTGCTGGTAGTTTTGTCTGTTGGGCTGAAACATTTCTCTTGATTTCTAACGATAGGTATGTTCAGTGGAGATACTTTTGCAAACACCTTTCCATTCCTGTGATGAAATACTTGCAGGATTTGTCCCTAAGTGTCCAAGCATTTGTAAAATACAATACAGGGCCATGAATCTTCAGACCCCCATGTCTTCCTGGGGCTGCACAGGGGAGTCTGATGCCCGACTGAATAAAAGATTGTACTGCCCCCCGAAAACACTCTGTTGCATTTGCATGGCTTATGAAGCATTGCATTACTCTTAACTGGCTCTGACCTGTTGTGGAGGGAGAGATCCTTGCGCTTCTCACCTTAGTGGCACCTATTCGGGACTCCTGGTGTTGTGCATGCATATCATTTTGCAAGATCAGAAAATAAATGATGGTTTTAGTTTTCTTCTTTCCTAATTTTGAAAGGGGCTCCCTTGTATGTTAAAGGTCCTTACTGAGGGTGCAGGAAGAAACCCGATGTGTGAGAAGGATAGCAAATGTGGCAAGCGGCCAGCTTGGCTTAGCAGAGAACTCTTCAGTGAGCTTAAACACAAAAAGGAAGCTTACAAGAAGTGCAAGCTTGGAAAACACAACTAGGGAGGAGTATAAAAGCATTGCTTGGGCATGCAGGGGAGAAATCAGGAAGGCCAAAGTGCAATTGGAGTTGCAGCTAGCATGGGACGTGCACAGTAACAAGAAGGGTTTCTACAAGTATGTTAGCAACAAGAGGAAGTTCAGAGAAAGTGTTGGTGCTCTAGTTAATGGGGCAGGCACCCTAGTGATAGATGATGAGGAAAAGGCTGAAGGGCTCAGTGCCTTCTTTACCTTGGTCTTCACAGGTGAAGTCAGCTCCCAGATTACTGCACTGGCTGCACAGTTTGGGGTGGTGAGCAGCCCTCAGTGGTGAGGGAAGAGGTTAGGGACTACTTAAGAAGCTGGATGTATAGAAGTCCATGGGACCAGATGGGATGCCTCCGAGGGTGCTGAGGGAGTTGGCTGATGTGACTGCAGAGCCAGTGGCCATTATCTCTGAAAACTCATGGCAATCAGAGGAGGTCCCAGCCAATTGGAAAAGGGTAAATATAGTGCCTATCTAAGAAAGGGAAGAAGAAGGATCCAGGGAACTACAAACCAGTCAGCCTCACCTCAGTCCCTGGAAAAATCATGGCATAGGTCCTCAAGGAATCCACTTCTAAACACTTGAAGGAGAAAGAGGTGATTAGGAGCAGTCAGCATGGATTCACCAAGGGCAAGTCATGCCCAACCAATCTGATTGCCTTCTATGATGAGATGACTGGTTCTGTGGATGTAGGGAAAGTAGTGGATGTGATATACCTTGAATTTAGCAAGGCTATTAGTATGGTCTTCCACAGCATTCTTGCAAGCAAGTTAAGGAAGTATGGGATGGATAGAAAAGTGGCTGGATTGTCAGGTTCAGTAGGTAGTAATCAATGGCTCAATGTCTAGCTGGCAAATGGTATCAAGTGCAGTGCCCCAGGGCTCAAGCTATTCATTAATAACCTGGAAGATGGGATGGAGTGCACCTTCAGCAAGTTCACAGATGACACCAAGCTGGTGGTGTAGTAGATGCACAGGAGGGTAGGGCTAGGATTCAGAGAGATCTAGACAAATTGGAGGATTAGCCAAAAGAAATCTCGTGAGGTTCAACAAGGACAAGTGCAAAGTCCGTCACTAGGACGGAACAATCCCATGCTCTGGTGCAGGCTGGGGGCTGACTGGCTGGGCAGCAGCTCTGCAGAAAAGGACCTGGGGGTTACAGTGGACAATAGGCTGAATACGAGCCAGCACTGTGCCCTTGTTCCAAGAAGGCTAACGGCAGACTAGGCTGCATTAGTAGAAGCATTTGTAGCACATTGAGGGAAGTAATCATTTCCCTCTATTCAGCACTGCTGAGGCCACACCTGGAGTATTGTGTTCAGTTTTGGGCGTCCCATTATAGAAAGTATGTGCACAATTTGAAGAGTCCAGCCAAGGGCAACAAAAATGGTTTGGGGGCTGAGGCACATGACTTGTGAGGAGAGGCGGAGGGAATTGGGCTTATTTAGTTTGATGAAGAGAAGACTGAGAGAGGATTTGATAGCAACCTTTAACTACCTGAAGGGGGGTCAAAAAAGGATGGAGCTGGACTGTTCTCAAAGGTGACAAATGCCAGAACAAGGCACAACAGGCTCAAGTTGCACCAAGGGAGTTTTAAGTTGGATAAGAGGAAAAACATTCTCACTAGGAGGGTGGTGAAGCACTGGAACAGGTCACCCAGAGAGGTGGTGGGATCTCCATCTTTGGAGGTTTTTATGGCCAGGCTCGACAAAGCCTTGGCTGGGATGATCTTGTTGGGGCTGGTCCTGCTTTGAGCAGGGGGTTGGACTAGATGCGACCTCCTGAGGTCCCCTCCAGCCCTCATTTTTTATGATTCTGTGATCTTAGCTGTGTTTAAGTGTTAAGAAATAAATTCAGTTTTGCTACTGGTAGATATTGGTAAAAGCATGAAGCTGTAATGAAGACAGATTAGGCCAGGGGTTGGGAAAATATTGCCCATAGGCTATATCCATCCTGCTACTTGGTTCTGTCTGGCCCACGGGTGGACAGTGGGTCCAGCTCTGGCTTCTGTTGATGCTGTGGGGGACACTGGGCAGAAGCAGCCCTGTCTGCCTGGCTCCATGTGACAAGCCTGGGGTAAGCCATACTCAGGCCCTGGCTCCCCTGCTTGGGTTGGGCCAGTGGTGCCCTGCCTGCCTGTGGGTCAGAGCTGGTGGGAGCTGCCACAGGTGCTCCACTCATGTGCCCGGAGGCAGCAGAATTTCCCTAAAGCCTCCTGGCAGATGAAGCCCTGGTCTCAGCCCTGCTTCCCACCTTGCCCCATGCAGTGTCCCGAGCCAGCACAGCCACCTGCCACCTCCTGGCTGCAGCCAGCGTGGCTCCCATCCTGGCCGCCCAGGTTAGGCTGCCCCCAGCACCCTAGGTCTGGGGCTTCTCCTGCGGGAATGGGGATGCCTGGGCTGCTGGTGGGCACAGCTTGCGTGCCTTGGAAGGGAGCTGGGACAGGCTGGAGGGGGCTGTTGGGTTTGTCCAGGCTTTGTGGGGGCAAGTGTGGATGGGAATGGGTGGTGGGCAGGTAGGTTTGGCAGAGTGCAGGCAACTCTTGAAGGGCTTGCCGGGGTGCAGGCTGAGGCAGGAGCTCCCTTGTGATTTGGGAAGTGGCTGGGCTGTGCTGGGGGTTGGAGCGTCTTCTCTTGGCTGGCTGGTTTTCGTTCCTTTGGGAAACGTTGAGGGGGTAGGGACTGCTCTAAGCCGAGCTCCTTCGCCATGAAAGTCTACCCACAGGCAGAGGCTCAGCTTAGCTCCCTTTTCTTTGGTTGTTGTCTCCACCAGAAGCGGCGTCCTCAGCCTCTGGAGTGTGGTGGCTGCACCCTCCATGGTCCAGATCTGGCTTTAGGGCCCATAGCCAGAGTCCCATGGGAGGAAAGGTGGGGCTGGAGCAAGGAGTTGAATGGCAGCAGGCATACATGTAACCACAGTGGAGGGAGGTGGGTGCACCTGCCATGAAGAAATCCTGATGCTGCTGATCACAAAGCCGGTGCCCTCTTTAAATGAACCACACTTTCATGCTCCCTATTTCTTGAGTCTTCAGAGGCTCCTCATGTGCTGCTTTCTAGGTGTTCTTTGCAACCAGAGGGCTGCTTTTTCTGGAAAACTTACTTTCCCATAAATAAGTGCTGGACTTCAGGCACTGAGGTTTTAAGAAACACTGAAGATTGTGTGAGACCTTGGGTGCACATCACCCAATGCAGTTGAGTGGTCATACACGACAAGCTTTTCTGGGCTCAAGTAGTACTGAATCACCACACTGCAGCTTGCAAATAATTGTGGTTAACCCAGGAGCAAGCAGGGGTGGGCAAAATGTGACCCATGGGCCAGATGCAGCCCATCAGGCCATTCTATCTAGCCCCCTAAAAAATTTAGAAAATGAATATATATCTGCCCCGGCTGCCTGTCATGCGGCCGTTGACAGCTTGCCAAAACTCAGTAAGCGGCCCTCCGCCCAAAATAATTGCCCGCCCCTGAGTACCTGCAACAGATCCACCTTTTGTTTCTCCTCCTCCTGTTCTGTTTAGAGGATTCAAAAGAGACAGAATAAATTTAATTACTAGCTGAACTGTCTGCTTTGTTCCAGGAGGACCGCACGGGCTTTTAAAGTAACTAAGGGAAAGCCAGAAGAAATATTGCCTGCAGCTTGGAAGCCCATGGCGGCGCCAAGGGCGCTCGTGAGGAGGCTGCTCCGAACACCCAGAGACTGAGTTTGAAATGAGCTCATCAAAGAAGAGGAAGGTAGGCCCTGAATGCCGAATATTCAACAAAGGGCAAAGTGTTTTCACAAAACTGTTGGTGGCACAGTATGGAATTACTAGGATGAGCTACTTGATTACACACGAACTGTTGACTGCTGCAGTTTTGTGTCCAGAGAAGAAAAATCAGTTCAAGAACTTTTGCTTGTCAAGGCAAACTATTGTGAGATGTGACTTGAGACCCTGGGCCTGCCGTTGAAAAGCAAGGTAAACAATTCTCATATTTTGCATTGGCACTCGAGAGTTATGAAGTCAGAGACACCTCCTTGTTGATTTTCATTCGAGGTATCACCCCAAATTTTGAGCTCACAGAAGAATTGGCATCACTGCAGTCAATTGAAAGATGCGACAACTGGAAAAGATGTATTGGAGGCAGTAAATCACTGCATGTCAAAATTAGGAATGGAGCGGAAAAAAATTGGTGTGTGTGACCACCGATGGAAACCCACATCTGACAGGCAAACATGTTGGGTAGTTGAAAAGAATTCAAGACCAAGTCAAAGATACAAATCCAGAACAGAACGTTATTTTATTTCTACATTGCATTATTCATCACGGCGTCCTCTGCAGAAGTGTTCTGAAACTAAGCACGATTGTGGACGCCGTTACGAAAGCGGACAACTACATTTGAATGAGAGGATTAAAACACAGGCAGTTTGTAACTCTGCTTGAGGAATCTGAATCTGAACACACAGAAGTGCTCACCGTAACATGGCTTAATTTGGGTAATGTTTTGAAAAGGGCATGGGAGCAGAGCCAAGATTGGTTTGCTTTTGAACACGAAAGAAAATAAGATTTGGATTTCCCACTGATGCAGATTGGCGTTCTGATTTTGCATTCGCAAAATCATGGACCACGTGGACGAACTCAATTCAAGACTGCAAGGGAAGGGGCTTCTTGCTCATGAATTGCATTTCAGGGTCAAGTCATTTACGACAAAGTGACTCCTTTTCTTCTGTAAGATACGAAACGAGGAGTTCACCCGTTTTCCTACGTTGCAGCAGTTTATTGTTTGTGATCAAAGCCTGAAAAAATATGCATCGTCATTACTTGACTTGCATGCTGAATTTTCTCGCTGATTCACGGATGTTGGAATGATAGAAAAAGACCTGTCTTTGGTTTCCTCACCTTTCACATTTGAGGCTAGCAATGTGCCATGTGACCTCCATCTCAAGCTTATTGACCTGCAGTGAAATACCTTGCTTGCAGAGCAATTCAAATCAGTCCACTTTGTAGGTTTATTCCTCTCACAATGAACAAAAGTTTCCAGAGATCAGGCCTCATGCCCAGAAGAGGGAGGCTTGTGTTGTTCAGATCAACATACATGTGTGAGTCGATGTTTTCTGTGCTGAAATTCAGTAAATCAAAACAGATCGTTGAGCGATGACCACCTTGCAGCAGTGCTTTGCATTGCAACCACAGCGATTATATTTTCAATATACAAAAACAGGATTTTATTTTGAGCTATCATGCAGTTGCCTCTATATACATTATTCAAAAAAACATGAGTCAGGACAAAATGTATTTTTTAAAATAAAATTAAAATATTTTATAGTAGAGGTTTGATATTTGGCATATATTTGTTTTTTTATAGCACTTAGCTTCAAAGCACTGTAACTCGTTGAACCAGATAATAACCGTGAGAGGTGGGTAAACATTTTCCCCATTTTATCCTTTTGAGTTTGGGTTCTCAGCGCCTATCTCCGTGCACAGTTCATTTGTCTATGCTGCCTTTTTCTTTCTTTGAATGAACCCTCTAGGTTTCTTAAGACTATACCGGTACTTAGAAATCAAACGTCAATCACAGTCTTACCAAATTGACTTGAATTGTAGTTTCCTTGTATGTTGCTGGTTGTTGGCTTGTTTGTGCTCATGCAGTGGAACATTTGTCTTTGTGACTTTGCATGTGTGTTAGTGCAAATTAGTTGCGATGACACGGGTTTTCTACTTCAGAGAGAGGCCTGGTCTACCTTAATTTTACTTTAAGTGCTGAATACGTCAGAGTCCCAACCATGTTATAATGTCACTTGGACTTTCAAGGTGTGACCACTTGAAGGAATTGCCCTCTAGCCTGAAATTCCAGAGCCTAGTACCTTAAAATGGAAAAGCGTTGTGTTAAGTGGTGCCTTACTTGTGACTTGACTTTAAATGAACCTGAGCTGCTCCACAGAGCGGTTCAAATCAGCAGTTGAGTAGAACAAAATAAGGAGCTGCATAAGCAAGAAAAAGGAACAAGCTCATTAACCTTCCCTCTCCCTTTTTTTCCCTACGTTGCTTCATCTGTTACTGTCATTTGCTAGTAAATTTGCTAGTAAAATTGTTTTGTCATCGAACTACAAAGCATGACAAACATGCTGTAATGAAAAACAAAATAATGATTTGCTATGAGAATGTACCATACTGTGATTTTAATTGGGAAAGTAACTCTGAATCATGCTATTTTACATGATGGGAATTGTTTTTCTGGTTTTCCTTTGGCTGATCAAATCTGATGCATAAGGGAGACAAGGCAAATTGCAAATAGGCTATAACCCTAGGCCAGCACGACATGCCCAATCGTTTTACAAAATGTATAAAGCAGTTCATATGATTTGAAGCAAAAAGGTAGAAATGACTGAATATGTTTCTTTGGGGGGGGCAGGGGAAGGAGGAGGAGAATTGTATGATCTAAAATAGAAATAAATTTTCATTTTTGTTAAAAGGAAAGATTGTAGGAAGGATGGATGGTCTTGTGGGAAGAGTTAGAAAATCTGCCTTCTATTTCTGGTCGTGTAATAGACTTCCTGTGTGACCTTGAGCAAATCAATTTCCTCATCTATATAATGAGAGGGGTATTATACTCCCCCACTTCCCAGAGCTGCTGAGGAGTTCATTTCATTACTGTCTATACAGCTGTTTGAGTTTCTCAGATGGCAGGTGCTATATAAAAATTAATAAAACAGGAAATTAGTTGTGCGGGACTTAAAAGATTTTTGGCAGGTAAGCAAGTTTCACCCTGTGGAAACGGTCACAGTGCCTTTACCTAAGGGGATCTGTTAATCATATAGTGTTGCTTTTGGAACATCTTGTACTTTTATACATATAGTATGTCACACACATACCATACTTATCCTTCTTGATTTTTTTTTCTTCTGCAGAGAGATATAGTTCCAATAATGGAAGGATCTGTTCTGCACTAGGAAGAGAAATGGAATTAAAAGTTAATAGGAATCAAAACTTGTGGCAGAGGTGATATCTTTTATTAGACCGACTAGATATTTGCAAAAAAAAAAAAAGATTTATTTGCAAGCCTTTGGGCACAGGCATAGGCGATTGCAAAGACTGTAAAAGTTCTCCTGGGTAGAAATTTTTCAATTTTTTCATTTCTGCCTAGGAGAACTTTTAAAATATTTGCAATCTCCTATGCCTGCTGAAGGGTGCCTGTGCCCAAAAGCTTGCAAACAAAGAATGTCTAGTTGGTCTAATAAAAGGTATCACCTCTGCCATGAGTTTTGATTCCTTTTGCCTCTAGACCAATATGGCTACAACCTGGATACCTTAAAAGTTAATGGCATTGCTAATTCTCCAAGACTAATTCATATAGCTTGATATTTCCTCATCCTTACAGTTACTTCATCACGCTTTCTTGTATCCCTTTCCTTCTGTCTTTTCTCACTTTAGAAATGTACTATTTTCATTAAAATACTCTAGTACTGGTTAGAAAGAAATGTGGTCTGGAGGTTAGAACAGAAGATTCCCAATCAAAATGGAAATGAAGTGTAGTATCTATGTTACAGGAACCTCTGAGGCTTCAAACTGTCTATAAAGCACTTTGAGATTCTTGGATGAAAAACAGTGTATAATGTGAAATATGGCTAGATCTAGATGATGCCAAACGGGCGTGAAGATTTCCACATAATTCTTCCTGTGCCTATCAAATATGAAAAGCAGCACCAGTGCCAGTGTAATCTTAAGTTTTTCATGCATACGGATGGGAAATTTTAGATGAGCGTTCATTAGAGGCTGCCAAGGTCCTATTCATATGAGATCAGAAGTGAAGTTAGGGGAAAAAAGTTATGCTGCAACTTAATTGCCTGTATACAGGCTTTAGTTTCAGCAGCTGTGGTGCTGCTTAACACTTGAAAACGTCGGGTAGAAAGGGAGGTCCTTCTGCTTCTACTGTGTTTTCTGCTTTGTTCTGAGAGAGGGGCTGTTATACTACATAGCTGATTTTGCAGCTTTCAAAGCTATGTTGCATGTTACCATCTTAAATCCCACCTTTGGTACCACAGCATCGGTACTTGCAGTCCCATTATCAAGTAGGTGCGATTTCATGTAGCGCATACATGGCATATCAGTAAATAGTGGAGCAATGGAAAGCTAACTTGTTTTGGATAAGCAGTTCCAAATAGGAACGTTTTCAATTGCATGGTCATTTGTGACTCTGTTGGGATGAGCAAAATGTGACATGGGCTACGTATCATTTCCAGAAAATCGTTATTTAAGGGTCTTTTTTTCACAAGGATTTTTAGCTCATGCACTTGGTTCTAAGGATACTAGCCTGACTTGAAATGATGTGTACATGCTAGCATGTACATGCTAGCAAGTTGGGTCAAAAATTTACTTTTTTTTTCTCCTTTCTTAACGGTTCAAAAATGTAAACTTACATGCAAGTTACCAGCTCTGCATTTATTGTAAGCTTTTGTCAACAAAGATAACTAACATATTAGCGGTTGGGAAGCAGAACTCCTGATTCCTCCTTTTAATTTTGACTTTAACTGCTGTAGCCTTTGACCAAAGTCAGCGTCGGGTGATGTTTCTGACTGGCTCGTTGTCTGTCTTTGCATGTACTAGAGCAGTGGTTCTCACCCTTTTTTGGAGTCTGGGTACTCGCCCACTACGTCTTCGACTATGGTGGCACCCAGCCCCCTGATTGAGAACCAGTGTTGCTGATAGGAATGTAAATACTGATTTAAAAAAAAATCTGTTTACAATTACAATGGTTGTAATTACAACGGTTCAATTCTTGTCATTACAACGGTTAAACATTAATTGGTGGGGGCAGAGGGGGAGGGGACTAATACTTATAGTTAAGCTCCGCAGACCCTGGTGCAGCTGTTTGCAGCCTCCCCTCCGTGGCAGTGGTGCCTGCGTTGTGATACACTTGGAGGGGTCTTGCAGCACCGTGGCTGAGAACCACCATCCTAGAGACACCCAGGGCATAACTTCTGAAGTGCTGAGTACTGGGATGTTATTATGACAACTCTGGGTGCTGAGGAGCCTTAAAATCTGTTTCTGAGTGTCTCAAGATGTCAGCACACCCTTTGCAACTGCTGGCCCTAATTTCTTTCGGCCTTAGGGATCATAATACCCCAGCCAGATATCTATCCAACCAACTCTTGAAGACCCCTGAGGTCGGGGAGAGCACCACGTTCTTTGGGAGCCCAGTCCAGAGCCTGGCAGCCCTAACCGTAAAAAGGATAGCCACCCCTGGTTTAGCACCTGGAAAGCTGTACTTCATTCTCACGCTTCCTAGGCTGCTCAGGAAAAGATACAGGTACTCCTTGCTTAACGTCATTAGTTACATTCTTGAAAAATGTGATTTTAAGTGAAATGATGTTCAGTGAATCCAATTGCATCACAGTAGTCACCTACTAGCAGGCGGCGAGCAAACAATGTTATAAGTGAACGTTGTGCAACTTTAAATGAGTATGTTCTCTAATAGATCAGTGACGTAATAACGAAACAACGTTAACCGGGATGATGTTAAGTGAGGAGTACCTGTGTAAGCATATCTTGACAGGTGAATGCCCGGTGATAGTAAATGAATACAAAACTTCTTATGGAAGACTTGAAAGATGTTTTCAAAGAGCAAGAACCTGCAATGTAAGACTTTCACAGCTGTACCTTTTCTCTTAAGTGACAGGAGGAGGAGGAGAGAATCAGAGCTACAAATTTTGAATCTCTTGGCTGTCTTCGCTTCAAACTACCTCTCTCAGATTATTTAAAGAGACTTTATCTCAGAATTGAATGATATATGAACACTTTAAGGATTATGCAAGTGCGTTTATACTGTAGTTGATGTGCATCCAACTCAACTGATGTACCAAATGGATAACAAAGTTGCCTACATGGTAGTAATTCACAATTTAACATGATAATCTATAGGTCTTTTATATAACAACCCCACCTTAGAGTTCGTTAGAACTGTATCAGATAAGCCTGTCATAAATCCTCTGCTCAAATTACAGATGGTGGGAGATGCAGTATCTTTGATCACTGGAAAGAATTTGTCTTAGCAGCACAAACTCCGGGCAGCACGTACTGTACAATGCGTGCAACAGTCTTGAGGCAAATCTTTGTTAATACAGTATGATATATAGCTCTATCTACTCCAAATGACTCTAGGTACAAGCAGCAAAGATTTGAGGAGACATGTCAGTCCTACTAAATTTTATATAATCAGTTAAAAAAAAACCCCAAACCAAAAAGAACCTCGTTCCCTACATTTTTTAAGCTCTTCCCAGTGAACCGTCAGGCTTCTGGGTGGGAACGTTGTATATGCTTGATCTGAAAAGGATTCATAAGTTTCAAAGATTTGATGATTTTTCTGAAACTTCACGAGTCAGCTGTAAACGATTGTACTTTTAGGATTATAATACAAACCAGCCAAAACCCTGTGCTATGCTGTAACACAGGAGGGTAACTGGAGTATGCTGGTCCACAGTGTCTTTCAGAACCTTTTTCTCAAACCTTGTCCTCAAGATTAATAGAAGCAAATATCAGCCTTCACCCTGGGGAAAATCTGTTCAGCTGGAAAGTCTTCTGCAGGATCAAAGTTCAAGTACATAGCCTTTCTTCCTCTCCTCCTGTCTCAAAATCTTGTTCTAGCTGGACCATAATGGAAAATAATATTTTTGTACTTGCCTTCCTGCTTTAGGTCCATAAAGCAATGCTTCTACACTCACTAGCTTCCTAATCTGATACAGATTCTTAGCATCTTTGTAAAGACTTCCTAAAACTTTCTCAAGTTTTTAATTGCTTTCAGATGCAGGATAGCTTTGTTCTTTTTTTGATATTAAATCTCAGAGAAACCTTTGCATAATAGCAGCCTCTGCTTTTCTCGGCCTGTGGATCCTTTATTAATGCCTTGTGCATAGGCATGAGGCTTGTTGTGAGGACTGTGGGAAGGATGGAATAGGGAAAGATTGTTAACAAAGGATAATTTAAAGATCTTTGTTTTTCTTTAAGTAGTCTTAACAAATAATCTACAAAAAACTCCCAGCAGTCCAAGTAATCTGCTTCTAGAGCAGGGGTCCGTAACTTAAGGCCACACTGCCCAGATCCTGCCTGTGGTGATGGGCACTTTCACCCTGCCACGGCAGTAGCAGCAGGGTCCTAGCACCTTTCTGCCTCTGACCCAAAATGGGCGACTCCGGTCCACAGTCTAAAACTGTTTCTGAGACCCCCATAGCTATGATACAAAAACTGGGGTTTAAAACATCAGTTCCTATTTACAGGTCTTCATGAAGTCAAGAAGAAAGCACTCAAACAAGCCAGGCAAGTTTTTAGCTTGCGTATACCTTCCACCCACCCCTTCTGCAAGATATTTTTGTAGACGGGGAAGAGTAAGAGTGGGGACAGAAGGTGGAAGCCAAAGAGGAAATTTTCTTAAATGAATGCATATCTCTTAAAAGGTCCCCCTTTTCTTTGGTTTCCTTTCAAATTGTAAAATCAAAGAAGCCATGTTACTGGAAGCTACCTTCTTGCTCAAGGGGAGGGGGTGTCAGAAGTTGTTGCTTCAAATGGATTTAATTAAAATGACTTCTGTAAGAAATATTTTAATTAACCTCACATATTTCCAATAACAGCACTCAGCACAGCCCTGCTGTTTGTTGGAACTTGATTATGAAGGTATAAGGACCTTTCACAATGAAGTATGGTATGAGTTTGTCCAAAGGTTCATAGACCTTTCACTGTGGACTGATTTAAAACCAAAATTCTTTCAGACCAAGCCAAATCATGTTGTTACAGCCCTGATTTTAACTTTGCTTTGAAACTGAGGTTCATTTTAAAACAGAAAATTCCAAATTCATTTTAGAGGTAAAAAAAATAATCTGATTTTAAAGTGTGGAGAGCCACTGAAATAGGCAGTGTTACTCTAGGAACATTGTAACTAGTTTTTATCTTCTGTTTAAAACTTATTTGGACAGTTTGCTTGATTCTTGAATGGTAAGATAAGTTCTGAGTGGTATAGAGCAGAGTTTTATCCCCTCTCCATAAGTAATACATTTCTGTTCTTTTGTTTATTGTTTCTTATTAACAGGCTGACTTTTGTAGACATCTATAAATTATGTAATGCAAAATAAATTGCAGTTCTAGAAAACATGGAAATACTTGCTAAATACTGAGAATTTTTATATATCTTCATTTTTCATCTGGTTCAACAGGAATTGAGAGTGCTAAGTCTCTCTTGGAGCCCTCAGCATCTGGCTGTTGCTATAGTTTATTTAACCTAACAATTCAGTTTTTGTGTCAGTGAAGATCTGGACTTTGAGTTTATGATCTGTAGAAATGAGTGTTTTGGTCTGGTTTGCATGGTAAAACCACAATGACGAAATCTGTATTTAAAGCATTTTTTTTTCTTTCTTCATCTTTTACAGAGTAACCAGCCCATCAAAGCAGGACTTGCGCCAAATGAAACACTGGGATTGTTCCAGGACGTGCAGCAGTTTAACGAATCATCTGTTATACCGATGTGTAGGAGTTGCAAGACTGTGTCTAATTTCATCCAGCACGTTTAAGGACAAGTTGGACCTTAGACATTTTTCTCAAATTATGGATAACTGCATGGATAGGAATGTTGTTTTATAAGCTTGTTTGAGAGACCTGTAACTTCTGGTAATGGAGTTGTCCAGGCTGTGGGGTTTTATGTCCTCTTCCCTTTTCTAAACTTGAAACTTCCAAGTTGGAGAATTAAAAAGAAAAAACCTATCCGTTATATTTTAAGCCATTGTTTGTGCATTAATCTAGTCACATCGATCAAGGTTATTGCTGTAATGACCATGCACATCCTGTCTCCTGGAGCAGAGGAATTCCTTTCTGCCATTCCTGCTGTACGGGTGTCAGAAGTGCACAATGCAGTGCTTATGGCTAAGGCCTTGCACTATTCCCTCTTGTGCCACCTTATACCACGTGTGAAGCAGCTGAATCCTTCTGCCTGTGTCATTATCCCCCATTTGCAAAGTGTCTTGACTTCTACACATTTAGAATCGTTACGTTCAAAGTTTTCTCTTGTTGACTTTATAGCTGAACTCAGATGTGAACTCCCTTCCAGGTGATTTCCTCTGCAGTTTTCACAATACTAGTCGTCACTTCTAATAGTACCGGGCATCTGCTAACCTACGCATCGTACAAGTTATTTTAGTCCTGGTGCGGATGAGACCTTTCTTATTTATTTATTGTTTTTCAAGTAATGAATTCATAGACTGTCAAGTGTGAAGGGACCCTGAGGATCATCGTGTCCGACCCCCTGCCCCGGACAGGAAAGAGGACCGAGGTCAGACGACCCCAGCCAGTTGCCTATCTAGCCTCCTCTTGAAGACCTCCAAGTTAGGTGATAGTACCACCTCTTTTGGCAGCCTGTTCCAGACTCTGGCCACCCTAACTGTGAAAAATGTCTTCCTAATCTCTAACCTGAATCTACTCTCCACTAGTTTGCACCCATTATTCCTAGTTACTCCTAGCATGCTGCAGCATAGCAATGAGTCTCATTTAGCAGTGATGCTTTTCAATCTCCTCCTAGATGACTGTAAGTCCCACTGACTTTATGAAAAAAAAAATCTTGTGTTCTCAGGAGCTTTAGGAAAAAGGAGCTTTACTTGTACTGAATGACTGAATTGAAAAGGCAGCAGATGCATTTATAAAATTCCCCATGGCTACTTCTCAGCCCATGCAGCTTGCTGGTTTTCTTAACAGTCCAGCTCTTAGTGACATGATTGAGAACTTCATTGTTTATTTAAAAAAAAAATGTCTAGCTATTTTCCGGTCAGTGCCGCATCTGCCTCCTCACTGCCGGGCAGGATGCCGCAGCTGTGCTGTCACTTTCCCTGATGTCACTTCCCACCTACTTGTCAAATTTATGGCTCAGCCCTTCCACCTCCTCCTTAGAAACATTCATATCTTGCATTTTGCTCTTTTTCTACAGGGCACTGCCTGCTGTTATCTGACCTAATAATACTCATTAGGTCCTGGATAAACCCAGATGAGCCAGTGTGAAGCCAGCTTTCCCCTAAAGGATATTCTGACCTCTCACAATCTTATGCAGTTCCTGACTCTAAGCAGGCTTCGTTTCTCCACCGAAATCAGTTCGGGTATGCTTCTTTTCCAATCAGCCGCAGATACACTGACTCTCCTGTATGGAGCCCCTTTCCACAGGCCTGACACCCACTCTAGGTGCAGTGGTCAGCACTGACTACTCTCTGCAGATCATGACCTCTTTCCAATTGCCGTGGTGTTTGCATAGAGCAGTGATCCTCACCCACTGTGCCATGAGATCCTGTTAAAGGTGCCATGTAATATTTGCATTTTTATGTGTAGAAACACCTGTGCATGACTTACAACTCAGAGCTTTCAAATAGGAATCTAGTTTTAAACACGTAATATGCCTGTTGTGTTTCTGAGCTCTTTGCAACAGAAGAATTGCTCTGCTATTTTTCCATCGTCAAAAAATGAAAGAAAGCAAAGAACTGGGCTATTTTCTTCACTCATCAAATTATTCTTTTTTTTTTTTAAATGGGTTGCTGCTCAATTTAGAAAACCTTTGGAGGGAAGCCCTGAGACTAAAATGACCAAGAACCACTGCTATAGACTGCTATCTCTCCTGGTTGTAGAGAAAACCTTGGTAATACAAAGCCCAAAGTCTCAAAAATAAAAAGAGCCCATACTATGTTTAAAATCTCATGGTGCTTGAACCAATCTCACACTTCCTTGGCTTGATTTTTGATTTACTTTAAAACTAGGGGTTAGCAGTGCCAAAACTGAGACACTTGAGTCTGAGAGAGCAAACAATAAGTAAGGCAAGTGAAGCATGCGTGAAAATAAACAGAAGAGTTAATTGTATTTCCATACAGAATGAAAGCTCCGGCTGCAGAAAAACTGCTCGGAGAAGCAGGCCAGCCCTGCCAGGTGTGCGATGAAGCAGGGCCCACCGTTGAACTGTCAAGCAAGCATCTTTCTGGTGTCTCCTGAGGAGCTCTTTATAAAGGCTTGCCAAGCCACTTGGTTGGCCTTCTGCAAATCCTTTTTTAACATTTTCCTTTGCTATAATGCCTCCCCAAAACTTGGGTGTTTAGGCTGCTGGTGCATGGAGCCTTAGCCTAGTGCACTGATCTATATTGTCTCCTTGTACTCCATACCCATATCCGTTTGGTGTCTCCCGTTTCATGCTTAGCTTGCAAGATCTTTGTGGTCCTGGCCTAGGACTACAGCTCCTAAGTCAGTGCTTCTCAATCTTTGCCCCTTTGTAGGACTCAAGGTGCTCCTCCATAGCTGTGAATTGAACAGCAGCCCTTTGGAAACTGATCTATGTATTACAGTGCTTGCCTCCTTGCGGAGGGGCCGGGCAGGGGGAACCCAAGCCTGCCCTTATCTTTTTATCTCCTCCTGAGGCAGCTTTCAAAGTCAGCAGAAAACCCTGCAAACCTGGAATGTTTTCTGATAAACCATTTGAGAACCTTAACAATCATGGCACCTTTGGCTGCCCTGGCACCCTGGTTGAGGATCAGTGTCTGTGGTGGCACAGCAGTACAAGTCCTGCATCGTTTTATGTTGTGGGATTAGTGGGAGGCAGTATGGTGATAAAGTAGCAGGCAGGACTGAGAGATGGGGATCCTGAGTTTTGTTCTTGTGTTTGCTGCGTAACTTTAAGTCAATCAGATAACCGCTTTGTGCTTCAGTTTGCTCCTCTCTATGGTTGGGCAGTAACTGCAACCTTTTGTTTGAGAGGGGCTGTGAACATTAATTCATTAAGCTTGTAAAAGGCTTTGGCTGCCTGCACGATCCTTGTTATTTAGATGCAACCAGTGAAGACTAAGGGTCTGGGCATGCAGACAAGTTGCTGCAAGATAAGATAAGGCAGATTTCTAACAAGTCATCTGTTCTGAGGAAGCTGTGCATATTCATGCTATTACACCATGGGGAGCTCTGGCCATTTAGCCCTCAAAGAAAGTGAGTAAGAGCACGTACAGGCGGCTACCACAAAGTACCTGATGTGCTGCAAATTCAAAACCCAGCTTACCTCTCCCTAACTCATCTCTGTGCCCCAGTGATCTCCCACCACAATAGTTTATTTTTCCTGTATATTTTATATTGTGCTTGATTTCCAAAGGATATCTTACACTAATAGATATCAGCTCTTTTTTGTAACTAAATCTAACGACGCAACAATTTAAAATGAACAAATAAAATGTATGCATATTGAAAGAGGCTCCCATTTTTTTATAAGTAAAATCAAATTCTATTTTATCCTTCCATCTTAAATCAAATGGAAATGGAAACTTAATTTCAATGGAATATTGCTCTTTAGGCTGAAGTTTTGGATGACAAATTTCAGCCCAGAATAAAAGTTTAGTCGCTGACTTAGAAAACCCAGAATGTTTTATGATAAACTATTTGAGAACCTTAACAATTGCAGGTAGGCTGTTTTGGAGGGGTGGGGGGTTAATTTTATTATGTGCTCTAAGGAGAAAGGAAAATGTAGATAGCTATCATCTCATATCAGTGATAGAAACCAAGGGGGAAGCTCTGCTCCTGGATGTCTATGCTGCTTCCACTGAAGCTAACAGGATATACATACATGTGAAAGTAGAGAGTTTGTTTTTCCCCTAAAACCATCGGTGACTTTTTGGAATAGTTATTAGAAACATGCTAACTAATTCTGGCTCTTTAGGCTTTATCTCCTCCACTTGGAGCAGAGAGTTTGCAATATAATTTCCAGGGTTATTCGGTGGTTCTGGAAAGTGATAATGAGCTAAAGGGCTTTTAGGTGACCAGCAAGAATCAAGGTCAGCAGCAATGAGTGAAAGTCTCTGCTTGCCTACATGAAATGACTTAGGTAGTCTCTGTCCAGTTTCCAAGGGACATTTTTTTCCACCAGAACTGATACTCTGGTGTAATAAGTAACCCTGAATCCCACACCTAAAAACGAGTCAGCCTTGTTTGCAGGTCCAGTATGGATCCCAAGAATTGGCCTAATTATGGCGAAGGAACTTCCCAACAGACTTTCCCCATGTAAAGGACTGAGGTTGTGGGCTGCAACTAGCATTAAGAACTGATGCTTCTTACAGCGTTTGTGCAGCAAAGGTACCAGGGCCACCTAAACATTTTGCGCAGAGTAAGGTGTAAAACGTATGACTTTGTTTTGCAACTTTGGGCTAACCAGATTCCTTCAAACGTGCCTGTGCTTGAGAGCCTACGTACAGTGCCAACATGGCTTTTGTGGGTTAATTCAGTCCCAGTTAAGATTAAAGCAGAGCTTCTTTGCGTCCAACCCCCAAATGGAGACGAGACGTAGAACTGGTATGCCATCTGACATTCCTGACAAGCTCTCCAGATTTAATCTGCCTCAGAGCTGCTGTGCTGAGTTTATTTATGGCAAGGCTGCATCTGTGTTCAAAGCTGTTGAGAGAAAAAGAAGAAAGTAAAAATGTCCACTAGGCTGGAGTAACTGCTTTTAGCTTGATGGATCAAGAGAGATGGTTGGTTAATCAAGTATTTTTTAAACGCGTTTTGGAGCTTTGTTCTGTGGCTAAGTTAAAACTTTTGGACTTGGACCTGCCTATGGAGATGCATGCATGCCATCCTTACTGAGGCCAGTAAGCGTTGCCTGTGAGCAACCTGTGGCCCCAGCACAACTTGTTAAAAAGAGTTGAAATGCGAGGGAAAAGGTACGTGATATTCAAAGCATTTGCAACACAGGTTACAATGCAGTTCATTCACAGTTATGCAGGACTCTTCCAAGATCCTTTCTGTTCGAAGTGTACGCGGATGCAGATATACACGTGATAAGAATGGCCTCTCCACACTGAGCTTAGCAATTTTTTTTCTACCTATCTTATACACATGTAAAACCTTGTGGAATCTGTATGTCTTCAGTGAACAGCTTCTGTTTAAATCAGAGCTTTAAGTACTGGTTAGATAAACACGAACCTTCCTTGAGCAAGGCGCTGAAATTGGGGGCCTCCTGAGGTCCCTTCTAACCCTATTTTTCTATGTTAGAGGTGAACAGGAGAAATAGATGAAGGAATCCAGTGCAGGATGGAGTGGCTTTTACTCAGGCTCCAACCTTCAACCACACAAGCACTTATGACAACTTTGGGCTATGCTCTGCCCATTGAGGGAATGGGGGATCTATAGGATCATCATTCTTTTACCAAGTGATCCTGTAGGCTTAGCTGTCCAGTAGGTAGAATAAGGATGCCTAAAAAAATGACTCGTTAACATTCAGCATACACATAATGCTGCAAAAATAAATATGGACGTGAATCAGCAGTTGTACAAAATACGTCAATTAAATCAGCAAGCTGTAAACGTGAACTTTAATATTATCCACAGTCAGCGTATTACCTACAAAATAGTATTATTTAACCAAAGATCTACTTATTCTCATTGGCAGAGGTGGAATCAGATTGAAGGAGTCTAGCAGGGGTTCGTACTTCTAGTAAAAAGACAAAAGAAGATGCTCTTTAAATCAACAGCAGTAAAGGATAACTGGGTGACATGTTATAGTCAATCCACTTCTCGCCCCATCAGGTGCATAAGGTATTTCACCAATCGATACTGTCCCAGGTTTAACTAGTTCAGGATGATAACCTGTAACTTTGCTGCTTTAGACCGTAATCGTCTAGATGGTTCTTCTCCCTCGCTTGGACTGACAAAAACTGGACTAACAGAGGAGCCTGTTGTCTGGCAGTCTCAGACCCAAATTAAATTCACCGTCCCGTCTGTACTATTTGTGCAGCTGTCGGTGGCTCTAGGATCTCAACGTTCTTTATCGGGTCTGACGGCTTTACTCCGAATATTTGGCACAGGCATCCACACTGGAACTTGTTTAATTTCCCTTGTGTAGGTGTGTTGTTCTTCCATGACTACGGTCTGTACAGGCACGTGCGTAGTACACAGCTGGGTTTCAGAAACGGGGTAAGCAGCCGAAAAGTCGTGTTTGCCTTACCGAGAAAAGTTTGAAATGATAAATATAATTTATAACAATGAATTATAAACCATCCCTAGATTTTTCAGAGGCGCTGCCTGGGAAAGTAAAAACTCTAACTCTGCCTCCTCGAAGTGTTGAATTTTATTTCCATTCCTTCTAGCAACAGGATTATCCACGATTGTTCCTAACTTTGTGTTTTGACTCGTTGATTGGAAGACCTAGTTGTTTAGCAGTTTTAACTAGGTTATTGGTCTTCTGCTGTATTTTGCTCCGCAGTGCGTTCATCGGAAAGATTATGTCAAGACAATACGGCTCGAAAAGGAACTTGGCATATCCACTGAATTCCAGTTTCCAAACGTCTTTCACATAGCAAAGTCGATAGTGACACCAAACAAAAAACGGGGAGAGAACACACTCTTATCTCATGCCAGAATAACATAAAACTGGTTTGTAAATTCCTGATTGGCAACCACAACACATCTGCTGTTGTGATAAAGATGCTGGAAGATTTGAATAATTTGACATGGGACTCCACTGATTTCCCGGATCTGCTACAACAGATCCTTGGTTGGTGCTTGTCAAAGTTTTCTCAAAGTTAATGACATTTCAAACAAGTTTGGTCGCTTAGTTAAATGGTATGCTCTAGCCTGAAGATATGATCGATACAAGACCGGGCAGGATGAAAATCAACTTTTGTTCTTCTTAAAATACACCTTTGAAGGTGTTGCAGATTTGAAAATAATAATCGTACCAAAAAGCTTACCTAGGACTGACAGTAGGATGATTTTGCACCAGGTTAACACTTGCTTAAATCTTTATTCTTAGGCAGTTTTAGGCTGCTTCTTCCCCCCCCGCCCCCAATTCTTCCGGGGTGGATTCTGGAGTTAAAGCAGCATTTTCATATTCTCTCTGCCACTTGCTTTGAGCACATCTGCAGTTTCTCTATCTATAGCCGGCACCTTAGAGTTTTGTAGTTTGTTGGCAGCTGCTTTAAGCTTCCTCAAGGTGATCTCCTCGCTTCCAGCTTATGTTTTTGAAACCGAGTTTTGTTTCAGGTGCAGGTCTGCATATTACACGCATTTCATTGAAATAATGAAATCAGTCATTGAATATACACAAGATGAGATCAAGATCTGTCAATAAGCTACGGCATTTTACTTCCCTCCTAGCTAATAACCAGATGACTTGCCTTCCAAGTGAAAGGCAGCCTAAGAGGTATCAGATCATTTCTGTTTTGTTATGGCTGATCATAGAGGAATGGATGCTGATGGGGGGTGCTTTGCAAAGAAGAATAATGGTCCAAAGAAGAATGATGAGCTCTGGTCTTTCTATACATTAAACCTGTTTTGATTTCCCCCACTACCACTGACATCCTGTGGTATCTTCTGCGAGAGCTTGGGTTGGCTTCATGTGATACAGTGGCATGGCAAAACCCTCTGTCAATTCACTGTGCAGTTCTTTTGTAATGGACTGCAATGGCAGCCAGTCTCCATTTCCTAGCAGGCTGCTGGGGAAAGGGGAAGGAAGCCAGGGGGTAGCTGGGGTTCGCAGGTGTGAATCAATGGTTGGGGGAGAGAGAGCATGGGAGCAGCGGGCTGCAGTTGGCAGGTCACGTGGCAGAGACACAGGCTGCTGCAGAACTGATCCTGCATGGCTGCGGCTGGTGAAACGAGCAGCAGAGACTTAGGCACTGCAGTGGCACTATTCCTGTTAGCCTGCAGCTGGCAAGACGCACAGGAGGAATCTGGGAGCTGTAATGGGCCTGATGCAGTGGGCCAAAGCCGTGGGGCTTGAGTGGGGAGCCTGTGCGTGCAGCAGAGCCGATCTGGTGGGTCATAGCGGTCGGGGCTCAGGCGTAGCGCTGGGTGCATGGTAAGTGGGTGTTTGGCGGGGGGATCGGAGGCTGATTTGAGAGCCTGTTAGAGTTGAGAAAAAAATCCTTTAGTGTAAATACTGCATTGTTAGAGACCCTACTTGTTATTTTGCTATCTGCTGCTGAAAGATTTTTGCCACTGGGCAACTGTTTCCTGCCTGCTATCTGTATTCTAGGGGTACATACCTCAATGCCTATTAGCCTGTTATATTTATCTCAAGTGTACGTATCCTAATGTATTCACCCGTGTGTTTCCAATCTCCTAAGCCCGTTGGCCTGTGATCCTAAACCCCCTGTACCCCCCACACAAATCTTGAGGGCGGCTTCTGGGGCATACTACACTTTAAACTCTCGGGTTGCATTCATACAGCAAGATGCCAGCTGTCTTGATAAGGGCGAGGAAAGGTCACAAACATGCAAAAATTTAACAACATGGGCAGATATCCGGAGATGCTACCATTGATTTTTTTTTTTTCCCTCCCTTCAATGAAGGAGTGGAAGGAATGCAGCAAAGCCCAGAGATGTGCAAGCCCTGCTAAGGGGAGCCAAGCTGAGAGAGTCAAGCGGAGGTCAGAAGCACACGATCAATTTTGAATCTCAGGCCTATCAACTATGAATGACCCCGCATTTTCATGATTCAGTAGGTGGAGGCCAGAATATACCGCCGGACTTGTAGTTTCGAGTCGTTAGGTCTACACCTATGATGCAATTGAAAGCGGAGAGCAGCAAAAGCAAGAATACCAGCATGACCAACCTAACACTGATACCGGTAACAACCTTCACAAACTAGAGTCCAAGGAGCAAGCTTCCTGTAATCTTTTGGCTGCTAATGGTGTCTGTGTGAGTTAGTAGGGGTATGCTTACCTGCCTTTATAATCTCTTGTGCCTTAGTTCTCCACCTGTCTATGAGCTCTGTTGGGCTGCTTGGCCTGTGCTTCTTCAGAGGGGAAAAGGATATTTCCCTTTTCACAGGGTGGTTGTGAGTATAATGTTCTTAAGACACTCAGATGCCAAATTGATGAGAGTTATCTGAGAATATAATGCCATGAGATTGTGCGCCTTCTGCTACCATTGAGAAAAGGGTTAAAGGTGAAACAGGTGTTTGATCTGGTCCTCTGTGCTTCCAGACGTTGAATATATGTGGATGAAAGTTGAAGAAATAAGATGTTGAAGAACACTGTTACCAATTTGTATGTGGTCTATACAAGGTGGCATAGTGGGGAGAAATGGGATGAAAAGAAAATTGAACTACATTTTGGGAAGTACTTAGTACTGGAATGAATTTGACTCTGTAAGGGGACAATGATGGGATTCCTATGGTCTGGGACATTTAAATGCAGCCATTAACCTAGGTAGCACTAGGATTTCCCTTTGAATGTACATACTTTAGGAAAAACCTTTGCTGTTGCCTGGAGAAGGGGACAAGGATGAACTAAGCTGCTTTTTTCTTTCTCTAACTGATAGCTCCATGAAAGCCATTTCACATTATCAGATGCCAGGGAAAAGGCAGTGGGATGTAATTTCCCATGAGACTAACCCAGAGCTGATTCTTGGCTTCGTTCTTAAATGGCACCTAACTGCCTTTGGGTTTCTTGAGTCTATCCTCTTGTTGCTGGAAGAGAGTGATAATTGGGCTGATAAAAAATGAATTTGCTGTAAAAGAGTGCAGTAGCTTTTCAACCATTCTCTAGAGCCCCGGGAAGGACAGGAAGCTACAATGCAAGAGGGAGTGAAACCTCCTTTGGAAATGTGAAGGAGTTTTCATATCCTTATAGACTTCACTGCTTCAGGATGTTTTGTCTATCGCAGAAAATTTGCCAAGAGTGATCAGAGCTAAGAAATTGACAGGAAGCTTGCTTGGATGGGCTTGAAATAGAAGGGGAATTTTTTTTTTCCTTTGAAATGTTAGCGCCGGCGATATCAAAAGTGAGCAGCCACAGCTGCCATTCTTTGTAAAGAGATCCTCCGTAATGGCTGCCTACTTCTCAATTTAAAACTTCTTAATGCATTTCTGAAGATAAACTGTTAAATGACTGACCAAAGAGGGCCTTTTTTTTGTCCTTGAGTAGATGGGCTAGTAGCACACAGTTCTCAACGTTTTAATTGATCAGTACCTAGCACTATAAAAGATTATAAGTGAATGTTAGCAGTAGAAGGTCAAGAAAAAGAAAAGGGCACTAAGCCATGTTTTCAGTTATGTATGCCTGCACTTGTGCCCTCTTTTTCAACAGCTTAACATCCATGTACTTAGAGGCTTTGACGCAGCAAAGTGCTTAGACACATATAACTTAGGCACTTGAGTAGTCTCATTGACTCCAATGGGGCTATTCTTGTTCTCTGAAGTTAAGCATGTGCTTCAGTGCCTATCTGAAGGGACTGATCTGAACACTTGCAGGCAACGCCAGTTATAGATTTTATGTGCAAAATCTATTTGTCCAAACAGGTGTTGTGCATGCAGCTTTAATAATCTCTTCCAGTCGCTGGTCCAGGTGTGTGTCTCCTTTGAGTTTGGACACTTCGCTTCACAACACAACACGATCCAGTTTGTGTCACGCTGGGCCACAGAGAGAACAGTAGAAGATGAACAGCTAGTCATAAATGTGTGTCTCCACAAAAGGTTAGGGGAAGAAGGGTTTCAATCTCTGATGATAATGGTTGGTTATTGATGAGCGTTTCAGGCCTGGGCCTTGGTGAAGTCATATACTTTTGCCCTTTCATCTTTTGTTTTTAATGTTCTTATGATAAAAACCTTTACTAGGTAAGTAAGTAAATAAATACAAAAAGTAAATCCTTCTGTGCACAAACGTTTCAGCTTTTCAGGTCCTCAGGCAACTACTGATTCACCAACATGCAAATGTATAAAGTTAGTTCTCCACAGATGTAAACTGTGGAGAGGTCCGAATGAAAATCAGACTCTGTGGGTGCGTCTACAGGAGACATTAAACGCACAGTACACGAATTCTGCGCATTAGCGTGTCATGGAAAAAGCTGTGCTAGTGCGCAGTAGAATTAGTCTAGTGCACATTAGCATCACCAAAAAAAAAAAAGCGTGCCAGCGCTACTGCGCAGTAGCACTGGTTACTACACATCCAATTTAGTACCTGTCATCCGCGGACTTGCTGAGGGTGCACTCTGTGCCATCTTCTGGGTTGTAGATGAAGGTATTGAATAAAGTGGGCCCCAGGACCAACCCCTGGGACACTCCACTTGATACCAGCTGCCAGGTAGACACTGACCCACTGATTACTACCCCCTGAGCCCAGTGCTCCAGCCAGTTTTCTATCCACTGTGCAGGCCATTCATCCAGCCCGTCCTTCCTTAGCTTGCCTGCGAGGATGTTGTGGGAGACCATGTCAGAAGTCTTGGTAAAATCAAGGAATAATTCAGGACCTCTCCTGATTGCCATGAGAGGCAAAGATGATGGCCAAAGGCTCTGCAATCACATCAGTCAACTCCCTTGGCACCCTCGGGTGCATCCCATCTGGCCCCATGGACTTGCACACGTCCAGCTTTTCTAAAAAGTCCCAAACCTGTTCTTCATATTTGGGCTCTGAGCAATCATCTGGCTCTTTTACATGAAGTGCAACTCCTCCTCTTCTCCCCTGCCTGTCCTTCCTGAACAGTTTGTACCCATCCATGACAGTGCTCCAGTCATGCGAGCTATCACACGAGGTCCCTGTTGTTGCAATCACATCATTTAATATATATTTTTTTCTTTGCTCTCATGGATATGTTCTAACTAACTGCACTAATAATATGTTCAGTGGAACAAATTTCAGTGCAATCCCTGATGATTTTATTATCCAAGAAAAAAACTGTAGTCACGAACCTTGGCTAAAACTCAAAATTCAGATCCCCCGTCCAAGATGCATGGCATACTGAGCAGCAGATGTCAGCAGTGACCACAAATGTTTGCATTACCAAACAAAAAAATAAAAGTAAGAATGACTTTAAACAGAAACTGGCAAAGAAAATCAACGGCAGCAAACTGACTCTGGAAGAGTACTGTGAGAAATTCCAGCCTGGACCGAGGACAGTAGCAGCTGAAGAAGGCGTGGGACAACGTAACAACTGGAAATGAGGGGAACAGGGAGTGCTCAGAGATGAGACAGTTCAAACTGCAGTATTTACAGCTGGACGTCAACAGAAGCAGAGCCAAAATTGGATAAACCAAGCAAGCTAGCATCTCAGTATGGGGAGAAAAACTCCTGAATACTAAGCCTCACCTCAACACCATGGCAGTGGGAGCTGATCCAATCACAGCAAAAATGCTATAAGCATTTGACACTATCCAGCCAATGACACTGATGGAGCAGGTGAATTCTGGGAAAAGAGATCCTCCCAAATGCTGGAGACATGGGATCGTTGGCAGAATATCCAAAAGAGGAGACCTCACTGTAGCCTCGGCCCCTCATCTTTCAGGATCCTAGCGTTACCTGTAAAAACATGTCAAGGCCTAGAGGCATTTTAAAAGAGCCCTTCCTTTTTTTTACTTCTGTTTTTGCAAAGGGCGTAATCTTCAAATGACCCTTTAAGACTGTGAAACAATATCAGAATAACCTTTTATCACAAAGACTACTGTTAACTATAGGGTTAACAGATTTTTAGACCACAGTATATTAAAAATAGCTGTATGATACCAGTGGAGCTTGAGTCAGCCTTGAGTACTTAAAGCAAGCAGGAGATATCTGGGCCTAACCGCAACAAGGAAGAGAAGGGAAAACATATATAGAACAAATTATAATGCCACAGTTAAGATTGATCATAGACTAATATGATGTCTGAAGCAGCAGAAGTTAAGGTCATGTGGAGATCTAGGCTGGACACCACGAAAGGAAATATCTATGTGTAAAACAGAACAAATCTAGATGCAGGTTATTTGATCTGGAAATAACCTGCATGTGGTTGTTATAAGCTTGCTAACTCACTGACCATGCATAAGGGCAGGCGGGCAAGGGGAAAAAGAGGAAATCAAAGTAGGCACCTGGAAGACATGGAGAGACTGGACATGAACAGGGATCAACAACGGAAGAGGTGGTAGACTGTGATTGGAGAGCAGCAAGCAAAGGAACGGTGAGGTATAAAAGAAGAGGTTACGTGGAAAGTAACTTGGGTACGTGACACTGAAGACATGACCATGCAGGTGTGCAAAATCCCCTTGCCTGGCAACTTAGCTGGCCAGTGATGTTGCCGAGCAAGGCTACTCATCTGATATGTAATGTATCTGATCATTTTATTTTTGCTTTATTTAATCTGTCAATGAATCTGTTTCCTGTATGACTGGGATGGTCTGAGGTCTTATTTATTGTTGCTGCCCCAGCCCCCTCAAATCTACCTGCAGTTTAAGTGTAATACAACTAACTGGAACATCTGAAGAAAGCACAGTGTGGCAGTGTACTACTGTACTGGATGAGATAAGCAGTCGAATATCAAGCTAAGAAAAGAAAAGACTATGTCCAGTTTTGGGCTCCACAATTCAAAAAAGATGGGGAGAAGCTTGAGAGAGTCCAGAGAAGAGCCACACGCATGATCAGAGGTCAGGAAAACAGACATTATGACGACAGGCTGAGACCCACGGGGCTCTTTAGCTTGGAAAAGCGTAGGCTCAGGGGTGATCTGATGGCCACCTATAAGTTTATCAGGGGTGACCACCAGGATCTGGGGAAACATTTTTTCACCAGAGCGCCCCAAGGGATGACAAGGTCGAATGGTCATAAACTACTGCAAGACCATTTCAGGCTGGACATAAGGAAGAATTTCCTTACTGTCCAAGCCCCCGAGGTCTGGAACAGTCTGCCAGCAGAGGTGGTTCAAGCACCTACATTGAACACCTTCAAGAGCAAATTGGATGCTTATCTTGCTGGGATCCTGTGACCACAGCTGACTTCCTGCCCTTTGGGCAGGGGGTTGGACTCAATGATCTTCTGAGGTCCCTTCCAGCCCTAATGTCTATGAAATCTATGAAATCTATGGATTTAGGCCTAAGAAATCCTATGTAGACCAGAGATTCAAACTATTGGCCTTCAGAGAAGAATCATGTGTTGTCAGACTTCTCTCATTAGTTTCTTTGCCTCTGAAAAGGCCCATGACACGTGTGGAGACACACAGCATGACATATGGTAGAACAACCTTCATTCCTACGGACTTCCAGCACCAGCAGCAGGGCCATGCACAGAAATATAAAGTGCCATGTAAGGACGAGCAATGAACTATGTAGTGGTTCCTCACGGACGTTGGCATGAATTGTGCCTGCATTCGCTTTCCATGGTTGGTTGGCATTGCCATACATTTGATAACAAAGAAGTGTGGTGATACAGTGGTTAGGTATCAAATGCCTAGAAGACCTAGATTTTACTGATGACTTTACACTACTGAGTGATGCCTCCAAAAACATAAAACCAAAAAGGCAGATACTTTGGCCAAAATGGGGGCCTCGTAAGTCCATGCAACAATGTTACATCGGAAGGTAAAAACATTAGGAAAGTTGAACAATTCACTTCACCAAGCAGCACTACCCAAGAGAGATTTGCACGAAGGACGTTTATGTCAAGCATAGGCAAGGTATCCACAACATCCATTAAACTGAATGGATGGAAATCCAAGTCATAACAGAACCAGAGCCAGAAGTAACTGAGCATTTTTAGCTCAGACAATCTCACCGCTAAAATACGCTTGTGAGAGCTGGAGATCTATCTAGGAAGCCAAACACCTTTGTAAAAAGCATTGCGTAAGAGTGGATGGAAGGATTTAATTGCCAACAAAGAGACATGAGAAAGCATCAGCCAGCAGCCTGAAAAAGGACTCTGGCCGCGGTGTGAAGCAGACACCACAGCGAAACCACAGAGCAGATGGAAGCAGCAGCAGATGAAGGAAGAGGCAGAGACTAATTCCAGGCCATGCACCAGTGCTGACACCAGAAAGAGAGCTGGATGTGGGCAGAGCCGGTTCAAAGCATTAATAGATTAAAACACATCTCTAGACTCATATTTGTGCAGGAATTATGACCCCCACCTATGACTTAACTGCATCTGCTCTACGCTGTCCTTTCACAGCAGCTGTTGAGGGGAACTTGGGTTCATGAAGGTTTGTGCTCTCATCATGTATCTTATTAAGTCTATAAAGGTGTATGTCTACCCTGCCTTTTGATTAACTGGTAAAAGCTAATTGGAAGGCATTTTTATTAACTTTAAAAAGAATGTGTAGCAAGTAGAGCTGCTGTGTCGTAAATCCAAAAATAGATGAATGGTGGCAATTTCTTGCATCTGGTGTTGGACTTTGTCAGCGTCCCATGGAGTGGGGGTATATGCTCAGGACCGCCGTGGCTGTGTCTAGGAGTGCCTCCCAAAAGCCAGCCCAGGCATGGCTGATGGAGTAGAGTGGGAGCTCTGGCTCCTTCCTGCTCTGTGACCCTGGCCTTTCGGTCCTCAACCCTTCTCGGTTGCTCTGCGGCCCTGACTCAAGGAGACAGCTTCCATTTCAGCTCTTGAGAGAGGAATTTGATCTCTTTTGGGGAAGTTTCAAGGAGCAAAACAATAAATAAAGGCATTTGCTGGGGGAAAGGCCAGCCTGCTTGTCCATCCCTCCATATCCATTGTCATAGTTATCTAATACATAGATATCTCCTGGGTATTACCTGCAATCTCTGCCTTCACTGAAGTGTCATCACAGCTATTCAAGTCTCTGTAGATGGATGCATCTTCTCTGACAAAGGCCACACACGCGAGCTGCACTGTCTCTGCAACCCATTTGTTCCTGCCTGTGTAGGTTAGCTGGGGGGAAGACTGAGGCATATACCACATCATGACAATATGAACACAGAAATATTGCAATAAGCACCATAGCCATCACGGACCTAAAGCCCGCCAATGCTAATTATCTGCTAGTCTCTCAGCTTCTCTCTAGACAAGAAACCGATGGGTTTTAAAATCAAATTACTTAAATGGATGGAAATACCACTTAGCTACAAGTTTAATGCTTCTTAAAATCATATTAGCCGGTCATGTGGCATACTAGCCTCATCCCTCAGTCCACCTAACCTGATTTTAAATTGGATGAAATGTATGTCTCAGTGGAACTTCAACCCTGCTAGCTAATTTGATTTTAAAGCACACTTTCCCCTGAGTTTAAAAAGGCCCCGCAGAGGCATTACATATTTCTGATCTAATTGATCGATTGGAGATTGCTTTTTCACTTTGCTAAATGCAGTTTTGAGCAGGCAACTCCTGCCCAAACTCAAGCTTGCTGGAAATTTTAAAGTAGTGCAGATTTGATCTTAGGTGTGGTGCGTTAAGTACTGCTCCTTTGGGAAGACAGGCTTCAAAAGAGAGAGAAGAGGGAGGGGAGGGAATAGGGCAAAATTCCTTGTATTCAAATCAACTTTAAACCCAGTGGGTTGTAAGTAGGGGATCTGTGAGTCCCCAGAAGCATGCATTAAGCACTGGCAAGGCAAGCTTGTTTAGCTTGGCATTTCACTGAGATAAAGAGGGTGGCAGTGGTAGGTTAGGCACATCGATAACATGCTGCTTTTGTACTAGGAAGAGTAAACATCGGGACCTGATTTTCATCACGTGCCTGTGTAAATCAGAAGTACATCTGCTGGTATCAGCACACATTTCCCATCCACCCTAAGGAGGAAATGCCTAGACCTTAGTATCATGGAAATTATTTGTCTATTGGGTAAAAGATCATTGAAGGATGATAAAATATATAGCACATAAAGTGTCCTTCAGGCCAGGGCTTGCTACGTCGTGCCCCTTCCCCGCTGTCAATCATTATCCAACAGGTTTATGGTTCAGAAGGTGGAGCTGTCAGGCAATAAAAATAGGAGGTCAGAAGAGGAAGCGCTCTAGTATTTATCCCATTGTCAGGGATGATTCAGATAATTCAGCTGTACATTTTGTGATCTTTCACCATGTAACTTACTTATTCCACTCTCCTAAAGGGAGCCCCCTTTCTCTGCCCCACCCCCTTACCCTGTTCATATAACACACACTGCCTTTAGCAACACCTGCTTGCTATAGTGCTGGCTGTGTAGTGCATGCGTCTGCCTTCTCCAGGAGAATGGGCACTTACATCTCTAAAGCTGACACTTCTGTTGCATTGCTCTACTTGAGTGTGACTGCATTTTTTGGAGGAACAGTTTTTTACAAAGCCAGGAAGAAGAAGATGGAGAAAGCAAATACATTTGTCTGTGGGCTCCTGCTACTCTCATTGGAAATCCTCTGTTTTGCTATGCTGAGAAGTTATGCAGGCTTGCTCCTGTTCTCTGGCGCATGTCTCATCTCTTACATTTGCTTACCTGTGCGATCCATGTTACCTGTGGACAACAAAGCTGTGCTGATCACAGGTAAGGGGGAATGGGCAAAGTTTGGGAAGTAAAAACTGGCACTTCTGTCTGACAGATAAGCTGTGCAAGTTCCTATTGTCAGCTCTTCATCACCTGTGCAATGCCATTATTTGGGCAGGTGAGTGGCTTTTGTTTTCTTTTCCAAACTCACCTATCTTTTAGATGCTTTCATTCCTTTTCTCAGATTTTTTTCCAGGTTATAAAATGTTCTGCAGTCATTTAGGAAAACATCCTTTGAGCTATTTCTTTTAGTGCTATATATTTTAAAAATAAATTGTACAAATAGTTTTTTATGCTTCATTGAAAAATCTACGTCAGGTCTCAGCTGGTTTCACTAGTGTTTACTGCTGAAATACGTAGCCTAATCCCTCTGATTTTAATAATTTAAAACTGAGCTTTAAAGGCATAGTCCACTATTGCAACATTTTCAATACATTGTAGGTCAAAACATGACTAACTCTTTAATTACACATTTAAGCTGTACATGATTTAAAAAAGTAGACACTAGATTGATACAATAGAGTAAAATATAGGCGTATGCTGTATGCATTATCTATTAACAACATTATTCATAGATGTTCTTAACACAGGTTAAATGCAATGATACTAAAGAGTTTTGTTAATTTATAAAAGAAACTATGACCTGGTTTCTCTCTTCTGCTTTTTGTGAAATGCTTTTTTTAGCACATTGTTAGTGTAAGCCATCTCGGGCATTGCTAAACTAAGCTTATTTTTTCATCCAGAGCGTTGGCTTGAATTGTTTGGAGTTGTCCATGTCGCTTATCGCTCTGAGAGTTTATACCAAGTGAGGGGCAGTCATTTTAATTTGGATTGACAGATGTCCACACTAGGGCTTCAAAGAAAAAGTTAAGCGACAGCGTCCGCAGCAAGTTTGCCTCCCCCATTTTGGCAGCTCAGCTAAGTTCTGCCCGCTGCATCCAGTCCTTGTTTGTCTGCTCTGATGTACCAAATGAGGATGGATGTAAGCCAAGGGTAGCTAGAAAATACATGCCTGTGGCAGAAGGCAGGAACTTGAATCTGATCAGGCAAAGCAACAGCCTGTGCTTGCACTGAGATAAGTCTCTCGGGAGTTGTTGTTTTTCTTTTCTTAAACTACCTTTTTGCAAGATGCTGGAAGGTAATGTTTCTTTAACAGCCAGCTTTCAGCGTCCCAGGAATCAGCTGTGCTGCGCTCCGTTTAGGTGCTCCCACGCCAATGCTTGATTGTCTTTACCCATAACTGGCTCAACCAGGATCTGTCCCACCTTTTGTCCTCTCTGTTCATTTGAATCACTTATGTGATGATGCAGGGTCTCTTGCCACTCAGTTTTTAGCCCGGTTTTACCTAGTGGAGGCGAGGCCTGAAGCAGAGACTTAATTACCATTGCATTTCTCCTCCCTTTCTGAAACTACTGAGGAAAGTGGCTGGGTGCTGCTGGGTTTCCATGGAGGAGGATGTTAGCTATGCACCCCTTGTCTTTCAGTTTTTAAAAAATGCTTTGCTGTTTCTTTTGGGATGGGTGATGACCTAAATGGCAGTACATACCTCCTTGTGATTCGTTTAGCACGGCAATTGCTGTGAATGCTCCGGTATGTATGCGAACGATACTGCCTTTAGCACAGTCCTGCAACCACTTTCTCATGCGAGTCACTGCAGTCATGTGAATGGCTCCAGTTGATCCACATCTCTCTATTGCTCCTGGCTGCAGGATGGGGCCCCTTTGCTGTATTTAATTAGAAAGTCCTATGTGCACGGAGGATTTTATCACTTTCCCTTTTTTGCCCCCATTATTTTGCCACCGGAGAAACTTTTCTATAGATTCAAAGACCCACATGGTCTGAAATGAGTGACAAAAATACTTAAACTGGGGGAAAGCTCTAAAACAGCAAAAGAAGAGAAGAGTTTTGTATTTTGGCATCTGGCCTTGCTTTCAACATCACAATATCTGATGATAAGTAGGAGTTAATGATGCTAGTAGTGGGATTAGTGGTAGATTTTCCATCTCTTGATGTACTGAAGACTGTCTTGGACGCCTTTGTGGAAAATCTGCTTTAGTCAGACACGAGTTTTAGGGCTCACTAGAGGCACAACTGGAACAAATGCTGTGCTGTGGTAGGCAGCTAGCTCAGATGATCTAATGATCCCTTCTGTCCTTCAAATCTATGAAGCGAGTGGCAAAATTTCTTTTGAGGTCAGAGGCCTGGACATAGGTGAAAGTAATGCTGTATTTCCCCCTCATTGTTACAATCTCTGTCCATCTTTCCTTTGCACTTTACCTTTTCCTTCCTTCAAGGTATGTAGTAAAGGTCAGCTAATAATTAAGATAAGCACAGAGCCATGCACTGCATGTTTATACTTGCACAACAGGCTGGATAGGGTGAGAGGAGATGTGAAAGATGGCACAAAGAGGTTTTACCCTACCTCCACAAAATCCCCGTTTGCCCAAAAGGTTGCAGTTAAAGACCCGATGAAGGGTGTTTGTGCCCAAAAGCTTGCAATTAAAGAATTTCCTTTTCCTCTAGACCAGTGTGGCTACAACCTGGATACTTGTATGCCCTACTGACATTTGCAAAGTTGGTTTCCTTTGGGAATCCCAAGAATGTGTGTGCGTGTTGTGGGGCAGGGGTGAGGGGGGAGATTGTTTGCCTAGGAGATGTGGGAATCAGGTGTTACCTGAAGAGCTCTGATGCATCTTCAGCAAACCAAGGATTTCACAGAGGCCAAAAAGCATTTTGCAAAGGGCTAATTCAGCAAGAGATGTTACCTTCTCGGGCCAGTTGACAGCAGGATTCAGTGCATACCCCCAGTTTATTTCAGCTTGCAATTCACTTTCTTTTCATCCTGAAGGAACACTGCCTAATATAAAGGACCTAGGAGTCCTCAAACAGATAACATACATGTTGAATTACATTGCTCTGCAGGACCTGACTTTGGGGTCTTTGCTATTGTGGAGATTTTAGGATCATGGCCATTGATAATAATGATGCACTTTGCCATTTACATACTACTTGACATAGGCGAATTTCCTCAAGCCTCCAGTGAGGTTGATAAGCAAGGAACACTATTTCCATTTTACGAATGAGGAAACTGATTAAATGATTTCTTCAAGGCCACTGTATGGATTGATGCCAGGACCAAAACTAGGGCGTTTCTTGGACTGTCTTTAGATTTCTAGATCATACTGCATGCTGTTTTAGAAGCCTTTTATCTAATGGATTTCCATTACAGGCAACAGCCTGGCATAACCCATTGATTTCAAAGTACATCATTTCTTTGGAGCAGATGCAGCGTGCACAAATAGCACAGATTTATAATGCAAAACATCCATGGTCAGTTCTCAGGCTGAGCTTGCCATTCAGCATGCAAAGGCTGACTTGCAACCCCTTTAGTACAGCTCCTACCAGCACAGCCTATTTGGCCTCACTTCCTTCTCCGGGTTCTTGTCCTTAAGGCAGTGTTTAACAAGGGAGAAAATGTCTTAGTTTCTCTTTGGCACCAAATTGCTGCTTCTCTTCCTTCCAAAGTCAGTGGAAGTTACTTCAAACACTTTTTCCTTGTTGCCTCCTGCAATGCTCAAGTCCAAGAGGTGATGGAATATGAGAGCGAAGGAAGGGTGGGAGTGGTGAACCCATTTGTGTTTTCTCCAATAAAGTACTTCTTGTCTAATGAATGAGTGGGACTGCACAGCTATAACAACAAACGGACATTAAAGAAGCTGTATTTTGCCTAATGTGTCTTTCCAATTCTGGTGCTTTCAGGAAGCGATTCCGGGATTGGACATGCATTGGCGAAGCACCTGGATAATTTAGGTTTTGTTGTGTTTGCTGGGGTTTTGAACAAAGAAGGACCCGGGGCTGAAGCATTAAAAAGGAGCTGTTCCCAGAGACTTTCTGTCCTGCAGCTGGATATAACCAATCCCACACAAATAAGGGAAGCTTATCTTGCAGTTTCAGAGAAGGTACAAAATGCAGGTATGGTTTCTGTGCCGTTTTCTGCAGGTGGTGCACAGGGATCGGTTTGCAAGGTGCATCCATTGTCTTGGCTGCAGTGTGGTCTGCATGGGATGTGTTGCATATTTCCCTTTCTAAGCCTCTGAGCCATCAGGGCCTGCCTACAATAACATAGCTCCCCGGCTTTGTTTTGGGTGGGCCATCCAAACCAAATTTGGGATATACAGTCTGTATATATTTAAAACAATTCTGTGTCCCCCTTGTAACAGAGCAGTTTATTTACTTTGTCTAATGGCTGGCATTTCCTTGTCTTCTGCAGGATTATGGGGCATTGTTAACAATGCTGGGGTCCTGGGGTTTCTTGCAGACGGTGAACTGCTTCCCATGAGCGTCTACAGGCAGTGTATGGATGTGAATTTCTTTGGGGCTGTGGAGGTATCCAAAACGTTCTTACCTTTACTTCGGAAATCCCAAGGGAGGCTTGTTAATATGTCCAGCATGGCAGGTGAGTTGAACCGAAGCTCCAAATTAATTCCTTTTATGGTGCAGTGCAAATGATGAATAATGGCTGACCTGGAGTAAATTCTTGGACCAGGTTTTGGTCAACATATTGCTTAGCAAAATAATCCTCTGAAATCAATATTTGCTCATTACATCATTATCTACTGTAATGAACTGTCTCTTTTGTTCAGGTGACTGCCTATTGTAGCTAGTCATTAAAGAGTTCAATAAAGATCACTTCTCTAGAAAGCTCTTGTTTTTCTCTCTTGTCCCGAAAGAGACTCATACCAAAATGTAACGTGCTCAGGTCCAGAGTTGCAGATCTGAACCTGATAGTTTCCCCAAGAGACTTAAGTTTCCAAATGGACTGCTAAAATGTGTGCCAGCAGAATAGGAAACAGCTCTTGCCATGTGTGCAGATCCTGTATTTGTGCATGGAGTTGCCTGCGTTGTCCTTTCATGACTGTATTTGAAATGGCAGCTTTGCATCAGCAGTGGTTATGACTCAGGCCTCTATATCTCTAGGGTAATAATGGAGTATGAATGACTTTCAGATGAGTGTGAGAGATCTGTCCAAGAAAATCAAAGGAGAGGATGTTTGGTTGGCACTTCTTAACTTTAGAGCAGAAAAAGCAAATGCTGCAACTGTTATCTACCCCTAGTAAATTTGTTAGATAAGTATTTAAGCTGCTGTGGTGTAACCCTTCTTTCCTAGGATTAAGAACAGATTGTGCAAAGTATACCGTTAAACATTTACATCTTAATTGGTAGGACACATAATACCCTTCCTAGGGAATGGATCCCCGTTTCAGTCTGTACACTTTTCTGCAGTGCTTTCCAGAAAGCCTGCCCTGCCTTCTGCCCCAATGAACAGAGGAAGGAAGACAGTGCCATTAAAGTAGTCTAAACGCTCATGTGAAATAGGCCTTTACGTCATACCCCGAGTCAGCGTAGCCAGCTGGAAGAATCACTAAAGATGGAACCAAAGTTAGGAAATGTCAACTGTCGGGGTGATTTCAGCTGCTTGGAGGCAGACTGGCCCCTACGCTCCAGAGCAGGCCCAGCGGGGGCACGGTGCATTTTATGATCTTTGTTTTTTCCTTACAGCTTTACAGGAGAAAAATACTTTGATTCACAGTCATGAAAAATTTAAAAAGCACCAGCAATGGGAGAGAAGAGAAATTCTGAATTCAGCTAAACAAAGTATTTGACGTCCCAACACCTTAAGTTCATAGTTTAGTGTTTCTTCTGTGATTAAAAAAAGACAGGGTTTGGAGTCTAGAAGTCTGCCAACAGATGGGAAAGGAAACTTGATTTTCAGCAGTCTTGATGTCAGACTAAAAATGGCAACTTTGTTTGTGCACGGTCTGTACGTGTATCCTGCCTAATCTGAATTTAGGCTTCTAAGTCCACTTGCATGATAGATGGAGCTAACAGTCACCTTGAGTTTAAACTGCAAGCTGTTTCAAGAATCTTGGCTTTAATATTTTTGTCTCTTTATGCAGAATGGGTGACTAAAATATCTCACGTCCTTGACTGTTGTTTAAAAAGGAGGAGGGAAAAAAAAAAGTTGTGTGGTAAAGTTATTTGCTGCAGGTCCCCCCTAACTCATGCATGCAGCTGTACTCCGGTAGTCATGTTGAGACAAACACTACCCTGCCTAGCTTGAGCAACTGCTGTTGGCTTTTCAATTTTGTATGCATACATTTGGAACCTGGGTGACAAAGGTGATATACATGTAAATGCTGAGGTACATGGTGAAATTCTGATCAACGTTAGCTGGGTTTGGCTCGGGTACATAATCTGACTGCAATTCTGGCCTCACCGGAGCCAGTAGGAATTTTTGCCACTGATTTCAATTAAACCCATTTTTTATTCTCTCGTTTTGAGGGCGTCTTCACAAGTGGGATAGTGTTTTTTCTCAGGGGCAAGCAGCAGTGGCACATATTTGTGCTGCTGCTAGTTGTCCCTGGGTATGCCTCTGCATGCACACTCTGGTGCATGACAGATTGCCCCCGGTGCGGTAGGGCAGGCTGGGGCCAGCACCTGGGCTAGCCCCAGCCGCCTTACTGGGAGCTCTGGGGCCTCCTGAGGCTGCAACAGTGGTGATTTGGGTGTGCAGAGCCTACTGCTAGTGGGTGTGCGGAGCCTGGTGCTGCCACGTGCACAGATCTCCTAGTGTCAGAAAAACCGCCTCACTGCTACGAGATGCGCTCGTGGAGATGTGCCCCTTTTTGTCCAGCTTTTTTAGCAGATGCATTAAACTTTTCAACAGACTTTTTTTTTCCAGGTCATAATTTCACAAATTTGAACTACAGGCATACCTCGTTTTATTGCGCTTCGCTTTATTGCGCTTCACAGATATTGCGTTTTTTACAAATTGAAGCTTTATGGCCACCCTGCGTCGAGCAAGTCTATCGGCGCCATTTTTCCATCGGTTAGCATTTTTTAGCAATAAAGTATTTTTTAATTAAGGTATGTACATTTTTTTTTAGACATAATGCTATTGCACACTTAATAGACTACAGTATAGTGTAAACGTAACTTTTATATGCACTGGGAAACCAAAAAATTCGTGTGACTCGCTTTATTGCAATATTCGCTTTATTGCGGTGGTCTGGAACCGAACCCGCAATATCTCCGAGGTATGCCTGTATTATGGTTTTCCAATGAAAGAGACCAGCGCTTTGGGAACGGTAAGACCGTCTATTCTTTCATGTGGATGATCACCTAAGATACGCTGGGAAATGAGAACAGGAGTGGAAATAGGGTCCAGCAGCTACTAACTAAGGATTGAGAACTCTTTCAACACATTGATGGCCTGATGGAGGATCCCTAAAGACCAGTTTAAGGCTTGCCATAATGGTTGGTTTAAAAATGTTCACCTTTACCTTGTGTTGGCTGATCTGACCTCCGTTTTCAATGTAACAGCCATAAGATTTAAGACAAGTAGGGTTAAGGAAGCCACCTAAGAACAATGCGTGACAAACTGAGGTCGCCATGTCTGTCTGTGATAACCACAAAGCAAGTTGCCTAGCTGGTATATTGTTTTAAGCAGCAAGGAGCCATGTACACAACATGTTTGCAATTGTGTAAGTTAAAACAGTGTACAAAAGCTGACGTAAGTTACTCCAGAACCTGAAGCGGACAGTCTAGTGGTTAACCTAGAGTAGTCATGGCAGTAGGTGATACTATAGTACTTTGCCACTACGGCTATGTACAGACATTCAAAAAGCCGGAGGCAGAATTGATCTAAGTTACGTGGTTTTCTGTAAGTGGCGTCGTTTAGATCGGTAGTGAACAAAACACACGTTTGCCGTTTGGTTGTGGGGGGGAAGCAGCAAATCTTAGACCTGGTTCTGCCATTTTTAAACCAGTTTACATGTGATGCACTTCTCTTCTGCTAGACCGGTTTTGTGTGCTGAACTTCTGTACAGACTGGCTGCCAATCACTTATACCAGTGAAAGTGTAATGTCTGTACCTGGCCAAGGTGGCAGGGGAACTGGTAATGCTTATTTGTATTGAGCAAATGGCTATTTTAGGGAAAATCCATACTGGATTCTAGTTTGTTGCACTAGTGCAGGGCTGTGCATTGTGTGTTCACTCTTCATTTATGTGCCCAAGCCCTAAGCAAAGAGCTGGGGTCTTTTAGTTCATTCAGCTATACTCTTCTCCCTACTTCACCTCAACAGAAATAATTGCTATTACAGCCTTAATTTTGCCCTACAATCTTCAGTGTTTGTCACCACAGTGTATGCTTTACCTTACGGTTTTTAGTGCCTACGTTTAATGGAATCTGAAGTATTTTGTTGGCAACAGAAACCTCACAAATCAGTTTTACACTTTCAAATCCGGCATCCAGTTTTGTGTTCTCCGTCTATTACAGACACAAATGATAGAAAGCAGGCACCAACATATTTTATGAGCACAATGTTTGCACAGCATGTGTGCTCATGTAGATATCAGGATCCTTATCGCTTATGCCCAGAATTGATTTCTGGCAGAAAATGAAAAGGTTCCCAACCCCTAATAATTTGACCTTGCTGGGGTTCTTAAATGCTCTTGCTTTTACACCTGGCCAGTTTTAGTAAATGCCTTTCCTTTTATTGCAGGGTGTGACTCTGTTAGTAAAATATTAGCTGAGGAGCTGGTGAAATCTCATTTTGCATGGCTTCCTCCTGTGTTCCTCGTGGTAATTTAAATAGATGTGAGGTTAGCCTGACCTCAAAGGAAAGGAATAATCGGTTTAAATGAGGATGACTTAGAATGAATTCACATCTACATGAAAGCAGAATTGTGTAATTTTAAAAGAATATTTTCCCCCCTCTCCCCCGCCTCCCTTGAGGCTAATGTGATTCTGGCCATTGCAGTAAGGAGCTGAGTAGTTGATTTGACTTGAGCAGTTTATATTAAATCTGTTTTGAATCAGTATGTTTTCCTTCAAATGATTGAATTGGCCCTTTAATAACATAATACATAGGAATATAATAATTGAATGGACTGAATGTACCAGCAAGAGTAATTACACAAATTGGGAGAGGGCTGACCTTGATGACTTTACAGGAAAGTGGCTACCCTGTCAACTTCTGCTCGCTGACCCTCTCTTTTGCACTACGGAAAGACTGGCCTGTGGAGACGGAAGTCTCTGGGTGAAGGGAGTTGACGATTTTCTGCCAAAATGTTTTTTTGACCAAAGGAGAGTCCCTTTTCATCCTGAAGGAAACCTGTACAACCTGTTCTCCCCCCCAAAAAAAACCTCCATTATTTTGGTTGAATATTTATTCTTTGGTTTTCAGAACGGTAACACTTTGTAACAGGTTAGCTTCTTTAAGCTTCCATACCCATGAACATTTGCATTTCTTTAGATATTTTTTCTACAGAATACACATGCCCTTTCCCTCTTGCACATGCAATACTCTGTTTTGTTCAATGGATCCATTCTTGTGGCCAGATCAAACTGAAAGACTGCCTTCTGGGGCCGGCAGCCTGGCTCATGAAGTCAATCTTTTGTCTTTCAGACTTCTGGTGTATTGGTGGAATGGTTTCCAGTTGAGCTAAGTTTGGTTTGGCCTAAAAGCGTTGACCAAACCAAACTTTGGTCAACTTTGGCGTACCTCCCATCTCCCCATCAATTATCTCTTTGTTTGTCTTCATACAACTGGAACTGAGACTGTGTAACTTGCGGTAGCTATTATTAGGGGCCTACCTAAATTGTGGTTTCATGGATTTCACGGAAACTGCCCAAAATAGCGTTGTGCTCAGTCACTGGAAAATCCAGCACTGTCTGCGATTTCCTGCAAAATCAACCAAAAAAAAAAAGTGGTAGGTAGGCTGACTGAAGGCACCTTCTGCCAATCAGCGGCAAGGGGCAGGGCTGCTGGAACCCTCCGCCAATCAGCAGAGGGGCAGGGCCACTGTGAAATGCTCATGAAATCAGCTCTACTTGTTGCAAATGGACCATGAAAAACCCGTTGTCTCACCATGACTTGGGTATGCCCCTAGGTATTATATATGACAGGGATTTCAAATCTCCTGATTTTGAACTGTTCTGTTTTTCCCAGCAACAGCTGCAGAACAAAACTCCATTACTTAATTATTTACATCATGTAATGTGTTGCCTGCATGACTGCTGTTTCTGAACCCCAGAAATGCAATACAGTTGACCTTTTTTTTACATTTAAAAAGTAACTCCCGAGCGGATGTTACTGACTTCGGTATTTTTCAGTTATTGCTAACTTTGCTACGTGTGTTGTGTGTGTTTTTTGGAAAACACCATATGATTTCTTTGACTACTTGTGCTTCACTGCACTGAGATCAGCATAATAAAGCCTCGGTAGCCTGGGACAAGCTTGAGTCCAACTTTATCATGTTTATATTACTCCTGCAGGAGGTGTCCCAATGCCGAGGCTCGCTGCCTACAGTGCATCCAAAGCAGCTCTGTCCATGTTTTCTGGAGTTATGAGGCAGGAGCTTTCCAAATGGGGAATTAAAGTGGCGGTAGTTCATCCATCAGGCTTCAGGACATGTAGGTATTTGACATTTCAGCTAGTTTTCCTCCCTCCTCAAGACTTTTCCCTATAGACCAATCTTCTCAAGCAGGAGTTTGAATGATTCTCAGCTGTCATGGTTCCTTCCCATCCTTCACTTTTATTACTCAAATAAAGTCTTAGATTGCAAAAGGTAACAAGAAACTGTAAACGCCCCCTCCACTGACTCTTTTTTTTTGCTTCTAGAGTAGTGGTTTTCAGCCTTTGCTCTGCGTACCCCTCTGGGCCGACAGACTATGACTAAGGGGTCAAAAGTCTGTGAATACCACACTTACAATTCAAAGGGGGCTGCACCTTCATTTGAAATTTTTTAGGGATTTGGCAGTGGAAAAAGGTTGAAAACCATCAGTCTAGATGGACAGTATTTAAGCAAAGATCCTTACTGAGGAATGAGTGAAAGCCTTGGTTTACCTTTCACAGTGTTGGGCACCGTTTCCCTTTGAAATCGGTCAGCCAGTCATTCTGACTGATTCTGATGGCTCTTCTCTCTTGTTTGAACTGCCTTGCCTAGCGTGAAAACCAGAGTTCACTATCAGCTTGACTTTAGTAGAGCTTATGGTTTCCTGACTTGAGAACGTCAAAACTCACCCCCCACAATATCCGCTCCACCCTGTCAAACTGCTTTTCAGGGGCCCTGGTGCTGTGCCACCTGGCACTGTCCTCAGGTGGTCCTAATTTTTATTAAGCAACTGAAGCTTTGTGTCTCCCAACACCCCTTTCAACGCTGAATTCTTTTCCCCATAAAGAATAAAGACTATTTTCTACAGAAGTTTCCATTGCTAATTGATAACCAGTCTGGCTAGAAACCTTTAATATTTAAACACTGTAGAGAGTGGGCTCTCCAGAGCACAGGAAACCACTCTGGAAAGACATCCTGAGGAGGCTGGTATTCCCATTCCCTAGATATTCCTATTCTGGCAGTGAGTTGAAAGCATTCATCCCTAGCACTTTCGCATAGCACAATTGTGTCTACAGCCTTTTTAAAAAAAGATTTGTATACAAGCCTGACTTAGCCAGCTCCATGGAAAACAACTTATTGGAAATGTTCTTAAAAGACTTCATTCCAAAATATCTACCATACTTCACTGTCTTTGTCTATGGTTTGTTAGGAAAGTATAATTTAAAACAGAATGAACTCTTTCTTCCCTCAACCTGTCCTGTGCAGTAGGACACTCTTACTTCATGGTATCGTGTTGTCTTGGGAGTGTAACTTCTGCTGTCATGAGAGAGGTTCTGAGTAAAGTTTTTAAGACCTCTAAGGAGGCGAGGTCCCACACCTGGAGGACCAAATGTCACCATTTGAACGGTTTTTGGGCACTTAAAAATGCAAAGAATGCCCAACTCCCAGTAATTTTGTTTTATGCCTATCCACGATGAGAATACCAGTCGTTGCCTATCTGCACCTTTAGGTGCCTAACTACAATTAGTTGTCTTCCATGAAAGGTAAGGGGAATTAGGCTTCTGAGTGTTTACGTCATTTCTGAGAGCAGAATTTAGCACTTCTCTAATGGACAACGATTGTGTTAGTGAACAGGTTTCCCGATTTGGTCCTTTGGTCCTGGTTTTAAACAAAAAGGTGTCCACTTCACAACCCCGTTACCCTAGTCAATTTTGTTAGGCATCATAACATCCTTGTTAATCTCAGCAGGAAGGACAAGGGCAGACTAGGCCATGGAGAATGAACTAATCTCTACACATAGAGGCAGTTTCTTCAGGTCATGGTTGATATCAGAAATGTTTATGTAACCTTGAGGCTTGCACATATTTGAGTCTGTTGGGTTTTTCCGCCCCCCCCCTCCAAGAATGTGTATAGTGTATCTTGTCTCCTCTTAAGATAGGCATGACAAATCTAGCTGTAATGTAGCCAGATTTTTTGTGTGTGGTTTAATCATTTCAATCAGCAGCAGCTTTTTTGGTTTTGATGCACTTGGGTTACATAGAACAACTGTGTTAAATGGGGGGGGCGGGGAGGATGACAACGTTTGTATTCACCAGTTGAACTGGATTGTCAAAGTAATGTACAGTGCTGCGTTACTCACCTCCCAGGTTGTTGTTCCAGGCATACAAGGCACACCCGAGCTGTGGGATAAGCAAGAAAAGCACCTGATGGAGAATCTCATGCCGGACGTGAAGACAGATTACGGTGAAGACTACATTCTAGCACTGAAAAATTTCCTGCTGCACATGCCTAGCTTTTGTGGCTCTGATCTCTCCCCGCTACTAGATGATGTTCTTGATGCCTTATTGGCAAAGAGTCCACACGGTTTATATACTCCGGGCAAAAACGCCTACTTAGCTCTGTGTATCTTTTGCTACTTTCCTCTCTGGTTTTACGACTTTTTCATCGGTAAATCACTGTGTGTCAAGATTTTACCTAGAGCTTTGAGGGCATCGGAGTCTAAAAGCAAGAACACATAGGCGCTTGGAAACACGAGTCGGTATTTTAAATTCTACTGTGAGTTAATGAAGTGCTGTGTTAGGAAGTTTGCTTAACATGGCCCTTTGCTTATTAAATTACATTTATGATGCTGCATGAATGGGAGTGAAGTGTAGTTTTGAAGATTTTAATTTATTTTAAAATTCATGAAAAGTGGTGGACGGACAGCACTGGGAAGTAAATGCCTCCAAATACACACTGCCTTGACACTAGCAATGCAAGCTTCTCGCACACTGCCTGCCTTTTCCAGGTTTCTCTCTGGGGAAACAAGGGGCTACTTCAGTCTCCATGTGCATTCAGTCCATCACCCTTTGGCTGGGGCTACGTACAGGCATTCAAAAAGCCCAAAGCAGAATTAATTTAAGCTGCGTGGTTTAGTTTAGGTAGGTAGCGAACAGAGCACACATTTGCAGTCTGGTGGGGGTGCAAACCTTAGGCCGGGTTTCGCCATTTTTAACCAATCTACGTGTGCCAAACTTCTGTTCTGCTGTGGGTATAGACCGGTGTCTGATCACTTAGTGGTAAAAGTGTCATGTCTGTACCTGGCTTGAGTGTCTTTCATCCTACCAGCAAAAGCAGAGCAAAGTGGATTAAGGATCCACAAAATATCCCAAAGTACTATTGGTATGTCGTGATCCATCCTGACATTCCCAGACAGGGGAATAAAACCCCACCTCATACATTAGCAATCTCTCAATGTGGCTTCTGAAACGGTGAAGCCCGTAGAGATGGACCACCTACCTGGTACTGCCCTGCGCTCTGACACAGCTGAGCGGAGAGAGGCTCCGATTTTCTAAGGAACCCACGCGATGGGCATGTTTATCATGAGAGCTGAACATTTCGGTCTGTCTAACCCAATGGCTGGTTTTCAGTGAACAAAGCCTAGAATTGGAGCATGCATAAATTGGAGCATGCATGGGTGTAAATCTGTATAGTGGGATGATACCTGGTTCTGTTTGGGTGCTTCTCTAGAAGTTACAAGAAGATAAGACCTGTGCTCCTAAATGATTTGATAGCCCACGTTGTATAATAGCTATAGAACCGGTAGTGCTCAGATTAAAAAAACCCCCAACAATTATGTGACACAGTACTTATTGCATGAGCCTGCTAAAAACACCTGCACTGCCTTTCAGTTTTGCTATGTTACTTGCCTGTAAGCAACTGCGTATTTTTTTCTCCACTTTGAATTCCTAGGCAGAGGTAGGCTTTGCTTTTCTGCATAGCATGGCCAGTGGGTTTGGTGCTTTCCAGACATTCCACATTTTTTTTTCCTTGAAGGATTTAAGGTCTAAGTAGGCGCCCTATTTTTTTTTTCTTTCTCTTTTAATAACAATGTGGTTAGGAAGTTTTAACAGATGTATGCTTTGATGCACCACCCAAGATGAGGCAATAATCATGATAACACTAATTTTATTTGAGTCTTGGAGATGCATCATGCAGCTAGATAATCAACTCTTTCCATTTAGCAGGTTGTTGAAGTGGAGATGTTCTTCTCACTTCTCACTTTGATGCTTGCTGAGTTTTTTTAACATTCAAATTGGAACATAGAGAGCTTTTAAAAGCTGGGGAGAGATGCGAGCCAGCTGTTCACCAAATAAACGTATTTAGCTATCAAAATGGATTTTTAAGTTTGTGATGACAACAGTCCCTTCAAATTGGTTATTATGTTTTTTAGCTTCCTAGGAAAGCTGATTTATGTAGAAAGCTAACTTTAATAAAGCCTGTGGCTTCTAGTGAGCTAGGGAACACAAATGTCTCTCTCATTGACATCTATTCTTGAGCACAACTTTTCTAATGTTTGCAAACAACGTGGCGACAAAAGGATTTGCCTCAATGAACTGCCTGGAAGGAAGGAGCTTGGAGCTGCAAGGATGGAAAAAAGGATCGGCAACTTCAGACTACAGCATGGGCAAAGAGAATTTTTTTTAAGCTACTATTTCTATAAAATCTCACACCAGTCAGGTTAAAATATGTGTATGGTGTGAATGTGGTTAAATGCTGGTTGAAGAGGAGAGCTTCTGAATGTCATGGGTATGTCCAGTCATTAGAAAACGTACAAAATGTGGTATTACAAATTGTTGTATATTTATTACTAAACAATCTCTTGGGAGCCGCCTGAGACTTCTACTTTCTTTCTATTCTGATGAGTAGACTTCCACTCTCACTGAATATGAATGGTTGGACTGAAGATATGTACAATTACTGAATAAATTGAGTGAATGAAAAAAGAATAATAAAGTCACTTGTCTTTCCAAGGCTCACTTTTCCTTGGTTAACTCTTCCATCTTTACAGAAAACTTGACTGATGGCAACCATGGGACACTTTTCACTCTAGATGGTTATTCAAAGTGCTTTCCAGACTTCATAGTACACTTGCAGCTCTCTATGCACTTAATGGTCCTGCTCTTGCTTTATTGAATTTCATGGGAGACTTGCCAAAGTTTTAGTGAAAGTAGGAGTGGTTCTTCCATAAATCACGTCATCCATGATTAGAAGAGTAGTAATTTTTTTCTCTTCTGTCAGTTTGGTCTCAGAGGGCCTTTTCTTTAATGGACTTGGCCCAGCAGAGTAAGTCAACCTGGCTAGGATTATATAGCTAGGTCCTCTGTATAGGAAATATGTGTGTGTCTAAATGTGCCAATTTAAGGCCCATTAGCTATTTTAAAGGTGCATTAAGGGTGCTGGTCTACATGTGAGCATCCTTGATGTGCCTTAAAAATGGCTCTTTTAGGTTATTTGCACCTAAATTTGATACCTGCAAAAGCCGGTATCAAATTTGGCCACAAAAAGCTGAAGCGCCTGCCTTAACACATGCAGATGTACTAAGGCACAGTAACATTGTGTGTGTTGATTGACTTAGGACTAAACTTTAGTCCCAAGTCATCCTGCACACCATGTTAATGCCCTTTAGCGCGTGCACGTATAAACAAAGGCACGCCTAAATCACCTTAATGCACATTAGGCAAATGCACATTAAGTTTAGGCACGCATAAAAGTGCATGTAGACATGCCCAGTGAGAGGAAGATGCTCTGAGGGGTAGCTGAGAAAGCCCAGTGGCAGCTATTAGGAAATATGAAACACAGGGCTGTGTCTGAATTTCTCACTTCTCTTCCACCCGTCTCAGGCCATACAGTAGGGAACTCTAGTACAGATGCAGTCCACAACGCCTAGTTTTGCTTCTGATGTAGGCACTGGTGGTAGTGATAGTGCTGCCCATCAGCTGAGTAGTTAGGATGCTCATCCAGGCAGTGGGAGACCTGGGGGGGATCTGAATCTACATCACTGACTCCCTAGGAGAGGGCCCTAACCACTAGGCTATGGGATAGGCCTTCCTGTTGGAGCTGAACCAGGCAGGAATCAGAAGGGAAGGAACAAAGGCAAAAGAGAGCTTAGTGAATATTGCACTACCTGGGAAAGGGGAGTCTTGGGTTCAGGTCCCTACTTTGTGCATGAGTGTGCGTGTGTGTGTGTGTGTGTGTGTGTGTTCATGCGTGCATGTGCGCGCGCGTGTGTGTGCATGTGTGAAATTGCATAGAGAGCTGGGAACAAGCACAAGGAAGCATGTCCTCATAGCCTAGCAGGTAGGTACTTGGCTGCAAGAGGGGGAAAGTACAGATCTCGTCCCTGCTGCTTGGATTCTTAGTGCATTTTATATTAAAATCTGTATATAATCTGCCTGTATAAAATGTGTGTATGTAAAAGATCTATGTCCTGTTAATATCTAAATCTAGACACCTAAACACCTGCTGCCCATCAGGTGAGCATTACAGCAGCCCTGTGTCAGAGGGGGGTGGTTAAATATTGCAGAGAACAAGAAAAGACCGTATTGATTTCAAGCCCTGCCAGGTTTAAGAGGTGTTGGAGTGACAAGTAAGGTCAACAAGCCCTTTTTCCTGAGTGTTTGAGCCCTGGGGCAATGTCTTTACACCTGCACATTTCCCATAGCTTTGAGACAAATTCTGTTTCAACAGCTATTAGTTTTTTTAAGGGCTGGTTTTGGAAGAGTTGTAGAAATAAACAGGTAAATCCACAAAAGGTACCTGGCCAAGGTGCGAAGAGGAAGCAAACTAAAAGTTTACGATCCATTGTGACATGCCAGTACTTGGCAATTGGGTTAGTAAATGAACGTATAAACATAGGGCAGATCTCACCTTTACGCAGAACGTGGTACTGCGTCACTACTCCTGAGCGAAGTGTTGACCTGCTGATGTGAAAAGGAGTTTTGGAGACAAAAAACAGAACATCAAATCAGGCATGGAGCAGAAAGCAGAGCAGTGGCTTGGTCAGGGAGCGTGGAATAAAATCAGAGCCTCAGACTGGACAACAGAAAGGGGTCAGAGGGGCACTCTGGGATTTTGTGGCACATCTGCCAAAAAGGTTGCCCCCGCCCACTGATCTATTAAATAATTTGTCTCAGCTATACACAGCAAAGACAGCTTAATAAGCCAAATAGTTTGTATAGACAAGATGCCTTGGAATAAGCACTGGGAGTCTGTCTAGATTTGAGACAAAGGTGCAGCCTTCCCCTGGGCCTGATGACATTTTGCCCAGGGCTGGTAGACTAGTTTGAGCTGGTGATAGAGGCTAACTGCGGTCCCAAACGAGGCAAAGCATTCACGTGGAAGATGACCTCTCTCATGCGAGTGCAAAGAAATCCAGTAATTAACAGAACAGCTGCTGTGGCACTGAGAAAGTAAGCTGAAGGAATAAGAGATTCAAGTTAATCAGTCATGCAGCCATCAGGAAGTAAATTGACAGATCAGATTATAAGGAGGCTCAAGTTCAGCCATTCCTGCAGAAATGCGTCATCTCCTGCTCTATTCCTGCCTGGACTGTTGACACTACACTGCAGGTATTTCAATAACCACATTTCATTTTGTTTAACGAAATCTTCATATTTGCCCAAGCAGGAAGCAACTGTGACCACCTGAAACCTGAAATCCTGCTCCTGCCTTTGTTTCAAGGTAATTTGCACCATCACAGATCCTCGCTCCAGACCAGCAATGAGCTGCCTGCCCAGAGGAGTTTTCCATCTATTACCTCCTCTGTGAAATCCTCCGAAATATGAATTTTCTTTTCTACCCAGGAAGACTTTTACAATCTTTTCTCCAGCGCCTCATGAAGGATGTTTGTGCCTGAAAGCTTGCAATTCAAGAATTTTTTTTGCAATAATCTTGTTGGTCTCATCTCTACTACAAGTCCTGATTGCCTTTTCAATAGCCATTGCATTTCCATTTCTGCTGAAGATTAAGAGGTGTTTGCTAGTCATTTATAGTTATGTTCAGGCAACCCGGAGGTGGAGAGGGGAGAGGCAGGGGTCTGTCCACTGTAATCAATTTAATGGCTTGAATTTTTGGAGGTGTGCCCCAAAACATAGATCAAGAATCTGACACTGTTGTAAAAGAAGGCAAATATTCAAACCCTCCAATGAGGTAACTGTTCAGTCATGCTTTATAGAGCATTGTAACTTTAATGATTCTAGGCTTCCTGCAAAGAGTTAATTATAGCAGTTAAAAACTACAGCCTACCCAGGTTTCATGCCATGGCTGAAACATCCAGTTGGGAGTTGCCTTTAGCGCTCATGAAAGAAGAGCACAGAGACAGTAGTTATCATATAAAGCCAAACAGTTCAGCCTCTCCAACCCAAAACGATGAGACTTTTGCAGCAGGGGATGGGTTACTGGCCTAACCCTCAGGTTCACTTCCATTTATGCTGAAATGAAGCCCTTCATCCTGTCAAGATAAATGAAGGTGAGCCCATGAATTTTATGGTGTGTGGCTCTTCAAGCAGGTCTTGTAAAGGAGTGAGTTCTGGTTTTGCATGGCCACACTTTATAATAGATCTGGACTGGAACTTGACTTGGAATTTCTTCCTCTCCTCTAATGCTCAGATTGAAACATCAGTTTGGTCTATGGCCGGTGGGGATGGGAGAGGCGGGACAGATGAGCTCATGAGGCCTTTTCCAGCCCTACTTTTCTATGATGCACTGACTATCAGGCTGAGGGATATGGACAAGGGGCTGCCTGAATTATTTTTTATAGATACTTTTTTAAAAATAATGTTTTTTGGAACATTTTTCTGAGAAATGGCCCCATGTCAAAGATTCTCTGCTGCTATACGTGAGGATCTCTGACCAATACATATACCATTGAGTAATATGCAGATACACAGATACTGGACACACTAGAAACAAAAGAGAACCCGCCAATACAATTATTGCCTGCCTTGTCTCCCAGGACACAGACTCTGGGGTAGGCGGTGGACGAGGGGCAGATCCTGCAAGTCCCGTCTGTACAGGCAAGCGGGACGAAGGCCATGTCTTTGTGGTGAACTTACCATCCTTGAGTGACTGCTGCATGTGCACTGTGCTGCTCTGGGCAGGCTGCTTCCCAGCCTGAAAGCACTGAAGCCACATTGGGTTGACACCATTAGCAGGGTAATTATAATTAGAATGAGGCTCATTAGTGCTGTGCTAATTAGCCTACCAGAAGAATCCTGTAGCTATGGCTATACTGCCTAGGACACAGCCTGCTTAATGTTACCTGGAACCATCGATTGCTAAGCATGTTGTCCAGTAATTTAGCAATGTTAAGACAAGATATGATGTCCAAGAGGTTTAAGATGAGTCCTTGTCTCCAGACTGTATCATATGTAGTCTGAGAGATCAAGGAAAACAGCTACAGGTTTTAGTGACTTTTCAAAGCCATTTTCTATATTGGCAGTCAGGGCCACTATTTGATCACAACATCCTTTGTTGGGTTTAAACCCTGCTTGCTCAGGGGGAATATGTTCACTTATGGTCTGAAAAAGTCTAGTAAGAGTAGACTTACACTGAACGATGGACTCCTGCGGGGATCAATCCTTGCACCTCTGCTCTTTAATTTTTACATCATGACCTCCAGAAAAATTCATATATGCGGATGACCTAGTTCTTGTTACACAACAATCTTGTTTCTCCAGAGCAGAAGCAGTACTTGCATCTAATCTGGAGACTTTAGATACCTACTTTAAATGGCGCCTGCGCCCCAACCTGGGAAAACAGAAGTGTCTACATATCGCTTGAACACCAAACACCCTCATTATCAACCCGTTGCTGTTTTCAGAAAGCAGTTTCTATGTTATTGCAGTACTGCTCAATATTTAGGGTGGAACACTGTCTGAAACAACTCACTTCAATATTATAGCAGTGGAGTTAAAAATTTGTAATTTGCTCCAGAAACTCACTGGGACTTTTTGGGGAGCTGATGCTGGCGCAGAGAGAACAACAGCTTTAGTGCTGGAGCACCGTGCCTCAGTTTGGTTAGACAGTGCTCATACTGATAAGGTTGACATACAACTCAACGAAGCAATGTGAATTATCACAGGAACAATTCGATCTATTCCTGGTCAGTGGCTCTCTATTCTTAGTAACATACATCCTCCCCCATTAAGAAGAACAAATGCCTTCACTAAATTATGGACTAAAATAAAAAATTACCCACAGCTGCCTATACACAAAGATCTCTTAAACTGACCGCATCCAAGATTAAAATCTGGACATCCTGCTTGAAGAACAGTAATTCAACTGGAACAAGACTCATTTAACATCCAAGATGCCTGGATGCAAGAGTGGCTCAATTCACCCCACCTAATACAGAAATTATTATTAAAAATCCCTCCGTTAGACCATCTGGCTTTGATCTCCCTAGACATCTTTGGTCTTTTCTAAACAGAATTAGGACAGGGCACAGCAGATATGTATTTCCGCTACATCCATGGGGCTGGACTAGCTCACCAAACTATGACTGTGGCGCCCCTTTTCAAACTTTGCAACACATCACCTCTGAGTCCTCGTCGTGTGTTTAATGGAACGCTATTGGATCTGCACGGTATTACACCGGAGACAATTAGTTGGTTGCAAAATTTGGACATAAAATTGTCACTGTGTTTCTCCAGGTGGTGAATAATCTGACTGTAGAAAGAAAGGAGGTTGGTCTGACAGTAAGCGCACATGTGCATCAGATCCGTCCTAAACCAGAAGCATTTTTGCATGGAGCAGTGTGAGAAGATACACAGACAGATTAGGCATCTGCATTTCTGTGTTTCACCTACCTGACACCTAAACATTGACCCACCATTTTTACTTCTTCCAGCTGCTTCATCTGCCTTCACTGACGTGGGTCAGCAAAGCTGGTTTGGAGATGGAGATCTCTGCTAGCTAGTGATGCGGTGGGGATCTCTCTCCAGCCAAAGGCAAAACTGTTCTTGAATGGTTTATACTGTGGCAAGCTCCCAAAGCTAAAATGCAAAATAAAAGCCCCAACAGTGATGGGTATTTTAACCTCATGGCCTTTAACAGCATCATTTTCACCCTCTAGAAAATCAGGGGAAAAATTACTAGGATTACTAACATGTAGTTAGGGTGATTGCTAACAAACAAGCATAAGAATGATGTAGCTGTGATGATCCAGAAATTATGCAAGAGGCAAGGATTTCTAAGGGTGATATCTTTTATTGGAACAACAAGGCAGATAGGATAGACTAAGACAAATTTTTGAATGCAAGACAGTCTTTGTCAGGTCTGAAGAAGGATGTCTTGCATTTGAAAACTCAGCCCTACACAATCAACCCTGCCATGCAACTGCAAAGTGTCGCACCATCACTTGCCACAGCTAAAGCAGAGAGACCAGGGTGGTCTGGGCTCAGCTGCTGCAAGGGTTGCTATGGGTTCAGAACGATACCAATTACCTGGGCTCCTTATCCCAGGTGCGTATACGCCTCAATTATCCATTCTGAGTACCTCTTACTATACATGCAACCATTTTCAAGGAATAAGGCTGTGGTTGTTTTAGGCCCTTTTAAGAGTATAGTTTCTGCTACTTGAAGCTTTGGTATGAAGTAGTTTAACCAATCTAAAGCAATTAGGTCACACTGTAATTTGAGAGTGTTTTAGGTCTATTTCCTCTTACAAAAGAGTTGAGAATATGGCATTATTTATTAACATGTAAAATGACCTAGATTTCTGTCTGACCATATTTGGTTAGCCAAAGACCAACTATCATTTCAATGGGCTCCTAACTGATTACTTGTAATTCATTTTTTTTCCTTGCTGAAAGGCAAAACATCAAGTTATTGCAACTGTTACTTTTAACTATTGTTAAAGGAGGCAGAGTCCTGGTAATTGCTTTCTGGATAGAGCTCCTACTGATGGCCTTGACTAGCAATGGATTTTTTTATTATTTTTTTTACCCTTAAGTTGCAGAAAATTTGTTTTTCCAGGAACTCTTATCAGGTGCAAAGTGAAACGGGGCTTTGGCTCTTAGCCTAGCACGCTAGCTACTCCACCCTCGCTTTCTTTGTGGGTACTCAGTGTGCCATGCTAAGTCCACAGAAGTTATCTGTATTTTGAAACAGGACTAAGCTACCTGAAGCTAAGCACGCCCATTGCATGCCAAAAGCATTGACATCTGGGACTTAGACTGGAGTAGCTAGTGCTTTGTGAATGCTGACTCTTATTTGATCTACACTAACTCTTTGCCAAGATCCTTAGAGCACATCGAAGCTTCCTCTGTGTCATGCCCAACACTGCCAGGGAGAAACACTCCTGCTCAGTGCCTGCCAAATTGCAGATATGGGCTAGGGCAGTCGTTTCCAAATGTGCCTAGAGACTAGGGTGGATGCTCAGGGTTTCTCTAATGCAGTTACATGGCCTCATTGCTGGGGTTGGGCGTGGGCTGATTGTGAGCAAGTTGGTAGGAGGTGCTTCTGAGTAGTGGTCCAGGGATGGGAGAAGCAAGGCCTGAGTCTGTCTGCCACTTCTGTTGATCTCTAGTAGCTGGTAAATCATGCATCTTCTCCCCAACCTCCTTCTCAGAGGTCCATTAACTAATATAAAATACCCCTTTTATAAGCAATTTTGTTTTACAATCCCAAATCCTCACTAAGTGCCATATATATTTTTCAGCAGCCTTGTTTCTCCTTGTGGAAAAGTTTTTGTCATGTCTATAGTGTCATGCCCGTTTAGAAGGAACAGGAACAGCAAGCACAGAAATTCCTCATATCTCCTGTTCTGCACATTTGTTGGTTGTAGCTCATACCTTAGCATTGACACACTGGGGACCTCACAGCTGGATGAACAATTGCTTTGGAAGAGCAAGAAAGATTATTTTTGTCTAGATAGCTGTGTATATTTCTCCTAAATCAGGTATTACTTCTCTTTTGGCAGCAAAGATAGTGGATTTGGGTTGCCTGATGAATCAAAAAGGTCAGCCTTTGGAGCTGTTGGTTTTCCTGGGTCCCTAGGGTATAGCCACACCCTAGACAGCAACAATTTGGAAAGGGTTAATGAAGGGCCTAAACACTGGGCAGAATAGGGACAATAGACTTAGAGGCTGCTTTGGAGAAATACAAGCAGAACTGAAGAGCCAAGTGGAGAGGAAGACTCCTGAGCACAAACAATGCAAGCAAGACATGTAGGGAGAGACCGTCTTCCTTAAGGCAGGGTTCAAAAGCTATAGAAGTGATAGAAGTTATAATTTAGGGGTGCTCCCTAACAGGAGACTGAGGAAGTTGGGAATTGGGAGATGGTCAGTTAGGGAGCAGGTAGCTAGATAGCAGGAGAGAAAGAGAGGGAGAGACGGTCTGCAAAGATTGCCTACTGCTCCGCAATTAAAGTTCGTTGTTTGCTTCATACAAACAACTAGAACTCTTGGTTCCAAAATGATACCTTTTATTAGACCAACTAGAAAATGGCAAGAAAACTGTCCTTTTCTGCAAGCTTTTGGGATCAAAGTCCCTTCATCAGGCTCAGGGAAAAGTACAGATGGTACAAGACGGTAGAGTCCCCGTCAGTAGGAAGTAAACTTCATTTTTGCACAGAGGGAGCTGAAGATGGAAGACTGTCCCTCGGGGTCCACGAGAGTGTCTTTGTGAGCTGTGCCGAGTAGCTCTTTGATGTGTAGATCAGGTAGGATTCCTTCCCTGGAGGTGTCCGACAGCAGGCAGGGAGGTAGAAAATCTTTCTCATTGTTCTGCAATGAAGTTTAAAATCCAAAATCGGCTAAAATTTGGCATCTTCCATGTTTCAGGGGTGTGCTTGTTTGCTTCATCTCATTCATTGTATACCTGTATCTACTGAACCTGGTGTTTGATATAAGCTGGAGACCAGAGGCAAAGGTGGAGGAGCTCAGTTCTACTAGCCACTGTGACAGAGCTGGGGGTACTAGGGACACTGATGAAGACCTCTCACGAGGGCTCCACAAGTTACTTCCGAACCAGTTTATTTCAATGTTTGCCAGCTTTTGTTAGTTTTGTGCAGCCAGAGAGCAGAGAAAACTGAGCCACATGAAAATGGTGAGGGCATTTTGTTCAATACTATCTTAAATGCTCTGCTTAGTATTGGAGAATAGTGTTTTTTTTAACTCTAACTGCTCAGATGCTCTTAGCTCAGGCGTCTTACATTTGGCAATGTAGGCTCATCTCCCTGTGTTGCCATTTTCTACATGAGATGCTAACTGCGCAGTTACTGCGCAGCCATTTAGTACTTGTTTGTACAAGTATTATGTCTGTGCAGTAAGCAGAATTACCAGAGTGCTGAGGACTGTCTTTTTCATGATGCTGACTACAACAGTAACTCGTGACTGCTGCGCAGTAGTGTTACATTATGCTTCGTGCCACATGATGATACTGTGCAGTAGTCATGGGCTACTGAGCAGTCAGTGTCTCATGTAGACGTGGCCAGCATCAATATATAATCCAGGTAGGTTTGCCAGCTATATATGTTACACTGTCTATTTCCAAACACCAATTGCCCAGCTCCACAGGCATTTGGTTCTGAACCCAGCTTTGATTTCAGCCACACTGGCATCACTGGGGAGGTTTCTATCTGCATGAGTGCTGTTACCCTAGAATTACAACAGTGTGCCTGAGAAGAGCATCTGGCCCTTTAGCTCTGTTGCAAATGTAGCAAGAGACAAATCAGAAAACTCATTGGGGGGGGGGGGGGAAGAAATCAACACAAAACTTCAAACTCTAGCTTCCTCAGATGATTTGTGAAACTTTCATGGAGTCCTGCCTGAACTTTGGGCTCATTATACAAGTTTATACTTGCAACATATGTTTGTCCTAACAACTAAAATGTTAGGTAACAGAAAGCTAAGTGCTAGTAATTAAGAGTTCTTGTTGCAACAGTCAATTTAAGAGCAGATAGCCAGCCAGCTTTTGTTAGTTATGTTTGTAAGTCTAAAATTCATTTATGTTCCCCAAAGGGGTCATAAAGGTTGTTCTATCACCACATAATTGCATCCCTTCTTCTTCAAAGCACTGCTTGTATCTTTGAAAATGTAATGATGGGGATGAGTAGTCTTCCATGGTTTCACCCATGGGAAAAAGCTCCTGACACTGCCCTTATGTTAGAGTCACCCCAAAAGTTCATTTTCCCATAGTGTGAGAGAAGTTGACAGGTCTTGATGTAGATGGCATAACAATCACTTCCAATAAACCCTCTGTCTTCCTCATTGATATGTACCATTCAGAGAGTCAAATGCAACCTGGGACTGGTAGCAACATGCAGTCTTGCATGGGCCATGCCTCACTGCAACTCTGTTAAGAAGCTAAAATTGGTCTTCGTAGATAGAGAGCATTAACTGATCCTGACGCTTAGCGTGGCAATGGAATTGAGTTCACCTGCTCCACTCCATAGGGGCTAGGGCCAGATGTTCAAAAAGACTGAGCCTGAATTGATTAAATCTTTGCAGGTTAATCTGACCTGGCTAGGCTAAATCACTTTGTAAATGCACAGACATCCCAGAAATGCAAGCACATGCCTGCAGTGGCTCACGTTAGAAGCTGGGGGGTGCCAAAGCAGCCCTCCCTTCCCTTTCCTAGTACTGAACTGAGGGGGGCTTGGCCAGGCCCTGGCAGGAGGCTCTGACCAGTCCAGCAAAGAATTGATAATAGTGCTTATAACCCCTAACTCAGTGTTTATCACTCCATTAGGAAAATAACCAAGGGACATTACCAGCTACCTGTTGATTCTGCCTGTCGATTCTACCTGTTGTTTCAGCACAGACACCTCCTCAGCAAGGCAGAGGGGAGGGGGGGAATTCCTGCTTAGCAGGGTGTGGGAGGGGGAGGTGGGGAAGCAGCCCGCAGTCTCTGCCGGAGCTCCAGTCAGGGAGCAGAGGGGAGGGGCCAGCCCTGCTGTGGAGCAGAGTGCTCTGCCCAGCACAGAGAGCATGCCAGGATGCTGGGGATGTCTGGTTTATCATAAACCAGCAAAGGGTCTGGGACCATCATTGCATAAACTGATTTGACCCAAATCCGTTAAGTTTGATACTACATTGAATCAGGTTTATCACAAACCGATTTCAGCCATGTTTAAACTGGTTTATGTGTACTGTTTGAACATCTGTTCGGTCACCAGTTTAAATCAGTTTCTGATCAATTCAGCCAGTTTATGTGTAATGTCTGTTCCTAGCCATGGAGATTGGGGCCAGTTAGGTAAACATAGGGAGAGCTTCTCCTCATGGGGAGCAAATGCAGGAAATTACTCTGCAGAGACAGTGCAATGAGGTGCATGAGGTAATGTGGCATTAATCCACATCAGAATATTAGTGAAGCAAGGAGTGGTGGAGTTCTCCTCCCTTTGCTGTCAAGTTTTCCCCAGCTTTCTGTTGGACCTATTCTGTGGGAGCTGAAGCAGCCCCAACCCAGCAGGAGGACAATTCAGCCCCCTTAACAAACACAAGATGAATGAGTCAAGCCTAGGCAGGACAACCCAGGGTCTGGCAGTTGGGGAGCCCAGAAGACTGCAGTACATGTTGTTTATTACAGGGCAATCCTATAGCAAGCGTTTATTGAAATGGAGACAGCATAAGCAATTCTTGGCTACTATAAGTACATACTGCCATTGGATGGTCAAAAAATGGCTTGGCAAAACTAAGTTTAGACTAACATAGCTATACCGTATAGGATGCAGGGGGAGCCACTCCCTAATCCGCACTGTATGCCACAAAATTCCTAATTTCCTTAACAAAGGAAATCTTTTACCAATATAAACTGTATTGCCACTGGGGTGATGTGGGAGGGGGAAGGTGCGTCTAAATTAGGAAATCCTTTTAAATCTAGTTAATGCCTTTGCACATAGCACAGGGTTTGATTGTTGAAGGTATTTGGGCACTGAACAACAGTAGCTTAAGGCTGTGGGTAACTTATTGCTCAATAGAAACCTCTCTTCAGCCTTCAACTTATGCTCCTTTTTAATTTGATGATTGAGTTGTTATAATCCTTTAATGGAACTGTAGGAACAGTGTTGGGGTGTGTACCAGCAAACAGATCTCATTGAGTTAAAAGGAGGCATTATTGCTTGCTGGTGCTTCTTTGCCTGTTTCTGCACCTGAGAAAATATTAAAATAACGTACTTTGGAAGAGGCAGAGCACACAAGGACTGTGAAGGTCTTCCTCTTGATCAAGTCCTCTAAGCAATCATAGGCACTTTGGGGTATTGCAAATGCTCCTAACTGGGTTGAGTATTCCTTGGGGTAGAGCTTAAAGAAAAGAGATGGGAGTGAGTGGAGTAGGGGGAATCCAGCATTGGACCAGGCTGCATATGCAAGAAGAAGTGGTGTAACACACTAATGGGGTTCTGGGAGTACCTTGATATAACTCTGTGGAGAAAGACAAACTGGGTTGCTCCTTGACCCCTTTATCAGTAGGGTTCAGAAGCCATTCTCAAGAGCGTCTAAAAGCAAAATTAGTCCTGAATTTTTGTAATCAGAAATGTGCCAAACAATTCTTATGGAAAGAAGGCAGCTAAAGCTCAGGAACTCTGGTGATGGCAATAGATGCCATAGGTTGTGTGTTTAGGGCCACCTTCTGATAAGTTGCCCAGGGTGGGTCTGACTTGGCATGACCCAATGTGGTCTGACTCAGCATGGAATGATTTGATATGATCCTGCCATGACCCCTGTTTGGCCTGATTCAGTGTGACCCAGCTTGGCATTACCCTATGTGGTCCGACTTGGCATGATGAGTCTTCCTTTATAGAAGACCTGCCTTAATGTGCTGTCATGGCATGGGGTACCCAGGGATGGCTGTGACACCCCTAGGGCTCTGTGACTGTGCCAATCTTGCCCAATGGGCACCCTGTTCCTTTCCTGCCACGTCTTGTTGGTAATTACAATAAATAGGGAGGCTGCCCTTGAGTTTGTGTTTGGACACAGTCCTGAAGGATCCCACTGAACCCTGTGAGTTCTTGGGCCCCTTTTGAGTCCTGCTCAAAATGGATGCCTCACAGGACACCCTCAGTCTTATGGGCTAGGTGCATGGCTCCAAAACCATCCCTTTACCACACCCCAAACCTCACAGATGGTATTTAAACTTTGTCTCTCTGGGGCCTTGCTATAGCTCGGCCTCCTGTCATCACCGGGCTTTCTGCAGCCCTGTCTCTGCGCCCACACTGACACTAGGGTCTGCTCACCTCCTTTATCATTGTGCCCCCTGGCGCTGGGTTCCCCACACTGTAGAGGGCCCTGAATGAGGCTTTCTCCTCCCTCAAGAGCCTCATCCCAGTCCACCGGTTTATAAACAGCAACCAAAATATGAACTCCTGGGCTATAACATAATGCAAGCAGTTTGGGGTGCGCTCTGTCCCTTTCATAGTTTCATAGTTTCTAGGGTCAGAAGGGACCTGAGCAGATCATCTAGTCCGACCCCCTGCCATGGCAGGAAAGAGTACTGGGGTCAAACGACCCCGGCAAGATGTTCATCTAACCTCCTCTTAAACACCCCCAGGGTAGAGGCCTGCACCACTTCTCTTGGAAGCTGGTTCCAGACCCTAGCCGCCTTGACTGTGAAGTCGCGCCTCCTGATATCTAACCTAAACCTGCCCTCTGCCAGCTTGTGACTGTTATTCCTGGTCACTCCTGGTGGTGCTCGGGGAAACAGTGACTCCCCCAATGCCTGCTGATCCCCCCCGACTAGTTTATAACAGGCCACAAGATCCCCCCTCAGCCTTCCCTTTTGGAGGCTGAACAGGTTCAGGTCCCGTAGCCTCTCCTCATAGGGCCTGCCCTGTTGTCCCCTGATCATGTGAGTGGCCTCCTCTGGACCCTCTCCATGCTGTCGACATCCCTCTTGAAGTGCGGCGCCCAGAACTGGATGCAGTACTCCAACTGCGGCGTGACCAGTGCCACATAGAGGGGGAAGATCATCTCTTTGGACCTGCTCGAGATGCATCTGTGGATGCATGACAAGGTGCGGTTGGCCTTCCTGACTGCATCCCCACACTGCCGGCCCATGTTCATCTTGGAGTCAATGATGACCCCAAGATCCTTTTCCACCTCTGTGCTGACAAGAGGGGAGTTCCCCAACCTGTACGTATGGTGCCGGTTGTTCCTCCCGAGGTGCATCACCTTGCACTTGTCTGTGTTGAATCCCACCCTATTCTTGTCCGCCCACCCTTGTAACCTGTCTAGGTCTGATTGTAGCCTCTTGCATCCTTCCAACGTGCCCACGTCCCCCGACATCTTAGTGTCATCAGCAAATTTGAACAGGGTGCTTTTTACCCCCTCATCCAAATCACTGATGGAGATGTTGAACAGTGCGGGCCCGAGGACCGAGCCCTGAGGAGCCCCACTGCCCACGTCCTTCCAGGTTGAGAAGGACCCATCCACTACCACCCTCTGGGTGCGGCCCTCCAGCCAGTTGGCGACCCACCTGACTGTGTGGGTGTCTGCACCACAGCCCCTCAGTTTCTTAATGAGAGCGGGGTGAGAGACAGTGTCAAAAGCCTTCCGGAAGTCCAGGAAGACGATGTCCACTGCTCCCCCTGGATCTAATGATCTGGTGATCTGATCGTAAAAGGCCACCAGGTTGGTCTGACAGGACCTGCCACTGGTGAACCCATGTTGGTTGCCCCTAAGCATGCAGTCCCCTGCTAGCCCCTCCTGGATGTGTGCCAGCATAATTTTCTCAAACAGCTTGCCTAGGATCGAGGTAAGACTAACCGGCCTATAGTTTCCCGGGTCCTCCTTCCTGCCTTTTTTGAAGATGGGGACCACATTGGCCCTCTTCCAGTCCTCCGGTACCTCGCCAGAGCACCACGAGTGCTCATAAAGCCGTGCCAGGGGACCTGCAATGACCTCGGCCAGTTCCTTTAGAACTCTAGGGTGGAGATCGTCCGGGCCGGCTGACTTGAATACATCCAGCCCCTCCAGAAGCTCCCTAACTAAATCCTCGCTAACCCGTGACCCAGGTGTGCCTCCCCCGGGGCCCAAGGGGGGCCCAGCAGGGAGGTGGCTGTTCTGGTCCCTACTTAGGAAGACGGAGGTAAAGAAATCGTTAAACATGTTAGCTTTGTTAGGTGTGACGACCAAGTTTCCCAACGTGTCCTGCAAGGGCCCTACATTATCCGGGACCTTCTTTTTACCCCCTATGTATTTAAAAAAGGACTTCTTATTGTCCTTAATCTGGCAAGCTCGTCCTAATTCCATCTCTGCCTTGGCCTTCCTAACTGCCCCCCTACATCCCCGAGCGACTGCAGAATAGTCATCCCTGGTGATGACCCCTTCTTTCCATTGGGTATAAGCCTCCTTTTTAGCAAGGAGACATTCCTGGATGCTTTTGGTGAGCCATGGGGGCTTGTGTGCTCTCCTGCTCCCTTTGATCCTCGTTGGGACTACCTCCCTTTGGGCTTGGAGGATCGTCACCTTAAGCAGCGACCACTCTCCTTGGACACCCGGCTCCCTCCCCTCTGGGACCTCAGTGCTTCTCCAACTATCCTCCTTAGCTCGTTGAAGTTTGCCCTCCTAAAATCTAGGGCCGCTGCCTTACTGCAGGCTTTGCCACCTTGCGCTGGATGGTGAATCCCAGCAGGTGATGATCGGTGTCGCCCAGGTGGTCGAGCACCAGCAGCCCCCGCACCAGGTCATCACCCGTGGCCAGCACTAGGTCCAACAAGGCGTCTCCCCTGGTGGGGCTGTGCACCTCCTGGGTTAGATGGAGGTCCTGCACTCTGGCCAAGAACCTGCGTGAGCGGTCAGACCTGGCTGACTGCTCTTCCCAGCAGATGTCTGGAAAGTTCAGGTCCCCCATGATTAAAAGAGTCAAACTCCCCCCACCAACACTAAGTGCCTTATAGGCCAGGGTACCTGGTGAGCTCCTGGAGCCTCATTAGCTCTATATGCAGCCTATCAGGCAGCCACAATGTCCCTAGGCAATTCTTCCCTGGAGCTTTTTCCCCGGCTGCTGCCAGAAAACTAACTCCTGCTGGTCTCAGCCTTGGGGTTTATATGTGCCCAGGGTCCTGCCTCCTTCCGGTCAGCTGACCAGGTGCAGGTGCAGGCTAATTCCCTTGCACCTGTGAGGTTTGTGCCTGGCTCTTTGGGCCGTCTCCCTAGGCAGCTTCTCTTCTTAAAGGAGCAGGCACCTTAGTGTCCTGCACATGCACCATTAGGGTTGTACAGATAAGAGCCAGTTTTTAAATGTAGGATGCCCAACTTGAGATACCTCAAAGAGACCTGAGAGGGTGAAAGGGGAAAGTGCAAGAGAGAAACCAGGTCATCATGCCTAGAAAATGGAGGAGAACGTCTCCTCCCTGTCAGCCTCCAAATACTCTACAGCAGTGGCCTAGGGTCAGCTTGTAGGTGGAAAGAGATTAATCTCGGATGGAACGAGATGAATTACTTGCATTGTATGCAATAAGTGGCTCTTGTGAGCTTTGGAAGTATCTGGGTATTCTCCTGTTGTCTCTGGTGTTTCCAGTGAGCAAGCATAGTGGGTTCGGAGAGGAGCCGAGGGGTAATGCAATGGGCAGCTCAAGAGTTTTATAGAAAACTGCTTTAAATATTAAATGTAAAAGACAAAAGAAGTAGCGATATATTAATTACTTTGCTCATTAGTAACATATACAAAACCTGCAGTGTCCTGAGATTCAAGCATATTTTTAATAAGTTTAATGAAATTAACCCTGCCAGACTTGTAACAGAGCTAAAGAACTAGAAAAGTAAGGTACATTTGACTGCCTGGCAATCAGCTAAGCCTTCTGCTAAATCCCCTGAGCTACAGCACCACATTTTTTGCTACTGAGCAAATGTGTTTAAAAAGGGATGGATTCAAGTTGACATGAATGGAAGAATCTGAAACATGGCAAAGCAGCTCTAAAATGGGAAAGAACAATGGTCCTAATGTTTGATCAACAATCGAGGTATGTGTTATAAATGTTCAGCGAGACATGCTGGCTGGTCACTGGACACTTTCGGTGCATGAACACACAGTTTTCTGAACTCCTCAGCTCAGTCGCGTGCACTTTGCCAAATCAGTACTTAGTGCAAAGAATCACCACCTTACATCCATGCCTCTTATACCGAAGCGGGTTGCTCATCTTCCCCACAGAAATTGTGGCAAGCCTATAAACAGGGCCTGCCTCTGTGCAGAGCATCAGACCTGTCTGTTGGGGATGGAAAAAATCTGCTTTTTCCAGCTCAGCATAGTCCTATTATACAGTTTCAAGTCTTTTTACCTTAGGCCTCTTGAACCAGGTTGAATTCACGTGGCTTTTATGCCTCCTCTGTGTGTTGCGAGAAACATGTTACAGGCATCCTGTCCCTTTTGGGGCTTTGTTTCAGTGATTCCTCAGCTCCAGGACTTTTTGTTTCTGCTGGGAATGTATCTTCTCCTATGCATTTATCCAGGGTTATAATTGTTAGCAAGCCTCTAAAAAGATATGGATATCATTTATGCAGTAGTCTTTTGAATAGGCCATGTTTTCCTAGCATCAGTTACAGACAGGTGTTATAAAAACAGCTTTCATGCAATTAGAAGGGCAGCAAAATTAACTTCTTGCCATCTGCTACATGAGTGCAATTGAAAAGGCAACTGGCAGAAAACTGGTATCATCAGCCAGCTTTGCAACTTGCTGCTTCCTCTCCTTCCTGAAAGACTCCTGTGCACCAGTCAGAAACCAAACTATAAATACTGGTGGATGTCTGGCAATTAAAACCCTTACTACCCTACTGCCCTATGGAGATGACTTGTACTTGCACCATACTGTGGGTAAAAAAAAGGAGGCTAGAATGTGGGAAATCCAGTATTAAATCTTTTCTAACTTTTTTGGACATGGATTCTCCACCATTTTGGACCGCTATAACCAGTGGGCTACTCTGGATGGCTTCCAGTTTCTCTTCCTGATTGGAAAGGCCCTCAAATGTCATCTGGTCCGACTCCCGCACAAGAATGTTACCCCTGTGCAATGCTTAGCCAGCCTCTTCCTGAAAACCTATAGTGAGAGAGATGCCACAATTTCCCCAGATAGTCAATTCTGCTGCTTCATTCTTCTAACCATAAGGAAGTTTTTCCTGAGATCGATTCTTAATTCACTTTGCTGGAGTTTGGAGTGATTGCTTCATGTCCTACCTCTGCAGCAAAGGAGGCGAGTTGTTTTCCATCATCTTTATTGCAACCTTTCCGATACTTGAAGACAAATACATGTGCCATCTTCAATGCTTTTCTGCAAGTTAAACGTGCCCAGTGTCCTCATCTTTTTTTGTCACCCACCTTTAGACCCTTTCCAGCTTCTCTACATCTTTCTTAAAATGTGGAGCCCAGCACTGCACACACCTTGATGAGGCCTACCCATCACCACCACCGAGCAAAGGGGCACTGCCACCTTCTGTCTTACGCATAATACTCCTGTTGATGCATTTACTGTTTTTTCTGCAGCTGCATCACACTGAAGACTCGTGTCAACTCTGATCTACCTAGATCAGTGGTTCCCAACCTTTTTTTGCCACGACCTGCTGCTGGGAGTGGAGTGCAGTGGTGGGGGTGGCGGCAGCCCAGGGGCAGAGGCAGGAGAGCTCCTGGCATGTGGCGCAGCTTGCCCTTTATGTGTGGCACTGCTGGCATAGCCCCCGCGACCCTCATTTGGGTTATGACTGGAGGTTGGGAACTGCTGGCCTAAATCCTTCTCAGCAATGCTGCCACCCAGCCAGGTATCTCCCATTCTGTGTGTGACAGGCTGGCTGGCCGTAACCTGGCCCAGGGGTTTTGAAAGGGCAAAAGATGATTGGAGGAGTTGGGATTCCCTTTCCTCACCTATCTGGTAATGATTTGGCCCAGGGGTTTTGAAGGGGTAAAAGATGATTGGAGGAATTGGGATTCCCCTTCCGCACCAATCAGGCCCCAGAGGCTCACCCCCCGTGTCCCCTGATTGGCCCCTTGGGTCACCTGGAGGGGGATAAAAGGGGCAGCATGGCTGACTCAGGAGACACCAGCGAGGGACAACAAGGAAGGAGCTTCACAGAGCTGGCAAGAGCTGAGCCAGCAGGGCGGGAGCAGTGCCCCGGAAGAGCCTGAAAGAGCAGGGCCTGCAGGCAGCAGTGGGACCCTCTGCAGCGCGGCGTGCGGCCGGCAGGAGAGGCTCCCGCTGGGCTCCGGGATCCCCTGGGAGAGGCTGCAGCCAGCAGGAGAGGCTCCCCCGCTCCAGCCAGGATCTGAGCAGTGACCTGAGGGGTCCCAGCCCTGCTTCCAGCCCCTCCAGTCAGAGGCCGGGCAGCTCGACGTGAGGCCGGGGCTCCGGGAAGGTCAGGACCCGGAGCAGGCTGCTGCAGCGCCCCCAGTGGTGGCTGTGTGGCAGTGTCCCTGCTCACCACGTGGGGGTTCTGAGTTCAAGGTCCAGCTGAGGTGACTTGGGGTGGTTGAGCTAACAAGAAGCGAATCTTTTTGCAGTGGAAAGCGGCCGTTGTGTTTTCCCCCCTTTCTCCCCCTCCAGGTACCAAGGCCCTGTATTTCCTTGTCATTTGACATTTTGCATTTTGTGCCTTTTTTATATTTCACCAACCCGTATTGTTTGTTCTGCTGTTTGTGTTTTATATTTTGTTAACCCTGGTTTTTTGTCAATGATTGTAAGTGTCTAACCTTTGTTGAATCCTGCCCCCTTGGGGCATTGAAGTGTCCACTATACCCTCTGATTTACGCCTGTTATGTTCCCAGTATTAAAAGGTATATGGTTAAGTTCCCACTGGTGGTCTGGCTCTGCTGTATAGGGGGAGGAGAGTCCCTACACCTCCCACAGCGCTTGTGCACCTGCTTTGATCCTTTCAGTTGGAGAGGGGGCACCTCTTGGAGTACCGCCTGGGTTACATGTGTCTGTTCTTTGGATTATTCTTCCCAGAGGAAGCACCTTGCATTTGTCTGCACTGAACTTCATCTTGTTGTTTCTAGCCTGGCTTTCCAGTCTTTCTGGAGTCTACTCCTATTTCTTGATCTCTCTGGAGTCTACTCCTATTTTCTAATGGGCCTGCAATCTTTCCCAGTTGTGTATCATCTGCAGATTTGCTCGTGAAGCACTCTATTTCACCATCCAAATCATTAATAAGTGAGTTAAATAGCACTGGACTCAGGACAGACCCGTTTGGCACCCCCCTCAAAACCTCCCACCAGTCCAACATTCATTCATTTATAATTCCTCTTTGCTTGAGGTTGAGCTAATTGTCTCTCCACCTGGTAGTAATTTTATCTAGCTCACAGTGCTCCAATTTGCTTTTGAAGACGTCATGTGTGAGTTGATCACAAGCCTTACTAAAATCCAAGAACACTATGTCATTGCATTCCCTTTATTCATGAACTAATTACTTTTTTGAAGAAGATCAGGTTGGCTTGGCATGATTTGCTCTTAACAAATCCATGCGGGCCGCTTGTGATCAGCCATTTCTCCTCCAGAAACAAATTGACGACTTTATAATTTGCTCCCACAACTTCTTGAGTACTGAAACCATGTGGACTGATCTATAATTCCCTGGGTCCTCCTTTTCTCTGTTTTAAAGGGTGGTACTATGTCGGCCTGCATCCAGTCCCTTGGAGCCTTGCCTGTCTCCCATGACTGTGCAAATATTATTGCCGCGGGCTCCAAGATCCTTTCTGCCAGTTCCTTCGGGGTGTGGGGTGAAGTTCATCTGGTTCTGCGCACTTAAATTCAGTCATTTGGGATGTGCCAGTAGCCTGGACCATGAATACTCAGGGAAACTCAGCAGCTCTGGGAATATTCCCGGCAAGATGCTGGAAGAGGGATTGTTTTGCTCCTGGCATTTGGCTCCCTTCGCAGGTCTGGTTTGGCTTCTTATTTTTCATTCCATATTGCGTTGCTTTCAGCTGTGAACAAACGTCTCCATTGTGAAATCCTTTCCTCTGGCTGCTCAAGGCCTTTCTGCTGGTTGTTTCCCAGCCATCTCAGGAGCATAGCCGGAGACAGCGATATTTTATAGGTACTTGCAAGATCCTTCCAATCTCTGGCTGTCACGATGCCCTTTACGCTCGCTTTCCAGAGTCGATGGCCTCTAGAACGGCCTGATTAAGGATCGAGGCAGGCTGACATTTTTGAACACACAAAAGTGTCTTAGGAGCCAAGGACCCAAATTCTCCAAGCTATTCAGAGGCCCGTTCCTATTCTACAAATCCTCCTCAGGGCCCTGTCTAAATTCTCTTGAAAATGAGTCCAGTAGTGAGGAGCCCAAAGTCATTTCTAAGCCTGTTCAATTCCTTCCTATACCACAGATGTCCTAAGTTGCAAGCTAGTGCTCTAATCAGTATTTACTGCCTCCTTCTACCATCTTCCAAGCTCTTACAGGGTGAAATCAATTAATTATACAGCCTTGGATTCAGTAAGAGGGAGGATAAGAAATCTGAGGTTAGGTTTATTATCTCAGAACACATGGACTTTTTCCAGAGGGGTGAATCAACTTCTGCAGTTAGAAACAGGCAGGTCCTCTGCCCCGATCTGTGAGAGCACAGTCCAGGCTGCAAAAAGAGCGTGTTAAAACATCTCCAATGCTCACTTTTGTTTTGGACTGTTTGTGGCAGCTGTTAACTATTTTCCACTCCTGGAAAATATTGAAATTATCACACGTTCTTGCAAAATACAAAGTCAGCTGCAGGAAAATGAGGCACCAGTTTCTCTAAGGAGCTGGGACCCATTTGGCAGAGCAGGTTTCACCTTTCTCAGATAGAATCAAGAGCCCTTTCAGTGCTCCCTCACGTGGCTTGCAAAACTTTGCCAACTCGTTTTGGGATGGTGGATTTTTGGCTGTCTAGCATCAGCACTCAACACCATGTACAACATCCGCCTGTCAAGTCGGGCCACGTTCAGAGACAGCAGTGAAACAAGCACATCTGCCTTGTCTCATAGCTATCATCCAACCGATCAATGGTGAACGTGTGGGAGTGCAATCGGTGGGTGCTGCGAGGAACAATGCATTGTCGGATTGGTTAATCTGGAGTCGACTTGGTTTTGCATGGGTTGAGGGCAATAAATAATCAACCGATTTGGAATGATCCTAAGTCCCATGGTAATCTGTTCAATTAACATTACTAGCCTGCAATAATAAGCTTTTCCTTCTAAACCAGCAGAGAAGATTAAAACTTATTTATTCTTCCTCTAAAAGAAAACAGCTTCAAGTGCTCTAAGAGCTATGGCTTGAGGGCTTTCGTTTTATTGTTCAGTCAAGGGCACAGTTTATGTCCCTCCTGAACACCGTCAACAGCATGTATCAACATAGTAAAAGGCTATTTCGTCTTACAGAAGAAAACTTAATTGCTTGAAAAGCAAACAAAATAGTCCAGAAAGTAAATATTTTGCTGGCAAATTCGCTGAGCATGACACCGATTCAGTGGCATTGGGACACGTAATGAAGGCATTGCATTCCTGCTGAAATGGGTATTACAGAAAATTTACTTCCACTAGCAGATGTTTTCTCATGACCTGTGCTGGCCTTCCCTTGAAATGCTAGGGTCATTATAACTACTCAATCTCCTCAGTAATGCCTGTGGGATACAGGAGGACATCTGAGGAGCTCTGTCCAAAAAAACCAGACCACAGAGATGAAATCAGACCGGGCACTGTGAAGAAGAGAATGATTCAAGGGGGGAAGTTTTGCAGTCATATATCCAATTAGCACTTCTTATGGTTTGCAGCATGGGGAGGAAGGGCTCCAAAACTGGAAGGAGGAATGTGCCACCCTCCTGGTTGCCTGTAGCTTAGAGACCTGGGTCCCAAATCATGGCTTGCAGGCACCACGTTGCCCACAAAAACATTTTGGATATTGTTGCGGCCACAAAAATGTTACAGCTGAGCTTAACCAGGAGAGCAAAGCATATTACTTGCTCAGTGGTGCCCATGGGCCGGTAAAGGTTGGGGGGACCATTAGTCCAGAGTTACTTAGGAGCTGCTGTAAACTCAGATCGGCTCTAAGCTGTCTAATTGGACTATATAATGCAGACTATGCTCATCCCATCTCTTCCTGTACCCAGAGTACTTCCATTCTGTAATGTATAGAGGAGGGGCATATAGGAGCCAGCTTTGCCACCTGTATACTTCTTACAAAAGCCGTCCTGTATCAACCTTGTTCCACTTTGAACAATAAGTGTCTCTCCAGAATACATATCCCCCGGTTAACGGACTCGTGCCAATCCCAGAAATGGGTGGCATGAAAAAGCTGGCTGCATTGCTTGATCTCCAAGTCACTTGATCAGAGCGGTTATGAATAATTTGCGAGCAATTTCATGCCCCATTTCCACTGGATTGTAGTCGTTGTCTTTCTCTGAACTTGAGCCAGTCATAGTGGTAGAAATATGGGTTCGTGCAGTTGCCGGATGGTGAGGTTGGCAGGGACTCAATTCTGGTCTTGTGCAAGAGCTGTTTGGAGACTTACAGCCTTGTCCCAAACCCTGTTAACAAAGCAGCTGCTTGTAACAAGTGGCATGACTCTACTTTTATGCTTAGACCTTCAGCTTCAGAACTGAGTAGAAGGTCTTGAAGTGCTGCCCTTGCCTTTGGAGGCCATGTGCAAGGTCAGTTGGGCAGCCTAACGTTTCTGGGGGTCTTCACCATGAGACCTCTGTACTCTGAGGCACACCAGCACCTTTGACAAATGCTAAGCACATGTTTTGTGAAGTGTTTTCTCAGAAGCTGGGGTCGGCCGCTCTTGAGCCGCGATGTTTCCCTACGGGTTCCCCTAGGCGCTACAATTAGCACGTGCTAATTCTTAGGACTGGTGGGCAGTGTTAAAATGAGCACATGCTGTGAGCATCCATGCACTGAGACTTAATCCCTGTCTAATCTGCACAGCTCTGACTTGCTGCTAGAGGGCTGGCAAGCAGGGGTTTGGCTAGGAGCTGCCAAGCCTCCTGGCTCCCCGGCTGCCTGGAAGCAGTACAGGTTTCAGGATCTGGCCCCTGCCAGCCTGCATCAGGCCCGTGTCACTCCCACCAGTCAGGATTGGGCCCACTTTGCCCCCACAGCTGCATGGCAGGGAAGGCAGGGAGCTGCTGAGAGCTGGGGAGCTGGAAGGCAGACATGGGGCGGCATGATTTGGGCATGTGGGGCGCTGCCCAAGGAGCTTGCACCCCCCCCTTCCAGGTCCTGAGCCTGCCCACCAGCTCCCCACTTCCCTGTCCCCCTCCTTCCCCGCCTTTCCCCTGCTTCCACTTCCCTTCCTCTCTTTCCTTCCCCCTCCCTGCATTACCACCCCGCTCTTCCTCACTCACCCACGGCCGCCCAGCTGTTCCCAGCTGTGTGTCCAGGGCAGTAAAGGTCTGGATGGTAGGTGGTCCACATGGGGTCGGGGGGCTGGAAGTGGTGCCTCCTGGGATGTTGGAAGACCGCAAATTGCTGATACGAGCCTTGCGGAGCAGACGGACGTTGAAATATGAGCTGCCAAACTCCAGCTGGAGATAATCCCCGCCTGAAGAGGATCCTCTCCAAGATGAGCAGAGGGTATGCAGCTCATCTTTTCCATCCTTAACCTGAGGACGCTCATGTCATAAGACCATTTAACACATTTGAAAGGTAACGTGTCACTAGGCCCTTTAAGAGGAAGCAAGCACAGACTAGCACGACTGTTTCTTTAGGAAGGGAGCATTGGTGCATGGAGCTGGCTGTCCTCCATGTGGAAGGGAATTCAGTAAGCCGCTACACGGTGAGAGCAAAGATAAAATTACTAGAAATACGTATGAAAATTCAATTAAGTCAGTGAACATAAAGCCTGAGAGAGAGAGATCAAGCATCTAGAAAACCTGGTGCCACCATGAGCGAAGATACTACTCGTTAAGTAGGATGTATATATATGCAAGTACGCACCGCTAACGCCAAAAAGAAAAATAAGAACAGAGCCTCGGAGAAATGTTATGGATGTATTATGAAAGCACTGGTTGTGGATTAATGAATTAGGACCCACATGCTCCTTGTCTCATCCCAAAATCTCCATTTCTGCAGATATTTCATTGGGTGTGTGTCCTCACTACTTTCTTCTCACATCCTGCCATGTGCTGTATCTGCACCCTCTAAATACAGTTGGCTTCAGCAGTGATTTTGGCATTTTGATGAAACATAGCTGCTGCTTTCCATTTCTCTGGAAAATGATTCACTTGAGCTACATTTTTCTTATTGATCAATGAAAAGAAACCCAACCCACAGCCAACATGATTAATAAAAATGCTCAAAAATTAAGAACCTCTTTTGTGATTTTTTTTTTTTGTTTTATGTGTGGTTTGTTTTTTTTTTTAATGTATGATCTCAGTATTCTTCTTATCACAAAACTTCCCTGACAAACTAAAACTCTTCAGCCAGCGACAAGGGATAAATGCATGATTTAAAAGCAATGGAGCAACAAACAGTAATTACACACTAATTGCAGTATAATTGCACATTTATTATTCATTAATGGAAAAGTATGCGTGGCTTTAAATCGGATCATAACTCAGCATTCTGCAACTTGGGCCAAGGACTTTATTTAACTCTGTTATTTAACTAGCTGTGGTCCTTTAGTTTCTTTCCAATTTTTAAAGCTATCTTGATGAAAAATGTTTCAGTACTGTTCCAAGCAGCGTACCCAAATGGAAGGCTGATGTAATTGGAGCCATCCATCATGGGTGTTGGCCCTTTGAGCTGCAGAATGGGCAGATGCATGTGTATACAGCTGGAAAGCCTTGATGCTACATGTAGGGGGTGGGGGAGCAGTTCTCAGGTGGCCCTGGGTTCTGAATTTTGAAGGGAAAAGTGTGAAATGGGCTCCAGACCCCCAATCACTGACAGCTAATAATGTTATCAGCTCTTACCCAGCGTGTGTTGTCTTCAAAGTGCTTTGCCAGCATCAGCTAGCTATTTATCTGGTACCCACAGGAAACATGCCCGAATCCCAGAGGTGATGTACAAAGCTGCATCTGTCTCTGATTTACACTAGAGTTCCCCTATCTTGCTTTATACTACCATGCTGATAAATTAGATGAGTCAGACTTGCCTATCCTTCTTGGTATAAATTATTCACGGTCAGTCTCAATAAATCTGTGCAAGGCAGAGAAAATGATCCGCGTACACAACAATCCAGCCCCACTGTGTTATTTTCCTACCCAGTTCTGTTCCGCGGCGGTCGGTTCTCTGCACTGAGGTGTTTAGGAAAAAGCCTGTTGTCTGCAGGAACTACGTATGATGCACTGGACGTAGGGGGAAGGCAACAACTTGTGCTGGACTTGTGTTGGACAACCTGTAGTCTAGCAGGCTTCAGGCACCCCATCCTGCACAGACCACCTTCTCAGGCAAGGTGCCAGAACCAGATGGCTTACAGAGGGCTATCCTGACTTAACACCATCTGTTGAGTCTCAAAGCAAAAAAACAATCCCAAACCAGCTCGACAGGGCACATTACTGAATGCTTTCCGTTGTCTGCCCAGTGCAAACAGGCAGCAAGAGGAGACCGGATGGTTCTCTGCTTTGATGCCGGAATAGGAGATCTTCCTTTTCCCCAAATATCCATCATTCAGATCTCTGTGGTGTTTCCTCCCCTTACTTTCTAAAGCCAGGGTGTACTGAGCTAGTAAAAGAAAGAGAGTAGCAGCACCCACTTACATTAGACCTTAATTGAGTCAGGACATGGTGATGTTATTGATAGCGGCGAGTCACAGCAGAGCACTTCGTTAAAAGAAGTAGCATTGATAGCTGAGTCACTGAGGTCAAGAGTCTCAAAGGGAAGTTAGAGAGGGCCCAACTCTTCTCTTTCCTGTAAAGTTTCTCTGGGACATGAGTGACTGGTGCCTCCTGAATCTGGGGGGACACCCGCAGAAGTTGCCAACCCTGTTGAGGTGGGCACCAGCCCTACCGATAGCCTCAGTGGGGGCACCGGCCCCGTTGGGGGCATGTGCATCCTCGTGCACCCTCTACCAGTCACCTATGCTCAGGGAATTAGTGTAGGCCAACAGCTCTGGGTTTTTTGGGGTTTTTTTTGAAAACCTACCCTAAAAGACTGATATAGGAAACAATGGAAGCAATGACCGTGGATAACAGCACTGCTACTAGTCAGTCATATGCTTTTTCCTTAGGTCATATTTACTTAATCTGACCACTTGACGTTGCTCATTAAACAGAGCCCTGTGTGTCAGAATGGAGTAAATGTATAGTGAAGATTGAACTGTCAACTCCTTCGGCCGTTCTGCAGCTATATAAATTGCCTATTGAGACAAACTATTGATCACTTATATAGCCACTCTGTCCTGAATCACAAGTAGGACCCCAGGCAGTAAAAGAGCACGTTTCGTAATAAAATGTCCTGGGGTAGCTGAGGTGGATAGGGTGAATGTAGGGAGATATATAACCTGAATGAGAAATAGTGGGATGCATATTGCTTTGCTCCATTATCCAATAGATTAAAAGTGCCTTCAAACTTATTGTGGGTGCTACCCCAATTCATAGCATCGGTTGGTTTCTGTAGTAGGTAATGTGCTCTTTAGGATGGGGTTTGCAATGGTTTTTTGGTATCTAACTCCTTGCAGTTTCATTCCCTGTTGCTTCTAGTCTTCCAGCTAAGAAGAGAACCCACTGAGAGGTCGTATTCGCAGGACAAGTGATTTCAGCAGTGAATTTCTTCACTCAACAGTGGGAGAGCCCAGTCCAAATGCTGATGAGGAAGGTAAAAAAAAAAAACCCATCCTTTACTCATGATAGCCACAAAGAAAGTGATAATGATGGCAGCTCCTAGGAAACCATGGTCCCTCCCGCACGAGGCTGGGAGAAGTCCAGCCACAAGGAATTAGGATTCCCATTCCCGTGTCTAACTTTGCCTCTCTCCTTCTGCAGTCCTTCCCTGGGGCAGCCCATTTATGCTAGAGCACTATATGTATGCAGCAGTCCCTGCAACCCCAAGGAACTTGGTTCCTCATTTGTATTTTGGGGGACACCGGGAATAGAAGGGAGGGGAAATTAACAAACTTCGTTAATTCCTTCCCTAGCAGATTAATGTTCAGCCAATCAGATTTTCGTAGACATTAGGGCTGGAAGGGACCTCGGAAGATCATCAAGTCCAGCCCCAATCAGGGAGGAGTGGGGAGGCATGTGGTCCAGATCGTATTATCTAGACCCAGGTACGTCTGAATGCAGCTCTGATTTTAAATATTTTTTACAGCAACTATATTAAAACCTTAGATCCAGGCACCCTTCACCTTTGGAGCTGACATGCAGATAGGATGTCTGGGAGAAGAAGTCTAGGCAAGCTCACTCCATTCCCCAACATCGCTCCTGAGAGCTTAATTGCAGGGCACAAGATCCTACAGGGGGACGAAGGGCTGTGCTAAAAAGGTGGGTGTTAATTCCTGGAAACCGTGACTTCTTGCTGCAGTTGTGCCATATGATGTTGGAAACATTTTCATGCCTCTGGCTTGCTCTTCACATCACAGTGATTTTTGGCTACAGAACGGTAACATAATTAAAGAAAGCTACAACTGAAGAAAGCAAGCCTATTGATAGAAGTATACAGCTCAAGTCATCTGTGAATAAGCTCCCACCCCTTCCAACACCCTTTTCTGAGGGGAAGATCCCAATTCATAGCAAAGAATATTGCTGAGAAGCAGCTGGGAGATGCTCATCCTCTTACTTTCCCTCTTTTACAGCAAGGAAAACCTCCTTGTGGAAAATAGAGTCCAGGCACATGTGCTTATTGGCATATAAGACTCCAGGCAGACACTGAGTTTTCCTCTGATTCACCATTATCGAGTGCATCTACACAAGATGCTTACTGAGGAGCTGCCTAATTAGTTCAGCCATAAACATCTTGGCATCTACACGTGTGGGGCTATTAGGCTGGAGTAAACTAAGAAACTCTGCAGCAGGGTAGTTGTTGTAAATACAAGTACTATCCTGCTGCAGTTTTTTTTTTTTTTTAATTCTCAGTGCCGCATGTGTAGATGAGCTGGCAGGGGCATGAGTGTGCTTCCATGCAGGGGCTGCCTGCCGGCTAGTCCGGCACTGGAGCACCCTTGTGTCCCAGCCAGCCCCTCGGCAGCACATTTAGCTGGGTCAGAGCAGCCCTGGGCTACTTTGGCCTGGCCCAATGTGCTGCTGTCCCAGGTGCACATGTAAATGTGGCACCCAGGAGCAATAAACTCTGGCACAAATTGTGTTGCAATAATATGCTCTCAATATACCTGTCTGTGCCCCAAAGCTTGCAAAGAACAATCTTTTCCAACTATTTAGTTGGTCTAATAATCAATACCACATTTACCATATCTGTCTATGTCCTTGGACCGACACGGCGACAACCAACAACCCTAAAGCATGAATATGCACCGAGAGGTAGTTCGATAGTTAGCCATGTCAATCTGATGTCAGGCACAAGGCAGGGCAGAACAGTACCTTGGAGACTAACTGGTTGAGAGAAGCCTGAGATTCGATAGGCAACTTTTTGCGAGTCCATTCATAGCATCTCACAAATAGGCTGTTGCATACAAAAGATCAATTCCTCTCTGAGAGAGCCTCTAAGGGGTGGCACCTTGCCCTGCCTTCTGCCTGGCTCTGATTATTGCACCTGACTTCTGGTGGGTCCAGTCCACTTAAATCTCACCCGCCAATGCCTTTTGCCAAGTTCCCCATAGTACACAGTAATGTGCAAGGAAGACAATCCATATTTTTAATGGACTGAGGAGTGTTATGGTGGCATCAGGAAACCAAGAGCAGAGAACTAGTGTGATTAACACAAGAGATGGTGAGGGAGGAGGTGGGAGCTTTTGACGTATAGAGGCGGAAAACCAGTTCAGCACTTAGCATGATTACGAAGCAAGTACTGGCAGGAGTTGGCTACTGCCCCTGAGCGTCATATAAACTTAGACTGAATTTACCATGCCTGGCCAACTGAGAAACTGGGGTTTAAATCAGGATCTGAAGCCCAAGAGAACACATTGTTGGCTCCAGAGGAAAACAATAATATAAAAGGATCAAAACTAGCAGTTCCTGGCAGGCAGGAAGGGGACACATGTACAGGTTCAATCTGAATATATTAAACAAGCAACCCTTTGGTCTTCTGTGCCAGAACTGATCTCATGTATCAGCAGTTCCTTGCTGGGTACTTTCTGTCCGGAGGGCAAACTGCATGTGATTAAGCTGTGTGTGCTCGGACAGGAACCCCTTTGTTTGAAGAGGTCATCATAACACTGAACCTAAACATCTTTCTGAGTGATAATACTGGCAGTAAAAGTACCCTGTTGAGATAATTTTGGACTGCCTGATCGTAACTGAAGTCTGAGCCATGCACACTTCTCTTTTGTACTGAGGCTGTTGTGTGTCAAGAGCAAATGAAAATAAACTCAGCTGAGAGGTTTCCTTTAGGCAGCCAGCTAATGCTTGTTTTGTTTGAGTTTGTTTTTTGAAAGGCAGCAGGATCACAGAGCTTAAAAGGATGGTGAGCAACAGGAGAACTGGATATGTCTTTTAAACAAATCCGGAGAGCTGGACCAAGGGGAGATGGGCAGGGAGGGAATCTTCCTTTCTTCAAAGCAGCTGGTTACAAAAATCTTAAGTCAAATGAATGTAAGAAGCTGAGTGATTTGGGGGGGCTCCCGTGTTAAGGTACTGTGATGGCAAGCACAAAACTAAATGATCCATAGGCTCTTTTAAGGGGGTGGTTGTGCAGTCCACTTATACCACTGTGATCAGAACGGGAGACCCACCTCTCTTATGCGTCTGGCTGCTCAGAAACAGAGGGGTCAGTAGGCTGCAACAGGGAAAGGAGGCCTTCAATTCAGTTTTGAGGTATAAGAAGTTTCTTGTTCCTATAGGAGGCCAGTGTTGGCCTAAAGTGACCACATACAATTTACAGCCATTGCTGAAACTGGTTTCGCTTCTAGGACTATGCGTGGTTCAGTTCTCACTCCGGGTGCGTGTGTCACCATTTAAAGCACTTTGGGCATTTGTACACATGCGTGCGCTTTTAGAAGCACCTGGCGCTGCATCGCATTGATTTGGGTAAGTGGTGAAATGCGTGTTAGCGCTGAGAAAATGGCAGTGGCATGCTTTTGAACTATAACACAAACATATTTTAGTTCAAAAGCTTTTCAAAGCGCCCGGCGTTGCAGCGTGGTGCAAGTATGTGTACAAATGCCCAAACTGCTTTAAATGGTGAAAGTGAGGTGCTTGCTAAGCCAGTTTCATGTATTTGTATAAAAAGTAAAGGTGTTTTAGTTCAAAAGCACACCGCCGCTGTTTTCTCAGTGCTGACATGCATTTTGCTGTTCATACAAATGCACGTGACACAGCGCCGCGCACATCAGCTTGCGTGCAGAGCAGACTTGATTCATTGAGTCTGCTCCGATGCGCCAGATCGCCAGTGCATTGGAGCAGACATATATGTATATAAATGCCCTTCATTGCCATGACTTACAGAAATGCATGGCTTTAAAGCACTTCAAAAATGGGTGATGTATTCAAATAAACCTTTGTTAAAGGAAGTATTAAATTTGAAGCACTTTAGCAACTTACAGTGCTTTAAATAACGTCAGCATGCTGGTCAAATTTCTGACCAGTGGAGAAGCCCCAGGAGGCTGCAAAGTACCCCCTGACTCCTAGCCTGGCAAGTGCAGAGAGGCTCAGAAGGCCCCCCACACCAAGCACAACATTTCTGTTATGTTTAAGAGAGCTGTAACTTTACAGTACTATAAAAGTGCTCTAAATTACAGTACTGTAAAATGTGCATGGAGCACTTGTGTACACACCCTAAGTGCTAAGTGGCCTGACAGAGGTCTCTGTTATTCATGGCTAGAGTTCTAGTTGCCCAACGTTGGGTGCATCTACACGTGCAATTAGCATGTAGCAATAAACTCCAGCACAGTTCTTGCTGAAGTTTATTGCTCCAGGACGCAGCATTTACACGTGTGCCTGGGACCGCAGCATGTTGAGCAGGGATGGTGTAGCCCTGGCTGGCAGAGGGCCCAGGGGCTGGGGGTAGGAGTCAGCCTATCAGCCTGCTCCACCCTGGCTCAAAGTGCTGTGGAGGGCCTGGCTGAGGCACCAGCGTGCTCCAACATGGGGCCGCTCCCGCACTGTAGCAGCCTCTTGCCCCAGCCAGTTGGGTCAGCGTCTACATGTGCATTGCTGCACCAATCTGCTGTGGACTTTATTAGTTTCCTACAGCTTAATAGGGCCACATGTGTAGATGCTGAGATGTTTTCTATGGAGCTAATTAGGCAGCTGCATGGTAAATGTCTCACGTAGAGGCGCCCACTCAATGCTAAGTAGCCTGACAGAGGTCCTGTTTATTTATGGCGTGAGCTCTCATTGCTCAGCACTGTATAACACGAGTGCCTGCACAGCACAACACTTGGCTCCAACTGAAGTCCTGGCAGAGCCTCAGAGATCCTTGGGCTCTGATGACAGCAAGGGGTGAAGGGACACAGCTATCCAGCTGTGAAGTGATTCTGGCAGAGGTACACATTGCACAAATGTCATGCATGCACACAACCTTAGTGTCAGGTTCAACCCTGTTGGGGAGTTTTAAAAGATAATAATGATTAAAAAAAATAAGGACTTCGATGGTTTGATGGTGGTGGAGATGGATAGCTGACTGTCACTTGCATGTGTACAAGCTAGCGTGGGCCTCAGTTTAGTTTGGAGAGTCAGAGTAATTTTCTGACTATGAGGCTGGTCAAGCACTGGAATGGGCTACCTAGAGAAATTGTGGACTCTCCACATGTGGAAGTTTTTAAGAGCAAATTAGACAGACACTTGGCTGAGATGGTTTAATCAGGGACGATCCTGCCTTGAGCAGGGGGCTGGACTGGATGACCTTATGATGTCCCTTCCAGCCCTACTTTCCTGGTGCTATGAGCCCATTTCTATGCCCATATTTTGGTGCGTGCCCATCTGAGAGATTTTAACATGCAAGTTTGCATGTGATTAGAATGTGCATTAACAACTGGATTTCAGTGTATGTCTCTGTATGTGGATGGTCTCTCTCTCTCACAGACAGAAGGATCAGAAAGTTGGGCTCCAGTATCATCTTGCAACATGCTACACAAATCCACTGCAGTATAGTGCTGCCCTCCTGTGATCTCATGAGAGCTGGGAGTAAAGGTCAAACACCGGTTCCTGGGCGACTGTGAGCAATATTTGTAATCTTTATACTTTAGGTTAGGGTTGGCATGGTTGTAGTTTAATTATTAATCTATCAGGAAGAAGGAAAATGAACCATTTCAGTATAGTGCACTGATCACCAGACGTTTTCACTTTCCTATAGCTTCTAGCTTTTTTTTTTGCTAACTGGAGCTGTTTGTGTTCCTTGTGGCTGCTTTTGATGATCAGTGCATGTGTGCCTATGTGTGCTTATATGTATAACCATAGTATAATCATATGTGTGGTTATACTACCTATAGGATGTCACTGATGATTGATTAAATACTCCTTTGAGGGTCTACAAATGTCCACGAATAGTTTAGTTTGCTTGAACAACTGAATGGGGCTAAACAACAGTTTACGGTTCCATTTTTCTTCAGGTTAATAACAGTTGCAAAGGCCCTTATTCTCAAAATGCTAATACAGCCATTTTGTTTTTTAAAATTGCTGTTTTGACCAGCTGCAGATGCTTCCTCAGCTGGATGAAGAGTGTTTGTGCCCAAAAGCTTGCAAAGAAGAATTTTTCCAACTGTCTGAGTGGGTCTAAGAGTCAGGAGAATAAATCCTCCCACAGCATTTATAGTGCCCATCATCAGATTTGGTGCTCGCTTTTCATACGTTTATAGTTTCCCCTACAGTCCTTGCACCCATTACAGCCATTATTTTACCAAGCTTTAGATCTTCAGAGACACAGTATAGCTAATATTTGATGAACTGAACTAATCTCTGTAAAGAAAAAGAAGCCAAAGTTTGATTTCCTAGAAGTTCAACAAAGATCACATTCAATAAACAGAAGAGGCTGAATCTGCATTTCAAACACACTGAGAGGAATATTTTTTCCCCTGGAAATTCATGTTCTGATTTAAAAATAAGTGAAGTTTTAAGAAAAAAATACACAGTAAGTATGTTTAGACAAATGAAGCACGGCTATTTAATCTCTTGCTCTTTTCTGCTGGAGCAGAGATCTTTTCAAATGTAAATAGCTCCTTCCTTTTCCAGCACCAGCCCCGAGTCAACCAGCTGACACGAAAGGGTATACAAAGAGTCAGGATCAGGAAAGTAAATATTCATGTCGGTTCTGATAATTGAACTCATAATAAGCAGCAAAGTGCCTAGAGCTGCATTCTGAGTTTTAAAATGCTGAATCATTGAATCATTCAAAATGTGGGTTATCAGGTGCTTAAACAACCTCTCGCCCTTTGCAGATGGAAACCTCCTGTGCGTATGCCCTCAAAGCCAAAAACCAAGCAAGTGAACAAACAAAAGCAAAGTTAAAAAAACCACCCAACATCAACTAGAGGCAAAAGTCTGTAACCTCCCTCCTGTAAAGCCCACATTGATACATCTGAGCGTGAACATTTTTCTGCCTACTACTAATTTCTTTTTCAGAGGTGATCAATACGAGTCTACTGGAGCGCAACAGAATATCATCAGGTCAGGAGGGGGGAAGACCAAGTCAAATTATAATGACCGAGTCAAATTATAATCTAATGGCAGTAAAATTTCCTGGTGACTGGAGCACGGAAAGAAGAAGACATTTGCTGGTAGCACTGTCCACCGATGGTGCTCCACTGGGGTGCTATGGCCAGAGAGAAAAGTGCCCCGTGCACCTTGTGCACCATCAGACCAGGAAGGGCTGCAGCTAAAGTCTAGTTCTGCATTTAGCAGTGCTGGGATCTCCCTGCTTTTGTGAGACTTTGGCCTGAAAGAGTAGAAATCTTGTCAGATTCATTGTCCATGGGATTTCTGCCTTTAACAGCAGCTGTGAAATATCCTGCCATCCTTCTGTGCTGGAACTTGTGCTGAAACCAGGGAAAGAAGCCTTCCCACCTGCCCTGGTGGCCCAGAAGATTTATACGACTAAAAAGATAAAGCACCCCAGTGTTTTAACAACAATCAAGTGTGAATCTTTGTCACCTTAGCATAGCTAGAGTTTGCTAACTTGCTACACTGGAACTCTTCCCTCTTCAGGCTTTTACACATCTGTGACCTGAGAAAAGACCAAGTGTTCCTGGAGAGGGGCAGGAGAACAACCATCTCTTCTGTGCGTGTTGTATAAAGACAGGCAATTAAATTAGCTGATTTTGCCCCAGAAAAGCGGGAGAATAAGAACGAATACATTTGCAGTTGCACTTATTTTACAGGGAAGACACTTTTTCAACCTGAAATCTGTATGGTTCACAAGGTCATAAACAGGGAGTCAAATATGCTGGTTGAATAAACTTTGTCGATATTCACTACATTGCCTGAGATTTTTTCTCAGCTCAGTGTGAAAGACAAGCTGTCTTATCTTCATACTTACTAGCTGACCGCTGAACAGGCTTTGTTCACATACTGCAGTGAGAGGTTGCTGAGAAACACTCACAAATAACAGACAGATTGAAAAAAAAAAAAGCACAGGTGCCATACCTGGCTTCAGTAGTTGTAAGTAGTAAGTCTTATTCAATAGTTGCAAGCAGTAAGTCTTATTTTTTGTACTCAAGAAACCAACATACCTCCAAATAAATTAAAAATAAGGAAGCAACCCTGCCATACTATTTCCCCTGAAATGAAAGAAACTACTCAAGCCCTTCCTTGTGAAAAAGAAACGAAGGGAAGTGAAGATTGATGGTAGCGCTCATAACATGGGCAGGGGGGTTTTAAAGCTCCCACTGCTGACACCACGTTATTCCCTGAAAATCTCAGCTCACTTTAAAATCCATCTAGTCTTCATGCCTGCAGAAGAAATTTGAAAATATGAGCCTGCATTGCTCCAGTGTCAGACAGCAAAGACGTGTACATGCATGGTTGGCAAGGCTGAAATAATGACACCCTGGTTTACCCTGCATTCTGGGTGGAGACGTTCTCTGATCCTGACTGTTCATTGTCACGGAGGATGGTATGATTTTGTTGCTCTTGCTTTTATATTTAATCTATTTCCCTCCCTTTCTCTTCAATGACAGGGCTTTCGTGCTGCACGGTAATGTAATTGCATCTACCATGAATACTTAGACCCCGATACGCAGTATGATTTTTAAATAACATACAAAAATCCCATGGCAATGGGTCTGTTCTGCTCCTACTATTTGTCAGCAGAGCTGAATAGCTACATTTTACTTCGCATTCAGGGAGAATTTTAAGTTCAGATCCAGAAATTATTTGGAGCCTGTGATAAGAGTCATTCTGAATCTTATAGTCTGTATTGCCTGATGTTTTCTTGATGTTTAGTGATTCGATTTCTTTGGACCCTTTGCACAACTGCAACATCCTTACTCCCATTCCGGCCACTACAAACCAGGAAACCCCAGTCAGTACATCCCAGGGAACTCCTGGCTTGCCCACATTGCTCATGAAGTGCTGTAATCTTAAATGGTTGTCTCTTGGTAAGCCTACCCAAAGCTAGCCTGCTGCCCTTGAAGTGATTTTGTGTGTAGCTGGCTTGTTGTGTTTCACCCCCGTTACAACGGGATGCAGAAGGGACCTCCTTGTCTCGGTATCCTTGAAGTCCAGAGTGCACCGAGTGGATGGTGGGAGCTTTCCATAACTCTGGGCTTCCAGGAATTGAATTCCTGGTGGGTTGAATGCCTAGAGCGACAGGGTAGATAGAGAGAGTCCTGCTCTCCTAGTTGAGGAGGTTGTAAATCAGCTTTCTTCCCACCAGTTGATCTTGAAGGACAGGATCTTGTAATCACTTGTAACAGCAGAACAATGATACTTCTGTTCGTGTTCTTCCTTATTTAGGCTGTAGGCTCATCTGAGCAGGAAATGTCCATTACACGTGTGCCTGAAATAGCCATGTTGGTCTAAGGACCTAGGCGGACACGGTTCTTTGGGTAAGCATGATATCTTTTATTAGGCCAACTAAATAGCTGGAAAAATTGTTCTTTGCAAGCTTTCGGGCACAAACACAGCCGAGGCCTCAAGACCTCAATGTAGAACAAAGAATTAGAACAACTGTGTAGTTGGAAACTATTGGATTAATCTGTCCTGAGGTTTATACTCAATTGACCTGTAATAGGACTGTGCAGGGAGTTTCCTCATCTCAAACGGGTATCAAGCAAAGGAGCCAGGATACATAGACTGGGAAGACTCTCATCTGAGTTCTTCAAACATAAATGGTTATCTCCTACTCCTCACGAGTACCAAGAACATCCAGGAATATTTCACCAGAATTTTGTACAAAGGCCCCAGAAAAAAATATGGACTTTGAGACCTTTATTATAACCTTCCAGCACCTTTTGAGAGCCCCAGCATGCACTATGGGGAGACTACTGAGCTGGTGTTAGAACAAGTGTACAACAAAACAGCAAGGAGGAATCGTGGTGGCTGGTGCTTGGAGAGCAACCGGCTGTTGTTCTGGGCTCTGAAAACACTGTGATATAATGTCACTTTTGGGAAGAAAAGTGTACGACCCTGAGGATAAGGCACATGCTGATCATATGAATCACCTTCTGTTAAAAGTGGTCCTTGTTAGCAAATCCTGTGTTGTGGATGGTGGGCGTGGGGTGGTCTAGCAAATGTGGGAGCCCATGGAGCTGATTTCTGGGACTTTTTGCATCTTCAGATCCTGGCACCTTTTGCTTCCTGGAAGAAAAAGGGACCTGGCACCTGGAGAAGAGCAAAGGCAGGCATACATTCCCAACCACAGCGACTCTAAATCCACGACTTGGCATCAGTATGTTGCACATCAGGTATTGAGATGCGGCTCACGGTCAATATGAAACAGTAATTCACAGCCATGTTAATGGCCAGGGAAGCAGATAGCTGGAGCAGCGGTGGGAAGTTTGCTGTCCTGAATCTTCAACAGGCTGCCAAACTTTAATGACCCAACCATGCAGTGACAGCTCTGGGGAACAACGCTGGATAGAGAAGTGAAGTTCAAAAACTTTGGCACTTAAAATACTCACCATGGGGAACTGGGGAGGGCTACATAAAAGACCTGGGTTCGAGTCCCAGATGCTTATACAACTACAGCCATGGAGGCGCCAAATGTCTGGATTTGGTCTGGCCTTTGGATTCTCAACAGCCTAAAGTGGGGCTAGAAAGTCTGGGCAGCCGCCAATCCTCCATACTCCTGCCTAGGCATGTGTTGAAGGTCTGGATAACCTCTCACGCATACACCATGATCTGAAAGGATTGATGGTTGCCACCACGTTACGCATTGCTGCTGAACTATGTGCATGAAGCTATTTTTCTCCAGGGTATCTCTACTTTCTTGGAAAGATGTTTGCAGCGATTGCAAGTAGGAATAAAATGGGATGCTTACAGGGTGAGGATTTTGAGGGAAGAAGCCTGTCAAGTGTGGTCAGATGTACCTTTGTCATGCTTCTTGCTGTTCCTTTAAGTATGAGTCCTAGAAGCTTCAAAAGTATGTAGATATTATGTAGCAAAATTCAACTAATAAGAACAAACAACAGAGTAAAAAAAATCAATAATAATAATTTAAATGGTTGAAATCTTTTTTTTTTAAATGACAGAATGAACTCCAATTTCTGCCCCATTCAACACTCATGAACATTCATTTTCATTAATCAATACTTTTCTTATGATTGATTCATCAGAAATATTTGAGGATCATCTGCCTTTTAAAAGAAAGTATCTCACTGCTCTACTGCCATTGTGTAGTAGACATTTCATTTGCAAAATTGGCCATTGTCTGTAGTCATTCACTCCAGTACTTCCAAATTGTTTAGACATGACAATAATGAGGGGATCATACACTGTGAGATACGACAACAATTAGGGAATCATACAATTCTTACAACATCCTTGCAGTTAGGGAAGTGCTGCTCTTTTCATGCACCGTTTTCATAGCTTTATTTTATATGCCCGTTCCCTTTGATATTAAGGCTTGAGCGCATAAATCTCTTTTGAGAATCAAGTGTTAAATTCCTTGCACAGGATCATGCAGTAGGTAAGTCTGGCTGTGGGGTGGGAGGGTGCCCAGTCAAGCTGCCTGGTGGCGGGGGTTCAGCCTTGTTCCCCTGCCATTAACCTTGGCAATGAAGACACGAGGCACTTTGAGCCATTTAAACCACTTTTAAAATCCTCTGCCCCCTGCACATGGTCAGCGGTCCTACTCCTAAAGGTGGAGCTGTCAGGTGGATTCATCTAACTTTGGAGGAAGCTGGGGCCAGACTCCTCAGTGATGACTGCCAGGCTCCCAGGCTTTGATCTCACCAGGAGTTGAGTGAGACACATACAGAAATCTGAGCCTGGGGCCTCAGGCTTTTGGCCCTGGGACACAAGACCTCGTCATCACTGACCCCTTTGTTCCAAAGTTGTTGTCAGCAGATGAGAAACGTGGAGCCAGTAGGTAGTGTTCAGTCCAGAGCTCAGTCTGGCCAGGTGGCCAGGGCCAACAGCTTCACTGGTCAAACATGCAGACTGCAAGGGCAGCAGCAGTTGCTGGTGGCGAGTGTGGAAAGTTACTGGTCTAACTGGAGTGGGTCATCCACCTTGCACCAACTCATTGGTTGCTGTGCCTTGTTGAAAGTTGACCCTATGCCAAACACACTTTAAAATAAGCACAGATCTCCTGAGGAGCATGTGGGTTGTCCTGAGCCTCTTTCCTATGTATGTGCTACCCATGCCTGACAACTGTTACAAAGGTATCAGTAAAACTGAGAGCTGGCTTTGTTGTTCAACTGTGAGGAAGCCAAGAAAAGACCCAACAAAATCATTTCCTTCCATAATTCCACAGGTAACACTTGCTTTTTTAAGGGTCATGGAGCATCCCATCCATCATCACTCTGAAAGAGGCAAAAATATGGAAATGCAATCCGCCGTGACACCACAAGAACAAACTTGCTGTGGCAGATGCTGTAAATACAGATCCAGGTATTGTGTTTGGCCAAAATGACAAATGATGCAGATATATCTTTAAAAATGCCAACAACGATAGAGCATGAGAGAGTTCAAACAAGCAGGGAATATTCCTATGCCCAGCGACACCAGTGTGCCTAGAGGTGCTGCTCACAACGTGAATGCAGGGATGGTTTACACAATTATTCACCTGTTGTCTCCAAATGTAAAAGAAGGCCAGCGCTCCAGACGCATACTACAGGTGTGCACATGGCATGTTACCGTGTTTACATTTCATGCACCATGGGGCAAGAATACACGGACCAGCCGAGGCATTGTCAATCCCTGGTCCCTTTACTGTTGTAGTAAATAGTTCATCTGCCCATCTTCGTGGGCTCCTAAGTCACTTAAGCTCTTTTGAAAATGTATCCTTATTCCTCAACAACATGGATCTCATTACAAAAACAAAAAACTTGAAATACATAAAGGTCTTGCACTCCTCTTCTATGGCTTCCCTTGCTTTAGTTCCTTAGTTTCTTTCTATTTCTTTCCTTTTTTTTTACAGCTATCCTGATGAAAAATGTTTCAATACTATTTCAAACGGTGTTACCAAATGGCAGGTGTGCTATAATTGCAGCCATCAATTATGTTCTTTGGCCCTCTGAGCAACAGAAGGGACAGACAGAGTTGTATAAAGCTGGAAAGCCTTGAAGCCGCTCTCTGAGGAGAAGGGGAAATTCTCAGGGGGGCTGAATTTGGAGCAGAAAAGTGTGAAGCAAGTTCCCACCTGCCATCACTGATTGGTGCTTATTATTCGCTACCATCCACTCTTCATCTTGAAAGCGCTATGCCGGCATCAACTAATTACATGTTTGACTTCTTTAGGGCCAGATGGTCTCCTGATTTACGCTGGTCCATTGCCTTGCATGGAGCTCTGCCTTGCTTTGTGCCGGCGTGCTGAGAGCGCTCAGAACCAGACACACCTGTCTCTACTAATTACGGACGCTCAAGCCAAAGGGCTCTGTGCAGAACGGGGTGATTGTTTCTTTTTGCAAATAAAAACTTTGCTGTGAGTTTTCAGTACTCACCAGCCCGTTCTCCTTGCTTGTGCTAGGATATAGTTGATATGTCTCCACTCCAAATCCTGGTTTGGTCCCGGTAGACTTCTGTCCTCATATCCTGATGTTTGGTTGAAATGTGCGTGCAACCCTCAATCAAACCTCGCTCAGGCTGGGTTGAGAGCACGCTCCGGATTTGTTCATCACCACAAGCTCCAGGTGACCTCCTCTTGGCGAATCCCTCATAGACCAACACAGGCCAGACTGCTCATTCAGCCATGTTTCTGTCTGTTTTTTAACAGCCAGAAAAGGGAGCCATTGATCTGGCCCTCTGCTAGGCTATTGGTATCAATGGGAGGTTTCTCCCCCTTGCCCACCACCACCCAAAGCCTGAAATTTAATCTTGGCCATTTTTCTTTTTCTTCCTTCCTAAGGCATTGTGGATAGGGGTGAACCCATTTATACTGCAGCATTAGCATGAAGCTGCCTACACACCACTTTCTTTTACTGTATATAGGGGTCTGTCAAATGCTCCATTTAGAGAGCCGAGTGTACTTCAAGCCATCACTCAGTGCTAAGGAGCCTGGCCGAGGTTTGCTTCATTCACTGCCTGAGTTTTTACTGCAACATGAGCCTCTGAACAGCACAGCAAAACGTTGCAACTGGCTTCTTTAAAAGCCTCTTGAAGGTACAATTCCCAACAAGACATGGATCCTTTGGGAACACAGAGGGATCAGATATCTCCTCTGGTCTCAATGATGGTTCCAAAAAGGCCTTGTTTTACAATACTGGTTTTAAAATATGATTCTCCAGTTACTTCAATAGAAACAGTGCAGACTGAAAAAAAAATCAACAGAGCTTATATGATCCACAGCATTTCAAAACCCATATGTCAAAGGCTGATTACAACAGATCAGTCATAACTGTCAAGAGAGAAAAATGAGAATAATGCTGAGTTGACCTACAAGGAGCCTTCTCTTGCTGAATCTTTCCAGGCAAGTGAGATGAACTGTCACAGAGATTTCCACAAGTTTACTGAACCATGTCTTTAGTATTAAAAAAACCAAGCGAGACCAGATGAACAAGTAAATCTGGATAGAAAGATTTGCAGCCAGAGAGACACTACCAAATATTCAGCATTGTGTTTATGTAAGACAGGGCAAATATGATGGAGCAAGTATGGGTGGAAATAAAAGCACCAGTGGATTTTATTCATCGTTGAAGCAGTGTACTGACTGCTGCTTTAGTGAAGATGGCTGGGAATTTGTGAGATACGTGGAATGGAAACCACGGTAGTGACAAACGCACATTGTTTCACTGATGTCAATGGAGGTAAACTGATTGCATCCAGGGGAAGAATTGGCCTGTTGTAGGATTCCTATATCAGTGAATAGCTGGTGGGCAAATGTGCTTGAAGAGGTTCATCATGAAATACAGGACCATCTCCTTTGATGAGGCACTATTTCATGTGTGCCCCAAGTAACTAACCGACAAAGCACTGGTTCAGGTGAAGTCTGTGGAGGTGCTTCAAGTTTTAGGCTCAGAAGTTTCCAGAGAGGGTAGGGATTACTATTAAATAATGTGCATGATGTTGGCGCACATCCCCTAGGAACAGAACTGAGGCATAGATTGTAAACTATATTAGGGATCCTAAAGATGCGAACAGGGGCATTATCTCCGCCTAAACAATATCACTAATTTTTCCATCAAAGGCAAGAGTTTGGACCACTTTTTTCCCCCCATAATATTGTATTTGCATTTATGGACCTGAATGTTATTTCTGACCTCCAATAATAAGTTTTCAAGGGGACTTAAATTTAAATCCTTTTAGATCACAAGAGAATCGTATCCATTCATTATGGCTGAAGACCAGGTACAATTGTAGTGCCATCTAGTGGTCATTAATATTTCACAGCATATATGAGGTGTGAAAGAGGAATACATTTACTAGTAGAGGGAATTTTAAGTCTGTGGTACGCAGATTCAAATTAAGAGAAAGGGGGAAAAAAGGAGAACTGAAATGTCCATTTTATCATCTGAATAACCCTGTAAATTCATCCAAAATAGACTGCCAAATTGCTAAAAATGCAATTAGACTGGGTTAACTCCTTGATTAACTCCAACTGTAAAAGTTTACAATGGCTCGAGAGAAATCTCCTGCATACATAACACCCCACCCTGCCGGCATGCTTTTGAATGAATCAGAAACTGGAGAACAACAGTGGCTATACCAAAAACATGATGTGTAACACCATCCATCTAGCCACAGAGAGTAAATTACTCCATGCCCCCATTGTACAATGTTCAATTCTAGTGCAAACAGTGTGCGCCCCAAGACTCTTTCTCCTATAGGCTCTTACTGCTATCTTCATATATTCCCCCTTGTATCTCACCTGGTACATAAAACTGGATTATAAAATGCAGAGGAAGCACTGGTGAAAGAGGAAGCCTTGCTTATTCTTTGGAAATAACACCTTGTTTAACACATATGATGCAGGTCGAACTCCGCAGAATGCTTAATTTCAGTGCCCCTCACAGAACTGCCGCAAATCCCGCCTCACATCCCTCACCCACCCCAAACCAACCCCTTTGGCAATCAGATTCAGGTATTCCACAAATTCCAGAGTCTGTAGATCTGAAGGGATGTGCCTTTCCTACTCAAGTTTCACACCTATTTGCCAGCTCTGAAGCAGGTTCATTAGCAGGGAGTTGACCTTTTTGCAGAGAAACCTGTGGATTTCCTGGTTTTGCAAGGAGCTGTGCAGGTAGCAGAGCTCCAGCCTGCAAGAGCTGATTGCAAAATGGGCAGGAAACCCCCAGCCCTGCCTGGAGGGGGAGGGAGAGGGGAAGGGCAGGGCCTGAGGCTCTCACTCACCCAAGGCTGGGCTCAGGCTCACTTTCCTTCCTGGAGCCTGTAAGTTAAGTGGGGCTGGGTGGTTGAGGGGCAGGGCTGGGGGGGAAGCTGGCTGTGGGAAGCTTGCTGGGAACTGAGGGAATGGCGAGGTGTTAGGGGAAGACATGGAGTGCCCACTGGTGGTGCAGTATCAGCTCTTCAGGGAAGCTGCACATCAAGGCGTGGAGCCTGCTCAGGGCCCAAAATGCTGCTTGAGTTCCATGTACCGCTGGGTGGGCAGGCACTCCAGGAGAGGCTTTCCCCAACATGGAGAATGCTTGCCCACAGAGCCACATGTGCACCACTGCCTCCACCCAGCCCTGCTCTTGGGACTGGGCACAGAGACACTTCCCCCCCGCCCCCATTCTTGATATGGATCTGCCCAGCCCCTTCCCTTCCCTTCCTTGCCCTTCCACCTACCCCATCTCTTCCCCTACATACACTTACCTGCTGGTGTGTGTGTGTATGTGTATGTATGTGTGTGTCTGTGTTTGTGTCAGGGGTGCTGTGGGGGGCCTTTAATTTTAATCAAGGATTTTTGGGTTTTTATCAGAGAATTTGCCATTTTTTATCAGAAAATTTGTGATTTTTTTGATCAGGGAAAACCAGGATCCCTACTCATTAGATACCATATTTAGGCCAATCGCCATGAGAAAGGGAAAGAAGACCGCTCTGAGAGGAGCGGGGAGTGACCAACTTAGTAAGAACAGGTTGCAGCATCACCAGTGCTGGGTCTGTGATGTAAATATCATAGTAGAGGAGGCAAAATATAAGACTTGAAGCCATTTCTTAGTGACTTGATCAATAGGAATGGGGACACTGAGTGAGCTCAGACCTTGGAGCCAGCACCTAAACACAGCCAACCAAAGACAAGTTGTTGGTGAGAGAAGCATCTAGCTCTTTTTCTTGCATTGGAAGGGAATGCAGGTTCTTTCAGGCCCTGAAAACCTCTTGAAATCCATGGAAGGATTCCCACTGATATCCCATTATTGCCTGGGAAGGACTCCAATTGATATCCCAGTGATGCCTGGGAAGGACTCCCATTGATATCCCAATGTTGCCTTGGAAGGACCCCTGCTGATATCCCAGTGTTGCCTCCCAACTCCCAGTGTTGCCTGTACAAGTTTTGGAGAAGGAGTAGGGATAAAAAGGGGAAATATGTGGGGGGAATGTAGAGGTCTTTCCTAAAATGAAGAACAGCCCTCAACTGGATGCTCATTCCAGCCAGTCCCACAGATGAACTGATCTAGAATGGACATCTCTACACTGTCAAGGCAGTTAAAGGCCATGAGGTACGTGACAGGTATCCGGGTTGTAGCTGCATTGGTCTAGAGGCAAAAGGAATCAGGACTCATGATAGAGGTGATATCTTTATATTGGACCAACTAGATTTTTGCAAAAAAAAAGGTTTAATTGCAAGCTTTTGAGCGCAAGCACCCTTCTTGAAGCATAGGAGAAAAGATTGGAAAAATTCTCCCAGGTAGAAATGAAAGTTCATATTTTATAGGAGAGTTGAAGGCATGGTAAAATCTCCTGTTTGGCACAGTGCATTTTATACAGGTTAGGCTCAGAGAAAAGTTAGAATAGTTGGTTTACCTTGAAGTTGTTTGGTGGCAAGCAGGATGTGGTCATATTTCCTTCTGGTTATGATGTTTCATATTTCACAGAAGAGAAAAAGGATGGGATGCTCTTCTGGGCAGTAATTTGTTAAGTGGTGAGGTGTCTCTGGGCTCTGTGATGGTTTCATAGTTTCATAGTTTGTAGGGTCGGAAGGGACCTGAGCAGATCATCTAGTCCGACCCCCTGCCATGGCAGGAAAGAATACTGGGGTCAAACGACCCCGGCAAGATGTTCATCCAACCTCCTCTTAAAACCCCCCAGGGTAGGAGCCTGCACCACTTCTCTTGGAAGTTGGTTCCAGACCCTAGCCACCCTGACCGTGAAGTCGCGCCTCCTGATATCTAACCTAAACCTGCCCTCTGCCAGCTTGTGACCGTTATTCCTGGTCACTCCTGGCAGTACTTGGGGGAACAGTGACTCCCCCAATGCCTGCTGGTCCCCCCGACCAGTTTATAACAGGCCACAAGATCCCCCCTCAGCCTTCTCTTTTGGAGGCTGAACAGGTTCAGGTCCTGTAGCCTCTTCTCATAGAGCCTGCCCTGTTGTCCCCTGATCATACGAGTGGCCTCCTCTGGACCCTCTCCATGCTGTCCACATCTCTCTTGAAGTGCGGCGCCCAGACCTGGACGCAGTACTCCAGCTGCGGCCTGACCAGTGCTGCATAGAGGGGGAGGATCACCTCTTTGGACCTGCTCGAGATGCATCTGTGGATGCATGACAAGGTGCGGTTGGCCTTCCTAACTGCCTCCCCACACTGCCAGCCCATGTTCATCATGGAGTCAATGATTACCTTGAGTTCTGATTCCTTTTGAAGGGAAAAGGGGTGGGCAAAATGCAGCCCGCGGGCCAGATGTGGCCCACCAAGCCATTCTATCTAGCCTTCGGGGCCCCTAAAGAAATTAGAAAATTAATATTCATCTGCCCTGGGCTGCCTGTCATGTGGCCCTCGATGGCTTGCCAAAACTCAGTAAGTGGCCCTCCGCCCAAAATAATTGCCTGCCCCTGCTTTTGACTCTAGACCGACATGGCTGCAACTTGGATACCTAACATGTGGACAATATTGAATTCTAGCCGATTTTTTAAAATGAAATCTCCACAATTTTACGAGGAAGAAGCAAACTTTATCATCTGAAACCTGAGACCCAGCTCCTCTCTTTGTGCAAGGTAATCCTACATGTAATCTCCACCCCCACCCGGATTTTAAAGTTTGTTACTGATTTGTGAGATGTGACAAAAGATGGCGTGTCCCTGAAGAGAAGCAGAACTGGTTGCCTCTGCAACTGAGCCAACTTGTTTACCCTCCAAAAAGAAGAGTGAAAATGGATACACCTGCAGCCTAATTTCTTTTACAGGTAAAACACTTAAAACCTGGAGTCTTTGTGGCTGAGCAGTTCATCAACAGGGAGCCAAATATATGGTGTGAACAAACTTTGCAGCAATTGACTGCGTTGCATGAGAGTTGAAAGGGGAAGTTCAGGCAAGTCAGTATAAAAGAGAAGTAAGAACATAAGGCAGCTAGTCCACAAGCTTGCAGGAGATAATTTGAGAACTTGACCTGTCAGTGCTCAATGTAACAGAGGCTCCTGTTGCTGAAAGGGGGGCAAACATAGTAGGCTGTGCAAGCAGGTCGGCCGCTGAGACAGGGGCTGCATGCTGCAATGGGGAAGACCACGCTGCTCGTTAGACCTAAAGGTGAACATCTGTATGGGCTAGTAAGTCACCTGACTCAGATAGGGCAGCATCCTGGGGTAGATAGATAAGCCAAATGCCTTGGAGCAGAAAGGGGAGTGAGGGGGATCATTTTCCAGGGAATTGAGGTCGCCAGAGAGAGTGGCTGCGTGAGAACCCCTTGCAGGCACCAAAGCACTCTGAAAGCAAAGCCACGAGAGCCCCAGGGATGTGGCTTGCTTTAATGGTTATTTATCCAGAGTGGGGGAAGTTTTCATCAAGCCATAACTTGCCTTTTTTTCTTGTTTGTTTACCCAGAGTGGGGAGGTTTTAAAGCGATAGCCTGCCTTTATGTTCTAGTTTAAACTGGCAGGCCAGATGTGGCTAAGAGGGGTGAAGAGAAGAACAAGGGGCATGGGAGGTTTTGATCCTTGCCAGGGGCTGGGCCCAAGACAGGCAGGTGGAAGCCAAGACGAACAAAAGCCTGGACCAGGAGAAGCAAGGTACAGGCAGCTGGAGGCTGAGGAGGCCAGGGCCAGAGCCCAAGAGAGGTGAGAGCAGGATACAGGGGCCCAAGAAGGGTGAGAGTTGGAGATGGGGGCCTGAGAAAGTCGGAAACCAGGGCTAGGGCCCAGAAGCTGGGGTCCAGGACAGTGGACCTTGGGCTAGGGTGCCCAGCTAGAGAAATGGGGCCAAAGCTAGGAGCCACAAAGATTTTCAGGCAGAGGGGGCAAACATTGCTTTGGGATTAATCATCCCACTGAACTGATAACTGATAACATCGCAAGGCATGGGCATGGCTGTAAGGGTGGGCAGAAGCGACACATGCAGCCTTTAAGGCGCCTGGTGCTCTAAGAAGCCCATAGGGCCAGAAGGGCCACAACAGATTGGGCCAAAATGGCTTGGTAGTGGACTGGCTATTGCTTGGCTTCACAGATTTGTGGATTTGCATTCACTAAATAAATATAAAGAGTAGACTGGACTCCTTTGGGGTAGCCTCCCAACCTTTTTCCTTTTACAACATCAACGTATGGCAGGCGAGCAGTGGGGAAGGGTACCCCAAGGGACTGGAGGAGGCAGGAGTCATGCATCTGCTGGAGGGTGCTACAGTGCCTCTGGGCACAGGTCTTGTCACACCCCAGTACCGGATAGCAAATATTTATCTGAGTGAGTTTTGCAACCCTGAGGTACTTACAATTCATTTTTTCATAGGTTCTGAGCAGATCCTGTAAGTATATTGACCCTTTCAGCGTCTTTTATAATTGTAACCCTGTTGGCTGAAGAAAACTGGCTTTGGGGAATTGGCTAGGAGCAAAGACTCCAGACAACACAGCTGGAGACCCTTCTATCAGTCTCCTTTACTTTTCCTGATCATAAAATATAGCTCCTTTACTGAAGCCACAAGCAATACAGGCATTTTCTGATCCTCACTACATAATGAGTGACTTCAGGGATTTTAGCAATCAGAACTCTTGGTAGAGGTGATATCTTTTTTTAGACCAACTCGATTGTTGCAAAAAAAATGTTATTTATTTGCAAGCTTTTGGGCACATAAGCCCTTCCTCGGGCATCTTTACAAAGATTGTAAATTGTCTCCCAGGTGGAAATGAAAATTCCTATTTTTCAGGCAACCGGAAAGGTAGTGTAAGATCTCCTGGTTGGAAAAGTTCATTTTATGCAAGGGGCAGAGAAAGGTTGGAGCAGCCTATTGACCTCGCAGCTGTCTGATGGTAAGCAGGGCATTGAATGATGCTTCTTTCTTGTTATGATGTTTCATACTTCACAGGAGGATGGGTGATGGAAAGCTCTCTTGGGCAAAGAATTTCTCTTGTGCTGAGGCTGCTCTATGAGCATACAAATTTGGCTTGAGACTGAAGGCTGGAGCAGGGGTGTCAGTTTTCCAGATTTCAAGGTGTTGAATTTTGCTTCCTTCTTGTAAAATTATGAAGTTTTCAGATCAAAGTGGCTACTTTTTATATCTTCCATGTTTCAGGGATACAGGTTGTAGCCATGTTGGTCTACAGGCAAAAGCAATTGGAACTCTTGGCGGAGGTGATATCTTTTATTAGGGAATTTATTAGGGAATTTTATACATTTGTTACTCTCGGCTTACATTCTGGGCATTTCCTTCCCTTTTGAATACATCTACCTGATTTGATGTCAGTTTTAGAGCAACAGGAAAATCAAGGAGGAGAAACTTCTATTCTATTTCTAAATTTATTAACAGAGTTTCATACCATATCCACTTCTTACCTGGGCATTTCGGGGGAATGTTAAGTTCAGATCCCTGAGAGTCCTGCTGGGTCAATAGTGACAGTGCACTCTGTATTGGCTGATATTTAGTGAGTCAAACTCTTTAGACCTTACATGAAAATATCCAAGTGCGTATACTTCTCAAACTCACTACAAGCCACTTGGTTCATTCCCACTAGCCACTGGCTTCCTTATGGTGTTACTCAACAAATACTGTAATTTTAAGCAGTTGCCTCTTGCTAAAGCTCTCTACCCAGATGGATGTTGGGCTAGTCAGCTAGCTTGCTCCCCTTGACTGGATCTTCAGCTACAAGTGGCTTGCTCATTTTGTATCCTTTCTGCAGTGGGAAGCTGGAGGTCCTTGTCTTTTTTGTGATTCTTGCAGTCTGGGTGATGATGTTGGGAGTTTTCCTTAGCTCTGGGTGGACTGGGTTTCCAGGGGCTAGAGTTCCTACATCTTTTAGGAGCAGCAGGGCAGATGGAGATAGTCATGCTCTCCTAGCTGAGCTTGTAAATCAGCCTTCTTCTCATAGATTGATTTTGAGGGACAGGATCTGCTGGCTTCCTCTGAAGTGGGGAATAGGAAGAGTTAGTGCATCTGAGCCTCCCAGCTCAACCTCGTGTTCTGCTATGAATGTCTGCTGTGGACATGGTCTACAGCTGGGAAATCAACCTGGATGATGAAGATGGCTGGAAAAAGACCCCACTCCAACCACTTCCACCAAAGAGAGAGGAATGGAGACACAAGAGAGAAAAATCCCAGGGAGCTCTCAGCTGGTAGCACTGAGTGCTAATCTGCTTCTAGTTCATGACACCTACTGTTTCCTAGTCTCTTGGAGCCACAGCTCCTATCACTTGTAACACGAGAATGATCTTATTCCTATTTTTGCTCTCTCCTATTGAGATTGTAAGTCCTTCTGAGCAGGAGGTCTGTATTAAATGTATGCATGAAGTACTCGGCACAGCAGGGACCTCCAAACCGGACTGTAGAACGACAGCAGCAGCACCAAACTAACACTGACGCAGCTGGAGAATATACATTTGGATTAATTCATTTTTAAGATTTATTCTCAATATGGTAGGCTGTGCTAAGCTATTCAGGCAGTTCACAGGGCTTGATTTTATAAGGCACTTGCCAGTTGAATTAGGTAGTGAGCAAAGGAACCGTAACACAACGACTGGGGTGACATGCACTTAGAACATAAGCATTTCTTTTCCAGCTTTTTTTGCAGGCACCATGAACATCCAGGAATATTTCACCAGAATTTCTTACAAAGGCCCCAGTGAAAACCTGGACTTGGAGACTTTAACTGCAATCTTCCAGCACCACATCCGGGCTGTGCCCTTTGAGAACCTCAGCATCCACTGCGGGGAAACCATTGCGCTGGAGTTAGAAGCAGCGTATAACAAAATAGTGAGGAGGAATCATGGTGGCTGGTGCTTGGAAAGTAACCAGCTGTTGTTCTGGGCTCTGACAACCCTGGGATTTAATGTCACTCTTCTGGGAGGAAAAGTGTACGACCCAGACGACAAGGCATATGCTGATCATCTGAATCACCTTCTGTTAAAAGTGGCCCTTGCTGACAAATCCTACATTACGGATGGCGGGTTTGGGGCGGTCTATCAAATGTGGGAGCCCATGGAGCTGATTTCTGGGAAAGATCAGCCTCAGACTCCTGGCACCTTTCGCTTTCTGGAAGAGAAGGGGACCTGGCACCTGGAGAAGAGAAAAAGACAGGCATACTTTCCCAGCCCTGGCCACTCGAAGGTTCATCTGCTGCAAACAAATCACTACAGTAAGGTTTACATCTTTACCCTTGAGCCACGAGAGATAGAAGATTTCAGGGCCTTGAATGTGGATGGCCAGACATCTCCAGATTTTGTGTTGGTACGAAAGCCCATCTGCAGCCTCCAGACCACCAGCGGGATGCGGACCTTAATTGGGTAGAGATATACTGAGATAAAATACAATTACAGGGACAACATGGATCTCATAGAAGCCACAATTCTTCCCGATGAAGAGGTGGAGAAGACACTGAAAGACAAATTCAATATTACCCTAGGTAAGAAACTTCAACCAGTGAATAGAGGCAAGTCATCTGTATTTCACCACTTGGCCAGACTCTAATCCTACGGGGTAACATCGGAAAGAATATCTCTCAGCATCCAGTTGATTTCAAATCACCTAAGGCCTATGTTATCACTTTTCATCGTGGGTAATGAGAAGGATGGCACATAGTCATGCCACTGTAGGAAAAAGAAATGTTGATTCTCACAGCTCCACTTCCTTCCCTGCTTCTTCCTTTGCCCCAGGTGTGTATACCAGTTACAATTTGCTTCCTACTTGGGCCAAGCTCGGCTGCACTGGCTGTTGCACTGGGAAATGAAGGCAAGTCTTTGCCTATTCTCTGCTTCTCCTTCCATACAACTGCCCAAGGAATATCAATGCAGAAAGACCATGCAAGCCCCTGCTACACTTGAATGATAGGGCACAGTGTTTCTTAAATCTGCTGGTTCCCACCTGTGGCTCTGCGTCAACACATTGCGCATCAGGGATTTAGACCCAGCTCACGGCCAAACTAAAACATTAACTTACTGCCACGTTTGCAGTCTGAAAAGGAGACAGCTAATGGGACGTTTATTGACCTGCTACTGAGTCTTGACACAGCCTCCAAGGCTCTTCATGGCCTGAGCATGTAGGGACACCTGTGGGACCAATTTTGATGGAAATGACAGCATTTATAAAAAAATATAAATTAAGCCTGATTTTTAAAACCATTTTCACTGATAGAATTAACTCAGATTTTCCCCAGTTAAAAGACTCATGACGATTAATTTTCATTAGTCAATATATTTTTCAAAATTGTTTGTTTGGTGAGAAATATTTTAGGATTACCTGACTTTTAAAATACGATTGCTGCTCCATTGTTGCTGTGGTGGGCACATTTCATCTGAATCAACAGCCATTGTATATATTGCTTTTAAATTGGGGTCACTGTCTTGCAAAACCTCACTTGTGAACTGTCAATACGTAAGTCAATGGAGTTACTTTCCTGTATAAGGAGCACCAATGTTTGCTGTTTTAATTGATCCGCTGTTCGGAGATGTTACAAGTGAAAATCCAGGGAGTAAAATCGTTGTTTTTAATAAATTTAAAAAAGAACGTCCAGCTAAATCTTTGCACTAAAATCGACCAGAATATCAGCTTTCTTTCCCCTGGGACCTTTATCAGAGACTCCTTCCTTTAAGGGTATATGAATCCCGTAGCGAATAGGTATTATGCCGTATTACTACAGTTTGTGGTGTCATTTAAAAGACACAACTGGCATATCAAGCTGTCATCATTTTAATGTGGTTAAAGAAACAAATGTGAAATATTGCCTCTCGGCAGAATAATGTTCCCTCTCCTATGACCGGACCAAGAGCTTAGCTGTTCCAATAGGTTTGTCCCAAAGTCCAATTAACAATGCCCCATTACACATAATATTCTAAGGGAATTAGTCAAGGGACCGCAAACAGTTCCTCCAGTAGATACAGATTTATCTCAATCCTTACAACATCCCTGTGGGAAGGGAAGTGCTGCTACTCCTAATTTACAGCTGGGACATTAAGGTGGAGAAAGACCAAAGTCCCCAGCGCTCAAAGGCTCCCCACAAAGGTGATACAGTCGTCTACCCTGGCGATCTTCAAAAAGCATCTTGACACCCATCTTGCTGGGGTCGTCGGGCGGTCTTTCCTGCCCAAGTGTAGGGGGCTGGACCCGGCGATCTGTAAGGTCCCTTCCAGCCCCTAACAGCTATGAAACTATGAAGGGCATGGGTGGTTCCATAGTGACTGCAGGCAGGGCAATAGGAGCGGGATTACTTGTGCAGAACCACTGGCTCCTTTGGTCACATTCCCAAACACAGGCGCAGGGAACCACCCAAAAGTGCCTGACAGCGGTCCTATCTCAAGGAGCTCCTTGCTCCGTCTGTCACGCTCACTGCAGCCTGTTGCCTGCTTTTTGCTTAACGTGCCCTCAGCAGGCAGAATCCTAAATCAGAGCTGTAACTTTGAGATCCTCTAACTTCAGCGAGAGCTGGGTACAGAATCCCCACTGATGACTAGTCAGGCCCCAGACTTCGATGTCAACAGGTGCGGAGCTGGATACCTCCACTCCTTTAGAAAGCCGAGCCCAGGAATTTGGCCTCGGAAAATAAGAACTGAGCTCTTAGTTCAGACGTTGCTGCTGTGGTCAGCGGATGAGAGACTTTGGGGAATCAGGAGGGAGCTTTCAATCCAGAGCCAGTTAGCACAGGCTTGTCCCCAACCCAGCTGGTCAAACCATGACGTTGTTGGGTAACGTGAGCACAGGGCTCAAGGACTGAATGGCTTATAGGGATGCACGACTCTTATCTTGACAAGTAGCCCCTTGAGGGCAGGTTTGGGGGCACTTTGCAAGATTGCATCAAGAAAGTTGACCTTGGTGGTGCCTGGATGGTACTTGTGTTTCAACTTTGTTTCCAGAACAGAAGGCGAGTTGATCTGTCAAGGCTTGTACCAACAAATGCTTCACCCATAAACAAATTTTGCTGCCACAAAGACAGCTGCACCCATGCCTTGTGTCACGGATAACTCATTGCCCCATTGTCCAGGACAATTTTTTTCCCCCACTCACAATGACTAACTTCAGCACAATGATGTTTGTTTGCATGTCTCTGGTGCAAAGGATTTTGGTGGTTGCTAATTGATGTCCCACAGTCCTTTGCATTTTATTTACCGGTAGGTTGTCTTCTACTCTTGGCCTGACAGAGAACAAATGTTCCCTCCCTGTTCAAAAGGCAATCAGGACTCATAGTAGAGATGATACCTTTTATTAGCCCAACATGATTTTTGCAAAAAAATGTCTTTAGTTGCAAAAATCTTGTTGGTCTAATAAAAGATATCATCTCTACTATGAGTCCTGATTGCCTTTTCCGCTAGACCAATACAGCTTTAACCTGGATACCTCCCTGTTCATAAGCTCTGCCATGTGGTCAGGCTCTTCCTTTTTGGGCTTGGACACTCCAGGAATCAATATGTTGGAATGTCATCTACGGTGTCCCCAGTTAATGTTTTGCCATGCTTGCTTGTTATGCCACAAGACCTCTTCTGAAGTCACAGAGCTTATTCTCCAGTGCGATGAAGTGAAGTTGTAGGACCCCCATCCTTAGTAACAGGCTCAGGAACCAGATCTAGAGCTATCGCTGATGTGAGGGCTGTGGACGTTGCAATCTGCAGGTCCCAGACACTTGAGGACACTGGTGTTCACCACCACAAAACATCTGGTGACCTTGAGGGTACGGAGGGAAAAGAACAGAGCAGCAGATGTTCCTGGAGCACGTAGATGCATTCGTGATGTGCAGAAGGGTTGCTTAGGAGTGAAGAGAGTTTCTAAAGCAGGACAAGGAGAAAGGAGGGTATCTCTGTCACAAGGGAGTTGGCAGGAAAGGGATTTGATCTGATCCTGAAGCTGGCAGGATCTGCGAGAGTGCACCAAAGCACAATCGGTTCCCCAAACTGTTTCAAATTCAAGGCCGTCGGGCACTGCTACTTCTTATCAGACACAGAACAGCTTGCGGTGCAAATCCCACTTCCCAAGCCTCCTAAATCATGTGCTGGGCTTGTGCTGTAGCAGTACAGCTGAATGCTCTCGGCTGACCCTGGAGAGAAGTGTCTACTCCCTGCAGCTGTAAGCCCTTGCTCAGGATTTTAATGCTAAATCCTTTTATGTTAAACTAAGACTTTTCAACCCACTGTCACCTTTGTTTGCCCACTTCAGGATGTTTGGGAAGCTCATATTTACCCACTTCTAGTGTGAAAACAGAACAGGCGGTGGACAGACAAATAGAGACTCTTTGATTTTGCTCAGAATGAAGTTTCATTTCCCTCTGTCTTGCCTACATTTATAGGCAAGGGACTTTGTCTGTCTCACATATAGCCCAGGAGCCAGTCTTAGCCTGTATTGCCTGGGTTTAAACCAAAGGGCTCAAATCCACAAGATCCCAGAAACCATAAGCAGCACATGACTAAAATGGCCAGAGAGCCAACTTGTGTCTACTATGGGGTAAGCAATGAACAAGTGCAAGACTTAAGATTCAGGAGAGCAGCTGAAGTGGGCACAGCAAACCCTGCAGATCCATCACACAGAGATTTCCAAGCAGTTGATAGCTACATTGTCTTCAAACACACAAAGCCCTTCGGGCAAGAACCCACAAGCTCTACATAGAAACTTTTATGATCTTTCCTTAAGGTCTCCTGGACCATGTGCTCCTGATGGTTGTCATTGGGAGCTAGCATCTCACGGGCTGCTCACATCCTGCAAATCTCTCTACCTCTGCCTCCCTACCCGTGGGGAGTTGCTCTCTCTTGTTCACATAGATCTTTTGCAGAACATAGCATGCAGTTATAATATAAACTTAGGTATTCATCTCCTGCCTTAAGTTGCCTACTAAGAGCCCACCATCTGACCACCCGTCTCTCAAATACATAGTGCACTGTCAGACAGTGACAGGTCTTTGCTGCGTACCAGAAGTCCAGTGAAAAGCTACATTGCCCACAGCTAGAAAGAGCATGCAGGGTCTCCCAACTTAAGAGGATACCATCCACAATAGCCGTGCTGTTTGCCCTGCTGGGATACCAAACTTTTATAACAAGGGAAAACATAGAAGAGCTCCTGAAAAGTCTGAAATTGTGAACTTTTCTAAACCAACCTGCCCTGACGGTAGGTAATCCATCACTGTGGTCAACGTGGAGCCAGACAGAGAGACCCCCTTTCTTGTTATGACCTCTAAAACCCACATAAGTGAAATCAGAGAGCACTGTGCATGAAGAGTCAGCAATAATCTAAGGATGGGCAAGTCCTTTTTCCTTTCGTGCATGATGAATGGTGCTACCAGCCCCTTAGTCAATCTGCCCATACCACATTTGTTCGGGACTGATCTGTAGAAGTTGTCAGTGGTGAGTGTGATGAATCACGGCTGCAGCTGGGGATTCACCCAACTTCCAGCAAGTTTGCTTGCAGGAAGCTGACCTGACCAAACACAGCCTTTAAAACACAAGGGGAGGCAGGACAGGTCTCCTGATGAGCATATGGGCTGTCCTGGCCTTTGTGGGTAGGCATATATGAGGCCATTGGAAAGGAGTCACTAGAACAGGGATCTGGTGTTGCAGCCCAACTAGGAGGAAGCCAAAGAAAGACCCAACATAATCATTTCCTTGAATAATCCCCTAGGCCAGGAGAGGAAGGAATGAGAGAATCCCATCAGGCCTGGCACCACGAGAACAACACTGCTGTGTGACAGGTGCTAGAAATATAGATCCAGATGTTGTGTGCAGCCAAAATTACAAATGATGCATGTACGTCTTTAGAGAGGCCAATGAATAGAAAGCATAAGAGTTCAGGCACCTTGCAAACGTACCTATGCCCAGCAGCACCTATGTGGCTGAAGGCAATGCTCACAACTTGACTTTCAGGGGGTGTTCATGCAAGTATTCACCTCCTGTTTCCAGATGCTGTGGGGAACGTAAAGACAATCTGGCCCTTAAAGGATGCTGGGTTGAGCCCTGGAAAACAAAACGATCTGGTCTGAGTGCTCATGATGAGTGATATTCCCTCACTGGCAAGGCATGAATCCAAGGGACTGAAACAAGGAGAGCTTTTCTGGGGAGAGAGGGAAGGGGTTGATAAAATAGGGAAAGCCAAGCTAACGAAAGCAGCGACATAACAGGGGACTCCCACCTCCCCCGGGATCTTGGCAATAGTCCTGAGCCCTCCTCTCCCAGCTGTGGCTCTCAGCGCTCCCCACCTGCCCCTGCCGCTCCCACTTCATTGTCCAGGGTTGGAGGAGCGCACGTTTCGTGCGGGTCAATCTCTTGGCCCTCACTGGAGCCCCTCATCAGGGTTGATCTTCTGCAACTTCAGCCCAGCTGCTGCAGGCAGGCTGCCTGCCATCCCAGGGCTGCTTCCCCGCTCAAGCCACCGCTTCAGGGCCAGCTCAGCACCACTGCTGCTCCGCTTGCCGATTCCTCCCAGCTTCTGAACACACTTAGCTCACTTCTGCTGTTGTGACCCCCCAGTCTTAGGACAGAAATCAGCTGCAGACAGGACCCCAGCAATACCCCTGCTACAGGAGGCCTGCGTCTGTCATCACTAAAACGCCCAGGACTTTGGCATAACTGGAATTTGCCCTGCTTCTGTCTGTCCCTCTTGGTCACCGCCGGGTGCTGGCGGAGAATCCCCTTCGCGCCACGTGGTGGTTCAAAGGTGGCATTCCCCACCAGGAGTTCACAGCAAGCTCCCTATTTTTTTAGGGCTTTGGGTGAGCAGAACCGCCTGGGTGAGGAAAAGGATCTTAGCAGTTCTGGGTCGGGCATGTCATGGACTGCGGGCTGTCGTGTGAGAAACACGGAGGAGGGGAGAATGGCAGCAATCTAGAAACAAGATAATGAGGGCGATGAGGAAGAATTTAGCTTGGAGAGACAGGAGACAAGTCTGGCTTTTACAGGCGTCGTAAGTGCTCACAAAACCTGAGCATCCATAGCAGCGATTCTCAACCAGGGTGCCACAGTATGAACGCTTCCACCTGCGAACCACTGCACAGGGCTCTGAGGTTTTGCACGATGTACATCGCCTCGGGCTAAAAAATAACGCTGATGATGACTCAAGTAAAGCCAGGAGGCTGAGTTTCTTATTTTGTCAAGTTTTATATTCGTGCACCTGAACATTATTTATGACCACTAATAATGTGTTTTTAAAAGACCCTGAGCATAAGCAAATTTCATTGCTTCGTATGGCTGAACCCCGGATAAAATGATGGTGGGATCTAGCGGTCGTTAACATTTCACAGGAAATAGGAGGGGTGGAAGAACTCGCATGCTGGAGGAGAGAATTTTAAACCGCAGCACCCAGAGTCTGACGAAGAGAAGGGAAAAAACGAAAAACAAAATGAACCGGATGTGGATATAATAATCTGACTAACCCTGTAATTCATTCAAAATAGGTTTGCAAATGGCGGAGAATGCAAAAAATGCAAAAGCATAATTGCGATTAGGCAGTGTTAACCCACTGATTAACTCCCAATGCAAAAGAAGGCAATTACTTCAGAGAAATCCTGTGCATACATAAGAAATGCTGCTTGCATCTGAATGAATCAGGAAGCTGAGCATAAAGGCTAATGTACCACCAACCCGCCACCAAACCAAAATCAGGTGTAACACCAGAAGTCTAGACATAGAAAATAAATTATTCCATTTCTTCACTGTGCAGTCTTCAGCTCTGAGTTTGGCCACCTGGATATTTGTCTTATAGGGTCATACTGCTGCTTCCATGCCTTTCTTCTTCCTGTTTCACCTGGTACACCAAACCAGCTTAAGACACAGCAGAAGCATTGTTCAGAAAGGGAAGCTTGCTGTAACCTGATGCTCTCCCAGGGGTATAAACAGCACTAAGACCTGCAATGCTGTTTGAATGCCCAAACAGGTTTAATTCCAAATATCCCCGTTCCAATTCCAGTGTTGCATTGTGGGGACAGCCACAAATTCAGTCCCACGTCCCTGCCCCACCCCAAACAATCTCTTTGGCAATCGAAATCTTGTGCCTTGCACAAATGCATGATTGAAACCAACCGTTGTCACCGACCAAATGGCACGGTCTCGACTTCCAGCTGGCGATTCAGACTTCCCCAGTGTATGCCTGCTCCTGTGTGAGTTGTCAGAACAGGGTTAAAAACTGGGTCTTGTAGTTCTGGAAGTCTGTGGTGACCTGCTGGAGATAAAACACCCATCCCTGTTTGCCAGCTCTGTAGCAGGCTCATTAACCATTATGCATAGGCCGGTCCCTCCTGGAAGGACGCCCACACTGAGCAGAAGGACGGCCCAACACAATGAGATCAGAGAGCAGCACCACCACCCCTGGGTTTGCAATGCTGCAGCTCTGGTGAGGGGTCAACGTGCATCCCCTGAACCCATTCTTTAATGACGTGAGCATCAGGGCTGCAGACCCTGCAAAGCCAGCGGGCTCAGACCTTGAAGCCAGCACCTTGTGCTGCTTCTAAAGACAAGCAACCAAAGAGAAGTTGTTGGTGTGAGAAGCATCCAGCTCTTCCCCTTGCACTGGAAGGGAAGGCAGGTTCTTTAAAGCCCTGAAACAACCCCCTTTGAATCCATGGAAGGACTCCCACTGACATTGGTGTTACCTGGACAAGGTTTGGAGAAGGAGTAGGGATAGAAAGGGGAAATATGTGGGGGGAAAGTAGAGGTCTTTCCTAAAAGAAAGAACAGCCCTCAAGTGGATGAACCTGTCTACAATGGACATCTCTACACTGTGGAGGCGGTTAAAAGCTACGTGAGATACATGAGGGACTTGATTCTTTCAAAAAATCCAATAAGTCTGGCTCTAGCCAGGACCAGCAACCTCTGACTTTCCGAAGCACCCCAAAGGGGTGCACTTAATTCACTCTTGGCTGCTTGCTGGGTTGTTGGCCTCCTCTCCACTTCAGCCCTGGGTTGTGACCTGGCAAGAACAGAAGGCTCTAACCATAACACAGTGAAATGTGTCCGTGTGTTGCAGTGAAATGCAGGAAATGCATGTGTTGGATTCAAGATAATGATAATATGGTCTACTTACAAGCTGAAGCGACCCGGAAGACTTTCAGGTATGCCAGGATACTCCATCCCCTTGATGATACCCCGGCTTGAGCATGAGCACAGTCCCCTGGGCCGATACACTAGTGACTGATGGAAAGGAGAAAGAATCAATTGTGAGATCAGGTGAGGTTTGTGGGGTCCCCTTCTGCACCCAAACTCCTTTATTATCTCTGCTCATTAGATCAAACAATCGCCATTTTTGTGAATGTTGCTGATGGTCCTAAAATAGGAGGTGGCTGAGACATCACCGAGGACAGAAAATGAATGTACAAGCCCTTAGAAATATTGGACACTTGTGAGGGAATTAACAGCGATGCAGAGCAGGATGACCCATATGAGGTGGAAGGGAAAATTGCACGTCGTTATTATTGAATATTTCCGAACACCAGCTTGGTCCTTTACAGCTTTGCCGTCAGCCATGCTGGACTCGGCATTTTTTTGATCCGAAAAAAAAATTGCAAATTTTCCCAGATCGGTTTTTCTTGCGATTTCTGCCTTTAGCAGCACTTGTTGGGCATCTAGGATGAAATCGTGTTTTTGGAGGGGTTTGAATTATAGTCAAATATACAAGCAAAGAGAACTTGCCCACACAGCTAGCCAGAAGGGATCGAGCACTGAAAAAATAAAGGCAGCTTGTGTCCTGACAACGATGACGTTTGTGCCCTTGTCAAATTAGTGCAGCTGAGCTTTGCTAACTTGCTATAACTGAACTCCGCCCTCCCTGGGCTTTTGCCGATCTGTGACGTGACACAGCATGAAGCGTCTCTGAAGGGAAGCAGAGTTCGACCGTCTCTCCCCTCGCTCTGTTATAGCAAGGACCAAAACCCAAGCCAGGTGGTTTCGTCCCAAAAAAGCAGGAGAGTGAAAATTGATACACCTGTGTTTGAACGTATTTGACAGGTAAGGTGCTTTTTAAGCTTCAGGTCTTTGTGACTGCTCGGCTCTTAACCAGTGAGTCAAATCTGCTGCATAAATGCACATGCAGGAAATGGCTACGTTACGTGGGAGCTCAAAGTGAAAGTTCAGTCACATCCAGCAATGCTTTTTTCTCCAGCCATGAGCTGCCTTTTCTTTTCACTCATCAGCTTAACTCTGAACACCGTCTGACTCTGTTCAGATGCCGCAGTGAAGGGTGCTGGGGAAATGCTCACCAATGACAGAGAGATTAGGAAAAAGAGGTGCTATGCTTGGATTCAATTGTTGCAAGCACTAAATTTTCTCTGCTTGTATACAACAAAGTCATCATTGTTCCCATAACTTTGAAGCAAAAGCGGCAACGCTGCTGTATTTTCCTTAGCAGGAATTTTTTTTTTCTGCTTCGACCAAAAGGGAAACGAAGGGAGGTGAAAGTAGGCTGACAACTTAGACAATGCATCCCCATGTTGTTAAAGCCCTCCGGGGCTGGCAGCAGGCTGTGCCCTGGAAAACCCAGCTCTTTTAGAAAGCAATCAAGTCTTCAATCCCGCAGAAGAAATTTGAAAACCCAATCACTCACTGCTCCGGTACCACACAGCGAAGATCAGTACGTGGGCAGTTGGCAACACCGAACGTGACAGCTCCCTTTTCCGTGCGTTTCGAGTGGAACCGCTTTCTGATACTGACCGCTTGTTTCTTAGTTGCGGGAATTGTATACTTTTTGTTGCTCTTGCTTTGCATTTTCCTTCTTTCCCTCCCTTTCTCTCAGAAGATGGGAGAGGCATCTCCCATTTTGCTGGACATTGGTATCATAATCGTGTCTGGTTTGAATGCTTATTCGCAAGGGGAAGTAACATTTAAACATAAATGAAAATTGAGGTGGTGATGCCTCTATTCTGCTTCTAGTATTTATCAGCAGTATTTTATAACTATACGTTTACTGGACATATAGGGAGAATTTTAAGTTCAGATTGTCTACACTGCCTGTGGGATCAATAATCTGCACTATAACAATCATTTTGAATCTCATGCTCCGAGTTAATTGATTCAAACTCTTTGGAGCTCAGGTCTGCCACTGCCCACTCCAGCTTGACCCTAAGGTAACTTTTTCGAGCCTCAGCTCACTTGTAAAATGGGAATAATTCTGCTCCACTCCTGGATTTTTTTCTATATAGGTTGTAAGCCCTTTTGAGAAGGACATCTGTGTTACATGTATGCACAAAGCCCCCAGAACAGCTGGGAACCCAGGACACCACTGTAAAACAAATGTTTGAAAATAATGTTTGTGCAGTGGGAAAATATATTAATGGATTCATCCATTTCTAAGACTTATACTTACCAAGCTATTCTTTGGTCTTGGCTTTGCAAGGAGCAGCCTTGTTTTGAACAGGTAGTCAGGAAAGGAGCCCTGGTACAACAAACATGGTGACAACCACCCTCAACATAATCAGTTCTTTTCTAGTCCTTTTGCAGGTACCATGAACATCCAGGACTATTTCACCAGAATTTCTTACAAAGGCCCCAGTGAAAACCTGGACTTGGAGATGTTAACTGCAATCCTCCAGCACCACATCCGGGCTGTGCCCTTTGAAAACCTCAGCATCCACTGCGGGGACACCATTGAGCTGGAGTTGGAACAAGTTTACGACAAAATAGTGAGGAGGAAACGTGGTGGCTGGTGCCTAGAAAATAACCAGCTGTTATCCTGGGCTTTGAAAACACTGGGCTATAATCTCACTCTTTTAGGAGCAAAAGTGTTCAGCCCAGAAAATAATGCATATGCTGATGAAAATAATCATCTTCTTCTCAATGTGGTCCAGGATGGGAAATCCTATATTGTGGATGCAGGCTTTGGCACAGTCTATCAAATGTGGGAGCCCATGGAGCTGATTTCTGGGAAAGACCAGCCCCAGACTCCTGGCATCTTTCGATTCCTGGAAGAAAAGGGGACCTGGTATCTGGAGAAGAGCAAAAGGAAGGTATACATTCCCAACCACAGTGACGCTAAGCCTGACCCTCTGCAAGCAAGTGACTGTAGGAAGATTTATGCTTTTACCCTTGAACCACGAGAAATAGAAGATTTCAGGGCTCAATGTGCGTATCTCCAGACGTCCCCCAATTCTGTTTTTGTAACAAAGTCCATCTGCACTCTCCAGACCACTGACGGGATCCGGGCATTAATTGGGTGGAAATACACCGAGATAAAATTCAATTTCAAGCAGAACATGGACCTGGTAGAAACCACAATTCTTCCCGATGAAGAGATAGAGAAGACACTAAAAGTTAAATTCAATATAACTCTTGATAAGAAACTTCAACCAGTGAATGCAGGAGGCAGGTCGTCTATGTTTTAGAGTCTTGACCAGAATATAGTCCTGTGCTGGAATATCAAATCGAATCTCTCTTAGCATTCAATGAATTGGGAAAAAGAACACCTGGACTGCTGCTTTTTACCTTGCATATTGTAGAGGGTAGCATGTAGCATATGCAGGGTGACCATACTTCCCAGTCTGGCCGGGACAGTCCCTGATTTCATAGGCTGTCCTGCCCAGTTGGCTAGAATTGAAGCAAAAGTCCCATGTCGGATGGAGCAGGGTGGGCTGTCGGAGGGGCCTGGGGCTTGGGCACCTGCGTGGGGCAAGCCAGGATGGCTGCCCATTGCTGGCAGCCTTGCACTCTGCTTCTGCAGCCACTGCCGAGGCCTGGGCTGCACGTGGTGGCCCTGGGGAGCTGCTGGTGGTGGGGAGGAGGCGCTGTGTGGGGTTGAGGGCTGGTAGAGCCCAGGAGGGGCCACTCCCAGCCTCTGCATGGAGGGGATGGAGCCTGGATGTGGGACTCTGCACTATCCCACCCTGCCCTGCCCCAGCATCAGGGCTCCTGGGAGCCAGGGTCAGAGGTGGGGGGGACGGGATGGGATGGACAGACCCTCTCCCAGATTTCCTTCAAATTAATATGGTCCCCCAAAGCATATGGCAAATCTCTGATTTGCAGACCTGTACTCCCCTCCCCTCTCTTCTCTTCCTCTTACTCCAGATACAAACCCTTTCTTCCAGTTCTCTGCCAGTAATAGATTGCTTCTCCTCACTGGGGCATAACGTACATACGGCCTAAAGGAGTGGTACATTTCTGTTTAAATATAATAGCTGGAGAACCAAGGGCATTCTGAGATTAGGTTGCAACAGTCTGTCCTGTTTTGCACATGCATAAGGATAAGTACACAAAACACCCCACTTGGGACACACTGTTGGAAGTATTTTCATGCTGATGACATGCAGCTATGAGATGGCCATGGTTACCACAACTTGAATTGGCGAGGGAAGTTTCTATTCTGCTTCTGGCTCCTCACACAACCTCTGGGCTTTTGAGGATGTAGCCACGAAGGGGGACCTCTGAGGAAATCTTTGCATCCAGAGGTATGGCTCGTATATTTTTGCAACAGCGCTCATAGACCTCCATTTCCTCATTATATTACTCATGCTCTGCATGTCATTGGACTACAGCAAATCTCTCTCCTGACTCCAAATCTGGCGACTGGTCTGGATTGCATGAGCAGGACTCACAGGCCAGGCACCTGACAGGCAGTAATGTAAATAGGATGGGGTGCAGATTTAGAGAGATGCAAGAATAGTGAGCAGCAAACAGAGTCTTTGTGATCCCACAGCCCGCTAATTGTCAGGTAAGACCAGCAATTCTCCAACGGGGTGCCACAAGATCCTTTTAAGGGCAAAGTGCAATGTCTGTACTGTTAGGTATGCAAACATCTACATGAGAGGCAGGGATTGTGTGTGGGGGGGGTGAGCTCTTTTATTGAACCCACTGCATGGGTGGGGTAGACCTCTGAAAGCTTGCCTAAGTCTATCCCAACTATGCACTGGGTTCAATAAAAGATATCAACCCCTCCCCCAAATCCTAGCCTCTTGCTTAATTCCTAGATTATTTTGGCTACGACATCACTCCAGCACTACAAATACCTGCACATGGTTCACAGAATAAAACCCAAGGATTTGAAATGGGAATCCATAGAGTCAAAAACATTCTGCCCTGCTGTGGTCTTTCTGAGCTCTTTGAAACAGAGGAATTGTTGTATTATTTTTCTTTAGTCAATAAGTGAGTGAAAGCCAAGAGCTGGCATTTTCCAAAGGGTGTTTTGAGTCTACCAAAGTAGAGAACTACTAGGTAAGACTCTCTGGCACTTGCCCCCTACCTTATAACAAGAACTGCACATAGTATTGTAAGTGGGGTTTTGCTAATGCCCTGATGGTGGGACTAGTACGTCCCTGTCTACTAAGAACACCCTACCTAATACACCTTAGAATTGCACTCACTTTTTTTTCAAAGTCTTATCAAAAAGCCTAGGTTCATCTACCACACCTCGGTCCCTCGCTTTGCCTGGTGCCTTGACTCTATAAGCCCCCATCCTACAACAAGAGTTTTATAGCAATGATGTCCTTAGACCAACACGGCTACAACCTACACCCTTGTTACAGTAATGATAGAACTTTTCACTTTGTATGACTGAATATTATACTATTCCTATTGTTTGGATGCACAATATTATCTAATTTCTCCTGTAGACTAATTTGATCCTGCTCCAGATTAGTAATACCTCTAATACCTCTCTCTGGCTTTGAATCTTTGAAGCCCAAACCCTTTAAACACTGGCACTGTGTAAAAAGAAAATCTGGTGTACAGGATCATTTTAAATGAATGAGTGAATTTTTAATTTTTTTCATATTCCTGAAGAATTTTCTTGCCATCATTATTTAATTGCCCACAAATATTCTATGCATATTTGTCTTGTAAATAAAATACCTGGCTGGTCCACTTTGTTGCGCGATATACCCAGATTTAAATAAATGCCTGTTACGTACTGGTTAGTACCATAGGCCACTGCTCTGCAAGATCTTTCTCATGGAAATATTTGATATGTAAGACAAGGGTGTTACTCCCCGTTGGGTAAGGATCACAAGATGTTACTTATGTTCTTTTGTTTTTCTAGATCAACTGCAGAGTTTTATTTTAGGTGACAAGACACGTAACAGTCTAGCTTGTGTAATTAAGCCATTGTACTGCATTCAAGCATAGTAGCAATTTACGATCAGACAGGGCATTTAGCAGGAGACTATAATGTTGCCGTAAAGGGAAACTGACTCGCTCATCGGGCAGGTATTTTTCATCCTTGTTACAATTCATAGTGACACTTGAAAGACACCAGTAAAATACAGCGCGGTCACAAAAACTGGACTAAACACCATTAAAAGTGGTTAAACAAACCAAAAGGAGAGATGTTTCATAGAGATAGAATAACTTCCCCATCACACCATCTGCTGCCAAATGTAGAGATTGAGGGAGCTTGACTCTGTGCAATTCTTGAAAGAGCTCATGCCTCCCCCGCCTCTCCCGTTAGCATGAGAGGAAATGAAACGAGAAAGAAAAAGGCAGATAGAGAAGATATCTGAATTACAGAAAAGATTGGGGTAGGACCAGACCAACAGCTCTCAAGTCAGTAGTTCACAAGGAATGGTCTCAGGGTCCAGCTAGCCACGTGCATGTGTGTGTGTGTGTGTGTATCCACTTACACATAATATTGAGGGAATCAAATACGAAGCTACCTGAGACCCTCATTACTGTAATACCTAAGCAATCTTTGCATGCATTTAACTGTATAACGTCTCTCAGAAGTGCTGCTACCCCGAGCTTCAGTGCTCAGATGGAGCACTGAAATAGAGAGAACTTAAACCGGAGGTTCAAAAGGCCTCTATGTGCTCACTCCCATTGATTTCACAAGCATTAGGCACCTAAATACGTCTTGTCCACGTGCCTAGATTCTACACCGAAAATCACACGGAGGTGGGTCTGTCGCTGGGCAGGGATCAGAACTTGGATGTCCTGAATGTCAGAAGAGCAGCTAAAAAAGTGGGGTTTTCTTCTTCTCCGGGCCTTAGCAGGAGGATGTGCTATTCCCTGCTGTCAGAGATTCCCCAAAGGAGCCCTTGCTTGGGACCCCCAGCCTTGGAGGGCTCCTGGAAGCCAGCCCAGGCATAGCTTCTACCGTGGGAGACTCCTTGGCTCCTTGGACTCCAAGGCCCAGCCTTTTGGTCCACCCCATCTCCCGGCTTATCCGTGGCCTTCAGACAGCGACTGTCCAGCTTAGCTCCCACAGAGGGACTTTATACCTCTTCAAGTCTTCCTTCCTCCTGCCTTTCTTCCCGCCCCCACCTCTCCTGCACCCTTGTTTCTGGGAGTCTCCTTTTCAAGGCAGTCTCTCTGCTCCGTGCTTCTTGGATGCACCTTCCTGGCACCACAAACTTCAGGTGCAGGGGCTGGAGACCACTCCGGGTATCAACATAGGCAGGATAGGGGGACACTTTAGAGACTAACTGATTAAGAGCACCATAAGCTTTCATACCGTGTCTGTCACTCACCATGGCCTCTTGCATGCCATACCGCTGAGTGATTCCCTATCTGTGGTTGCAGAGCTTGCCACCCCTGATGAATTGCTCCATGTTTATAGAGAAGTGGATTCTATCATGGGGCTAGCTGCGTCAGCCGCTGTTGCCAGGCAAACCGTTCCTTTCCCATTTTCAAAATCTGATTTTTTTTTTTGTGTTAATCATTAATGTAGCTGTCAGCTCCTTAAAGGCACAGCTCCAATATATCAGAGCCCAGAACAACCCATGGCTACAAGCAAAGGGTCAGATTGTTAAGTCAACCGAAGTTAGACACCTAAACACCTTCGGATGTCTTGGTCTGTGCACTGCAGGGGTTTGGCACTGGAAAACAAGAACTCACCATCACTGCGCTCTTAATTCAAAAGCTGCAGCCACCTCTCAGCAGATCAGAGATGCTCAACTTAGTTTTCGCTCTGGCTCCAAGTGGCAGAAACTCCATCATCCAAGCTGGCATCCTTGTTGGGCAGGCTGAGCATAGGGGTTGAGGACTGAGCCGCCCACAGAGACCAACCTGCACTCTTGTCCCTTTAAGGCAGGGTTGTGGGTACTTTGGAGAGTTGAAAATTTTTCTCCAGTGGTACATATACAGCACCACCCCTTTCAACTGCTAAAGGGCGCAGCCCTTAGAAATAGCTGTAAAGGCGAGCATTTAAACGTACCTACATCGTAAACGCTTTGGGACAGGGATCATCTCCTTGGTCTGCTTTTGAACAGCTCGTAGCACAGACGTGCTCCTGACAATCTCTAAATCTCACCTCAATACAATAAGTCCATAGCAATACATCATATCCAAGATTTCATAGATTTCATAGATTTCATAGACATCAGGGCTGGAAGGGACCTCGGAAGATCATCGAGTCCAGCCCCCTGCCCGAAGGGCAGGAAGTCAGCTGGGGTCATAGGATCCCAGCAAGATAAGCATCCAATTTACTCTTGAAGGTGTTCAATGTAGGTGCTTGAACCACCTCCGCTGGCAGACTGCTCCAGACCTTGGGGGCTCGGACAGGAAAGAAATTCTTCCTTATGTCCAGCCTGAAACGGTCTTGCAGGAATTTGTGATCATTCGACCTCGTCATCCCTTGGGGCGCTCTGGTGAACAGACGCTCCCCCAGATCCTGGTGGTCACCCCTGATAAACTTGTAGGTGGCCATCAGATCACCCCTGAGCCTGCGCTTTTCCAGGCTAAAGAGTCCCATGGCTCTCAGCCTGTCATCGTAAGGTCTGTTTTCCTGACCTCTGATCATGCGCGTGGCTCTCCTCTGGACTCTCTCAAGCTTCTCCACATCCTTTTTGAATTGTGGAGCCCAAAACTGGACGCAGTACTCCAGCTGCGGCCTCACCAAGGCCGAGTACAAGGGGAGAATGACGTCCCAGGATTTGCTCGAGAAGCATCTATGGATGCACGCCAGCGTTTTGGTCGCTTTATTAGCTGCAGCATCGCATTGCAGGCTCATGTTCATCTTGTGGTCAATGATGACCCCCAAGTCTTTTTCTTCTGTAGTGCTAACCAACTTAGCACTGCCGAGCCTATAAGGGTGCTGCAGGTTTTTCCTCCCAAGGTGGGTAAGATGACATTACCCTGTTTCCCAAGCTGGATCCAACAGAAAGTGAAGCATTTCTGGTGTTGCCACATAATGCAAATGGATCTTTAAGACCAGGAGGGTACAGTGCAAGCATTTTCAGAAACTTTTGGAATGAGCCAGAACAGAAAGTCTGATGCTTGCTGGTTTGCAGGTGAGTACTCAGATGTATTACTTTTAAATTAATCTGTTCGACACAATTTGTTCTGTATGGAAATTAGCTTACGCCGCTGATTAGCTTGCTTTGGGTCAGCAATATTCCATTGCTTTCCATTTTGTACCTCCTTTCATCTTCATATAAGGGAAATTAAAATCAAAAAAGCAAATAGGGCTGACGCAGTGAAACATGTTGCAAAGCAGCAAACATTTTTTTTTCCAAGTAGAAGGACCAAATTTGTGCTTTTTGTAAGAAAAAGTACTTGAGAATTAAACTAAGTAGTTCGCGTCCAAAAATAGTGTATGAAAATCAGTTCCGTGGTCATATGCAATCCACCTGCCACTCAGATAAATAATGTAGCTGCATGCAAAGGAATCAAACTTTCATTAATGCTAACAGTGAAGAATCATTTCTTACCCATCATTCTAACTCCAGGGAAACAGAGCTATGCCCTGGGAAATTTGCAGCCAAACAGCACCGTTGTCCGATTCTTGTTGCCTACCAAACCGATCCTACAAAGATACCGGAACGAGGAATTAAACAAATCCGCTGTTGGGGGAACAAAACATAACATGAGCAAGATCTGAATGGGATCTCATCATTTTTTTCAGCTTGTTTTTGGCATGTGGACTGGTAACACACAACTTATCTAGCACATCAGGGCTTCTCACATGACAATATTGTAGTGACTGTCACGTGTGTAACAACAGGAGGAACCGGGGGCAGTCTGCAGAGATGAGCTGACTGTTAATTTGGATTACAGCTCCCAGAAACCCCCAGGAGCTGGGGGGCATGGGAAAAAGGAAGACGAAGCTTGGGGCTGGAGTAAGGGAAAGAGAGGGCAGCTTGAATGTGGAACCTCATCAGGCCTACAGAGGAGTGCACGCTGGAGCTGGAGGAGCCAGGACTATGAACTCAAGGAGCTGGACTTAGACTTGGGAGCAGCTTCAGGCTGTTGTTAGAGCACTCTAGGGTGTGTAGATGAAATGGGGGCCCTGCATTGAAGCAGCAGGTTTTTAAAAACCTGAGATATGTGATGGTATTGTGAACACACTGGAGATAGTGTTGGCAGGTTTTGCATGTCTTGTCATATCATGGCTTGGATCCATTTGGTGTGTTTTGGGCTGAAGGAAGTTGGCCTCTGGTGATGAGGTTAGTGAGGTTCAGTGTTTGTTTGAATTTACGAACCACTTTTCGCAGACAAGCCTACGAACTGCACATGTGACACAAGTTTTACTTGTTGGCAGCCTGAGGTGCAGTCTCCCAGAAACCCTTGCACCTATCTCCTTGAAATTTGGCAGGTTTTGTGGCCTCAGGAACAGCTACCATCCCTGCTGTTTTCATCCAAGTCTGCCAAAAATGACAAAGTTATTTTGTAGAAATCTCACCTTATTTGTTTTGGATACCACCGTTTTGCGCTTCCCCATTATAGCCTATGGGAGAAATGCTGAAACAGCGTCGAAATCGTGAAACCGTTTTGACGAAATGAAATGGAACAGTGTTTTCAAAACTAAATGAAACTCAGAATGAAACACTATCCCATCGAAACAGCGTTAGCCCTATTCAGCATATCTTTATACAGGACGTGCCCAGAACATGTGATAGCTGTTCAAGGAATCTGTTGAGCACATACAGGCGAATAAATAAGTATATTGATGGGTTAGGAGTAACCAACTGTCCTGATCTAAATAATACTGTCTAAGAAACAAGATGATCTGAGATGGGCTCGTCTTTTAAATGAGTAAGCTCATATTCCCTGGGCCAAATAATAAGGTTATCCAAGTGTTAGTTATAAAATGCATTGTATAGGCAAATATTGTTGGTTAAATTGCTAACGTGTTAGATTTCAGCCTGGAATCTCAGTCGATTCATAACACTGACCCCCATTTATACTTACATTGCACTGGCACCCACTCCAGTCTTAAACCAAACCTCTATTGTGCTAGATGCGGTACATACGTACATACATATATACAGCAAAAGACCTAGTTATAGGAGCATGCTGGAAAGGTGCTGCACAGTTCGTACCTGCTCCAAGCTTTATTTCTGTTTTGAAAACATCAAGATACATAGCTCCAGTGTGCACCTGTCTCCTTAGTTTTCTTTCAAACACTAGATGCAGAGCCAAGGGGTAAAGCTGCAGGTCAGTTTATCTGTGCTTTAAAAAGAGGGAGTTGCTGAAGACCAGTTCCACTGCATTTAGTTGTTTTGCTCCATGTACAGGAAAGATGAAAGCCAGAGAATAGTTCACAAGAATTTCTTATAAAGGCTCCTATGAAAATCTGGACTGGGAGACCTTGACTGTTCAAAACCTCAGCTTGCACCATGGGGAAACAATTGAGTTTGACAGTACTGTATCTATAACAAAACTGTGAGGAAAAAACAGGGTGGATGGTGCATGGAAAAAGGTGACATAACACTAGATGAGAAACTCGTACCAGTTAACGTCCCTGGTTTACCAGCTAATTTAGCTGATATGGTGTAATTCTATATAATTGAACCAGATAAATCTTTTAAAATCTAACCATAACATGCCCCATAAATATTAGCCTTAAAATAACTTTAAAGTGACTGTAGGTTGAGTTTTTGGGTTGAAATCTAGGAAACTTAATTATATCATTAATTGTATGTATCTGTGTCTTATCTTTTCTCATACTTCTTCACCTTTTGAAATCGGATCAGTTCGCTTCCTTTTCTTTTATAGAAATTATTTCTAAATCTATATTGATTTTTGTTCTTCTTTTATGTTTTTATTTCTGACATTTCTTACTATGATATGGGTGACTAAAACCTAATACAAGATGGACTGTGCCATCCCTTTGCACAAAGTTTGTACACAATTTCTAGTTTATACACAATTTAAATTCCAGGTTGTCCAGTTGTAATTGTGGGGATTATTCACATGACATAAAACAGATCAGACTGAAAAATGAAGCAGGTTTTTTTTCTTCAACAACCCACAGTTCAACAACAAGTCATCAGGTAGGTAATTATTCACTGGAGTCAGGGTGAATAAAAGTCAATGATTTTTTTTTTAAATCCAAAAATAGGATTTTATTTCAGATTTTTTGATTTAATCATATTTTTTATTTTTTGTTAAGATGATTTTTTTAAAAAAACCCTCACAACCCTATATATAGTTTTTATTTAAGATATGTTAAAGCTCAAAGATATCATAATGGAATAGGGATTGTAACTTCTAATTATATACTATTTGAGACATATATTCATGTAAGCTTTTTAGAAGAGTGTTATAAATAGGTCACAACAGGCCATGGACTGTATTAGGGGCCCAATCTTATGGGGTTCCCAGAGGCTCCTCTACAGATTAGGGAAGAGTAAAGAAAAAAACCCCACTCTACCCAACGGGACTCGATGCTCAGTCTAGAAGATCCCATTAAGCATCTCTGTGATGCTTAGTTTCAGTTCTCAGATTGTGGATTTGTGTCTCCAGAGCTAACATCCTCGTTCACAGCAGTATATGGAGATTAGAGAGACGAGACCTGATCAGCCCTCTGGTCTCTCTGCAAGTTTGTGTACACGAAGCCAAGCCCTTACCTCTCTCTGAAAGTGCAGTTGCAAGAAGTTTAATGGACAGAGGATATCAAACAACAGCAAGAATGCATTTTTTGTAGAAAACAGTGATTAAATTGAGGTTTCCTGACCAGCGCTTTAAATCGATTTGATTTAAATCAAATCTAGCCTCGCTGATGTTGAGAACTACTTGGATGGCCTACGTTCTAGTACCTTTTCAGAAACCAGCTTACTGTAGGCAGTTTATCCAGGGTCCTATTTTCAAAACGACTTGACATTTGGAAGGCCAATTTTAGAAGTGTAGGGCCTGAATTTCTAAGTATTTGAGTACCTACGATGCTTTAAGAAACGAACAAGATTCAATTCAACATCTTTACATTGATTACGTGAAGTGCCAAGTATTAGTATTGAAATACAATTCTTATTTTGTTATAATATAGCCAGTGATGTTTAAGATGTGCTTGTGATGGTATTCATCGTGTATCTGCAACGCATTAGGCTGGCATGATGGAACTTTTGCAAGGTTTCAAAAAAGAAGTGCCTAGTACTAAAGAATAGCTCTCTGTATTATGCCCTTTGAAAATTTATCCTGCAATACCTGAAAAATATATTTCTCCACAAGATGGGAAGAGGGGATCTCTGTGGTGCTAAGGACTAAAAGGGAATTAAAAAAAAAATCAGGCAAAACTGAAACAACCTTTAAGGGGAAAAAAACCCAAAACTTATTTGATCTGGGTTTAACCAGTAGAAAGAAAAAGTTTAATCAACTCATGGATCACTGGAGACCAAACACACACACTCCTTTCTGACGGACTTTGTCCCCTCCTGGATTTTAAGATACAGCATTTGCAGAGGGCCTGAATCTATGTCACTTCTTAACTATATCGACTGCCAGCGCAGCAGCAAACAGATCAAATCCAACATCCCCCCCCCCAAAAAAAATCTTGCAAGGGGCTGAAAACCAATACAATCATCGCCAGGGCTGTTTTACAAGTAAGTTCCTTTTTGAAGTCACAATCTGTGTGTATGGTTAGAGGCATGTGGGTGTGTGCAATCCAAATTGAAAAATCTTTCTAGAATATGGTGTATGGAAACTATAGAAAAGGAAACAAATTATGGCCAGCTGGGGCTAAATATCTCTGAAAAATGGCATAACTGGTAGGAAAATGACATTGGCTTTTATTAGCAGCTGCATTTGAACAGACCAGATGCATTCATTGGGAGTCAGGCATTCTAGAGTCTCCAATTTATTTTCAAAATGTATTAATTTTTAGGTTTTTTTTTCATCCTGCAGTTGCAATATAGTCTTAATAAAGAAAGCAAAGATAAATAAACTTGCCAATAATCAAAAGAATTCCTTCTAAGAGGGGAAAGATCATTCAGCCTTTCAAAATGACTTTCTTTGCTTTTTGTATTACAAAATGGCTTTGGGGAGGGGGAATAATAGACTAGACCAAGTCTGATGCATATTGGGACATTTGTAAATGTAATCATGTGTACAGGTGTACAGATATTCGGTTTGTTGAAGGCCACACATTGAAAATGTTGGGGTATGATATTACCATTTTGGGGCCCAGCCTTCAAGGAGTTGAAGGCTATTATTAAATTCCCCCTCAGTCTTCTCCAGACTAAATAAGCCCAGTTCCCTCAGCCTCCTAACCATTTTTGTTGCCCTCCGCTGGACTTTCTCCAATTTGTCCACATCCTTTCTGTAGTGGGGGGCCCAAAACTGGACACAGGACTCCAGATGTGGCCACACCAGTGTCAAATACAGCAGAATAATCACTTCTCTCAAGCTGCTGGCAATGCTCCTAGTAATGCAGCCCAGTATGCCGCTAGCTTCCTTCACAACGAAGGCACACTGTTGGCTTATATTCAGCTTACTGTCCTCTGTAACTCCTATGTGCTTTTCTGTTGGGTTGCTGCCTAGCCAGCTGGTCTCCAGCTTTTATGAATGCATGGGATTGTTCCATCCTAAATGCAGGACTTTGCATTTGTCCTTATTGAACCTCATGAGATTTCTTTTGGTCCAATCTTCCAATTTGTCTAGGTCACTCTGAATCCTAGCCCTACCCTCCAGCGTAACTACTCCTGCCTCCAACTTGGTGTCATCTGCAGACTTGCTGAGGGTGCACTGTGTGCCATCTTCCAGGTTGCTGATAAAGGCATTGAGCAAAACTGGCCCCAGGACCGACCCTTGGGACACTCCACTTGACACCAGCTGCCAACTAGACATTGAGCTATTGATTACTAACCTTTGTGCCCAACAATCAAGGCAGTTTTCTATCTGCCTTACAGTCCATTCATCCAACCCTGTAGTTCCTTAGCTTGCTTGCAAGAATGCTGTGGGAGACGGTATCAAAAGCCTTGCTACAGTCAAGGTATATCATGTCCAATCCTCTCCCTGCATCCACTGAACCAGTCATCTCATCATAGAAAGCAATCAGGTTGGTCAGGCATGACTTGCCCCTGGTGAACCCATGCTGATTGTTCCTTATCACATTCTGCTCCTCCAAGTGCTTAGAAATGGATTCCTTGAGGATCTGCTCCATGACTTTTCCAGGGACTGAGGTGAGGCCGTCTAGTCTGTAGTTCCCCGGATCCTCCTTCATCCCTTTCTTAAAGATGGGCCTCTTTTGTTCTTTTCCAATCATCTGTGACCTCTCCCAATCACCATGAGTTTTCAATGATGGCCAGTGGCTCTGCAATCACGTTGGCCAACTCCCTCAGCACCCTCGAGCGCATCGTGTCTGGCCCTGCAGACTTGTATAAGCCCAGCTTTTCTAAAAAGTTCGTAACCTCTTCTTTTGCCACTGCTAGCTGCTCCTCCTCTCCCCATACCGTGCTGCCAGGTGCAGCTGTCTGGGAGCTTTTCCACATCATCTGACACTAGGTTGCCTCTCCCATTCAGTGAGGAACCCACACTTTCCCTGATCTTCCTCTTGTTGCTGACAAAACTTTCATTACAGACGCAAATTACTTCAGGCTAGCTTAAGGAATGGTTTAGAAACTAAACATTTGAAGATGTAGGAAACGATTGAAATTTAACCTCCAAAGTATTTCACATAAGGTTCCTGCTTTCAGAGAAATATGCTGGTACTTACACAGTGCCAAACTTGGAACAGGGGGATGTGATGTATGATGAAGCATAGAGAAGGGTCGAAGATCGCTATGCATAATTTCTCAATGGCACTGAAATGTGATAAAAAAGGCTGAATAACTTCTTACAAAGAAGCACTGATCATGAGCTGAGCTCGTGTTGTGTCAGCGGGGAGGAGACCTTAGCCAGTCAGGATCCACTGGGGCCGACCTAGACACTTTTGAAGCAGCTCGAGGTTAGCGAGCCTGTGAACTGCCTATGAGCATTTTGACTGCTCCCAGTAAATACTACTGGGATCTGAGGACAGCAGTCATGATCACTTGTCTTTCAGCTTATATTGCCCCTAATTAGAATCATAATTAAGTTTGTGCAATGATTATCTCAGATAAGAAACTGTACAAAGCTGCAACTCTCAAAAGGGTCAGAAGCTTGATTTGATGATAATCATCTGAACCGCTGGGATGCTTAGCTGACTTCATGATACAACTCAGCACTTACATTGTACCTCGCAGCCAACCGTTTCAAAGTGTTTTACAAACATGTACACGGGCTATTATTTCTCTCAGCTTACAAATGGGGAAAGTCAGGTATGCCGAGAATGAGTTGTGCTGGGGATATGTGCATGTATGTACATGTATCTGCTACCTCTAACTGATTGAAAGATCTTCACAAACACCATCATATATAACATCAATTAAAAAAAAAATGTTACTTCCTTTACAGAAAAAATGAATGTTGAGGAATATTTTTCGAGAATTGGATACAAAGGCTCATATGACAAACAAGATCTGGAAACCTTAACTGCAGTCTTCCAGCACCACATCCGAGCTATCCCCTTTGAAAACCTAAGCATTCACTGTGGGGAAACTATTACTTTGGAGTTAGACCAAGTTTACAACAAAATCGTGATGAAGAGGCGCGGTGGATGGTGCATGGAAAACAATCAGCTGCTAAACTGGGTTCTGAAAATGCTGGGGTATGATACTACCATTTTGGGGGCGTATGTATACAATCCTCAACAAAACACATACGCTACCCGAATGACCCATCTTCTCATAAAGGTGGTTATTGGTGGCAAAGCCTACATTGTGGATGCAGGTTTTGGCGTGTCTGGTCAAATGTGGCAGCCAATGGAACTTGTTTCTGGAAAAGACCAGCCGCAGATTCCTGGCGTCTTTCGCTTTACAGAAAACGATGGGATCTGGTACTATGAGAAAATAAGGAGGAAACAATATATTCCCAATCAACACTTTGCTGATTCTGATCTTCTAGAAAAAAGAGAGTGCAGGAAACTTTACTTCTTCAGTCTTGAGCCACGAACAGCGGCAGATTTCCAGTTCCAATGTACGTATCTTCAGACATCCCCAGACTCCTTGTTTACGAAGAAGTCTATTTGCTCTATTCAGACCACAGATGGGTTTCGGGCATTAATTGGATGGATGCTCACTGAGACAACATACAATTACAGGGAGGACATGGATGTTGTGGAATTCACCATCCTTCAAGAGGAAGAGGTGGAGAAGACGCTGGAGGATAAATTCAACATAGCTCTGGAGAGAAAATTAGTCCCAATTAATGACAAAGGACCATACAAAATTTAGTGTTTTGGATGAAACGCTATAATGATACATGTTTACAGCCTTTTTCATAATCTATTTAATCAGCATTAGATAAACCGCAGGAAAATTAATGCCAGGTGAAAGTGAGAACTTCAGGGAAAACAGGCCCTTTAGTTTCTCATGTCAATTGAGAGAGGCACTTGCTCAAATACTGTGGGAGGAAATGCGGTCCCATGACAGACTGTGGAGTGGGGGAAGGGGGAAGCAGCATTTTTTAATAGCTTAAGCAGATAACTGGGAGTTAGAAATATTGAATCTAACACGCTATTGACATTTAACCATTGGGAAAATCACAATGGCCAAAACGCAGGCAATGCCATCCCATGTAGGACTTAAATAATAGCCTGATTTTCACAGGTGCCAAGATCTTTCTTCCATTTCCCTACTTACAAAGTAGGACTAATTACAATATATATGAGGAGGAATAATTCATTCATGATGGGGGAGCACTTGAACATCATCAGCCCGGAGATACCACAAACAGCAAAATATTACAAAGTAAATTCCTTTGTTATTCCTGCAATGAACTGCACACACTGATTATTTTAATACATGCATATGGCTGTCATGCTATATGATGGATGAACTGTAATACGGTGCCTAGTCAAGCATCACAATTTGTCCCTGCATTTAGACTTCGATTGGCGCCATCCCGTGTAGACGAGGGTGTTGCACTTTATGTATGTTACAAAGCTAGAGTCATGGAGAGTAAGCTAGACACAAAAGCACTTTAACTGTGCTACACCGTTATCCTTTTCAACGCATCAGACGTGGTTTCGTTCTGGGTTATCCCACTGTCCATCACAGACTGCCTAAGAACCACATGGCCAGAAACTGCCTTTTTAAATAACAAATATAACTGGGAATGTCATCAAGGTGATGCGTACTTGAAAGAAAACACACGAATCTAAGAGAGTCCCCTTTAACTTTAAAGCTGAGTCAATCAGCTATTAGATAAAAGCGCCAAAAAGCCCCACTAAAGCGCCTGATCTATATAGATGTTGGGCAAGCCAGGTCCAACTAATGCGATGCCTCTGCTGGGCATGCGCGGGGTTCGGCATGGGGGGTGCATGGAGTTCAAAGAGGATTTTTTTAACATCTTCAAGCAGCCTTTGTGATTTAAAAAAATACATTTCCCCTGTTGGTATGTGAAACACAGACAAAGATAGGGGGACCTGCCTGGAAAAAAGGAAGCAGCAAAGTGCGTGATGGCAACAAATTAAAAAAAAAAAAAAAAAAGACAAATCCGTTCTGCAGTTTCTTTGACCAATCATAGCCCTGGGTGTTGCTTTTAACCGCAAGTTAAGTATTACAACAAAAAGATATGTCTGATTTGGGCACACCTCACGACTGTTGCAAAGTACAGCTGAAGTTAAATAATAATAGAGCTATACTGAAAACACCTTGTAAAAGCTGAATTCAGTTTTATTAACACAATCCATATTTTTCAGATTAAGATTTCACAAACATCTCTCCTTGTTTCCCTCTTACTAAACAAACAGTGTTTTTATCATGGACTGGTATCTCCTCAAATTAGCAAATCTGTACTAAGAGTTTCAGATAAAACCATTTGCCTTTTAACTAGGCTCTCTCAATCCACAGAAAACACTACTTCCTTTGGTGGCTGCTAATATTTCCCATTTTCTTATTCTTTTTGATCTCACGCAGTCTTTGACATCCCTTTGCTTCTGAGCTTGGCTCTGTAGTTGTCTCTGGTTTTGTTCCCACGTCACCTGGCTCTTGCTTTCGATTATAGATCTATTCTCCCTGGCGCACATGGTCCATGTTTCAGTCCTCATCCTTATCCCCCACTGTACCATCTTTTATATCCACCATCCCAATGAGATTTCATCTCCCCTTGCTCCCCTGACCCCTGACAAATGTTACAAAGTCATAGTTTCATAGTTTCTAGGGTTGGAAGGGACCTGAGCAGATCATCTAGTCCGACCCCCTGCCATGGCAGGAAAGAGTACTGGGGTCAAACGACCCCGGCAAGGTGTACATCTAACCTCCTCTTAAAGACCCCCAGGGTAGGAGCCTGCACCACTTCTCTTGGAAGCTGGTTCCAGATCCTAGCCACCCTGACCGTGAAGTCACGCCTCCTGATATCTAACCTAAACTTGTCCTCTGCCAGCTTGTGACCGTTATTCCTGGTCACTCCTGGTGGTGCTCGGGGGAACAGGGACTCCCCCAATGCCTGCTGATCCCCCCTGACCAGTTTATAATAGGCCACTAGACCCCCCCCTCAGCCTTCTCTTTTGGAGGCTGAACAGGTTCAGGTCCCGTAGCCTCTCCTCATAGGGCCTGCCCTGCTGCCCCCTGATCATGCGAGTGGCTTCTCTGGACCCTCTCCATGCTGTCCACATCTCTCTTGAAGTGTGGCGCCCAGAACAGGACGCAGGACTCCAGCTGCGGCCTGACCAGTGCCGCATAGAGAGGGAGGAGCACCTCCTTGGACCTGCTCGAGATGCATCTGTGGATGCATGCCAAGGTGCGGTTGGCCTTCCTGACTGCCTCCCCACACTGCCAGCCCATGTTCATCTTGGAATCAATGATGACTCCAAGATCCCTTTCCGCCTCCGTGCTGGCAAGAGGGGAGTTCCCCAGCCTGTAGGTATGGTGCTGGTTGTTCCTCCCGAGGTGCATCACCTTGCACTTGTCTGTGTTGAATCCCATCCTATTCTCGTCTGCCCACCCCTGTAACCTGTCTAGTTCTGACTGTAGCCTGTTGCATCCTTCCAACGTGCCCACGTCCCCCCACATCTTCGTGTCATCAGCAAATTTGAACAGGGTGCTTTTTACCCCCTCGTCCAAATTGCTGATGAAGATGTTGAACAGTGCGGGCCCAAGGACCGAGCCCTGCGGGACCCCACTGCCCACGTCCTTCCAGGTTGAGAAGGACCCATCCACCACCACCCTCTGGGTGCGGCCCTCCAGCCAGCTGGCGACCCATTAGATTAAATGGGGGTAAGCTACTTTATACTTGCTGAAGATGTTTTTCTAACAAAATATCCCAACGCTGGTAAATACATTAGTGTTTTTGCTATGAATATCAAATCCAAAAATAGTGAATACAAGTGCTGCTGAAAGGATCAAGAATAGCATCGACTAATAAAAAAACTATAGAAGGCACCAAATGTCTGCTGCTTACTGTTTGAGAAGCCTTCCTTGTGGAAAATAAAAAGAAAAAAAGGGCAGGCTGGCTGGCCAAAAAGTAACCTGTCTCCCCTGCTCTTCATAGGCAGGATTGTACATGGCAGTTCATTCAACTTGTTCCTTCAGAAATATAGTTTCAAGCTAAAGTGTTATTATTAATGAACTTGCTTTGAGAAGTTTGAGGACAATCTGCTGCATGGGGTTGAACAGTTCTGAACAGCTTTAGCTGCAGACTGTTGCTGAAACCAATGAGAATGCAAGCCATCCCTCTGCTTCCAAACTGTATTGGGAAATGTGAACTTCATTATTTTAATCAAGAGAAAGACAAGATGCTTTGCTTTAAGGCTGAGATCTGGATTAAATTCCAGTAGATTTCAACGGAACTGGGTACTCAAATGCCAAAGGCTGCTTTGCATAATTAGAATTATAGAAAGTTAGGGTTGGAAGGGACCTCAGGACGTCACATTTAGTCCAACACCCTGCTCACAGCAGGACTGGTCCTAATTAGATCATCCCAGCCAAAGCTTTGTCTAGTCAGGTTTTGAAAACCTCCGAGGATGGACCTTCCACCACCTCCCTGGGTAACCTGCTAGTGTTTTACTACCCTCCTAGTGAGAAATTCTTCCTAATATCTAACCTAAACTTCCCTTGCTGCAACTTGAGCCCATTGCTCCTTGTTCTGTCACCTGCCACCACTAAGAACAGTCCTGCTCCATCCTTTTGAATCCTCCTTTAGGTAGTTGAAGGCTGCTATTAAGTCCCCTCAGCAGTGCTGAATAGAGAGAATAATCACTTTCCTTGACCTGCTGGCAACACACCTACCAGTGCAGCCCAGGATGCCGTTAGCCTTCTTGGTAACAAGGGCACACTGCTGGCTCATATTCAGCTGATTGGCCACTGTACCCCCAGGTCCTTTTCTGCAGAGCTGCTGCTTAGCTAGTCACCCCCAGCCTGCACCAGTGCATGGGATTGTTCTGTCCTAAGTGCAGGACTTTGTACTTGTCTTTATTGAACCTCATGAGATTTCTTTTGGCCCAATCCTCCAATGTGTCTAGGTCACTCTGAATCCTAGCTCTACCCTCCAACTTATCTATTATTCTCCCCAGCTTGGTGTCAGCTGCAAAAAGGCTGAAGGTGCACTCTGTGCCATTTATTGGTGAAGATATTGAACAAAACCGGCCCCCAGACCAACCCCTGGGACACTCCACTTGATCCCGGCTGCCAACTTGACATCGAGTCATTGATTACTACCCTCTGAGCCTGATACTGTAGTCCATTTTCTATCCATCTCAATTCATTCATTCAGCCTGTACTTCCTTAGCTTGCCTGCAAGAATGTTGTGGGAGACTTCATCAAAAGTCTTGCTAAAATCAAGGTACTGTCTCCCCGCATCCAGAGCCAGTCATCTCACCATAGAAGGCAATCGGGTTGGTCAGGCATAACTTGAACCCATGCTGCCCACTCCTAATCACCTTTTTCTCCAAAGTGCTTAGGAATGGATTCCTTGAGGATCTGCTCCATGATTTTTCCAGGGACTGAGGTAAGACTGGCTGGTCTGTAGTTCCCTGGATCTTCCTCCTTCCCTTTCTTAAATATGGGCACTATATTTGACCTTTTCCAATCATCTGGGACCTTTTGTGACTGCCATGAGTTTCAAAGATGATGGCCAATGGCTCTACAATCCCATCAGCCAACTCCCTCAGCACCCTTGGCTGCATCCCATCTAGCCCCATGGACTTGTACACATCCAATTCCTACGCATACCCAATGCTCAATGGAGTCTGTCTACCAACAGTTGTCTAGTGAGGGCCCTTTAGGAGACAACTATTCATAACAAATGAAACATGGTTCAAACTCTGAGATGCCATTGGAAAAAAAAAGATTAGCAAAGCAATTAAAAAAAATCACGAAGAACAAAGTTTAATCAGTTCACGGATCACTGGAGGGAGACATAGGCTGCGTACCCACTTCAGCCAGACTCTGCCCCTGTGAAGTTTAATATTCAATACTAAGCAGACCAAAAAGTAACAAGCCAGGAAGAAGAGACAACAGAAGGGAAATTGTGCAATTTTCATGTCTTGCCAGCATTAGTAGCTATAAATGGGCCAAACCATCCAACTGGCTTCAAAAAAGGGAAGAACAAAAGCTAACACAATCATTTTATCATCATCTTGGGCAGATCATTTCAGAGTCACGTCTTTCAACAATCAAGCATCATTTAACCAAGCCCTGTAGGCATCAGCTGACTAACTTAAGAGATAAAAAGGCCATGAAATGTTTTCTTTTGTAGAAAAGAGGTGAAAGTGTAGGCTGTCATATTTGTTAAGTCCAGATAAGTAACATTTAATTATGACCTGCTGGAACTCCTGACCCATTCTGAGCAACACTGGGCACGTTGATGGACTGGTGCTCGCATGCTGAGGATGAAAATAAAAGCTTCTACTCAGCACCCTTGTAACCAAATAGCAGAAGAAGCTGCTACCTTGTTGACCGAGTTTGCAGTTTTCCTGATTACTTACTTGTACCAGTTCCTCTCCGTTGTCCACACGTGCTGCTTTCAGCAAGAGTGCTCATGGCTAACTACCTGAGATTTCCTGACGGCCTTTTTACACTAAGGCAGATGCAGAATGCCAATATTCACAGGAATAGGGAACTAGGTTCTCAATGACACTTGAACCATTCTTAGTGGTATGAATGGTCAATGAGGACACACGTGCCACATACTGAAGACTGAGTTAAAACACTGATGCATCTCAGCTGTTAAAACTTAAGGCCTGCTTTAAAAACTGCTGGTGCCTAAAGATGCTGATAGGCACATGGGGGGATTTATAAAGCCTCAGCATTGCCCAGTGGTATCTGTCAGCACAGAACTACCTTTAAAAATATCAGTTTGTCACTGAGGGTTTGGCCACCAGCCCTACGTTGCAATACAATGTATACTATTAACAAGGGGATACAACCTAAGGCTCACAGGCCATATCCAGCCTGCAGAGTGATTCTCTGGTCTGTGAAGCCAGGATACTGGGGAGGATTTGGCAGCAGTCTGTGGTGATAGGAGGAGGGGAAGGGGTGAGAAGGAATAGTAGGATGGTGAGGGGAAGGCGGGATGCCAACCCCTGCTCTTAAGACTGTATTTTGTAGTTGCCGCTGAATAAGGCGGCTTCATCTTATCAGCTGTTTTTAAAGTTGAATTTGACTAGATCATCTAACTAAAAGCAAGAGCTCTTTCAAACTTCTAGCCATCTTCTAAAGGATCTATATAATCTATCTTAAGAGACTGCTACCATAAATATAATCTTTCTTAAAAGATCTATATAATTGATGAGGGTTGTGCTGGGGTTACTTATGTTTTCTCTTACCCTGCAGTGACAGAATGTGAGCTTTGTATGAAGCTGCTGAAACTTAGGTTGCTCTACCCACAGCTTTCTATATCTGTGCACTTACGTACACAGGTACAAACACACACATACTTTGCAGAGCAAACCCCAGGTCATAGAGATTTCTGTGTGATTCTGTGGGGTTTTTTTAACCTCCCTTTAATCAAATGACATCATTCCATTTTGGGGAACTCTGAAAGCAAAGCAAAGCGTTTGTGTTTCATACAGCCTTCATATAGGAAAAATCTCTCAGCGAAGGGTTAAGACTTTTTATATTATTAGTAGGCGCCTCAAATAATTCCTATAGTAATTTAAACAAAAGACCCCTTCATCTGACAGCTATAAAATGTCATCAGTTCAAAAGTCCTGAAGTCAAGTGAAATTCAAGTGCCATCTAGTGGTCACTTGTATTTTGCTAGAATATGGTTTCCCCAAAATATCCAATAGTTATTCATAAATGCTGCCTCTAGTAAAAAGAATGAATTCACATAAAGAAGAATAATTTTCCTAATGACATGCAAGAAAGAATAATGGGATATATCCTGAGTTTTTCTTATGATGACCAACAATAGATCATTTCTTACCTAGGTCACATTTTCCATGGGAAGAAAAATGCCTTGCGATCATTAACTTTTGCTCAACTGGTGATAATATATGGCCAAGTTTTAAGTAATTGAACCAGTAGCATTTAATTAGCTCTGAAAACCTCTCTCAGATCATGAATCATATACTTTCTATCTTTATTAAGCTCCCTCACTAGGTTAAAATGTATTTCTCTTCCCATGTGCGATCCATCTTGAATATCTAATTAGGTGCTTTTGATATATGGATTGTAGCCCATACATCATACTTGCAAACTACTGTAGACGCACAGCCTCTTACTTTATATAATTGAGTTTTGTATCTTGCTTCACTGAGCTGGTTCCAAAAAAAGCCTCTTAGGCCCTGTGATAGAATGACTCTTGCAAACCTCCAAATGCCTCCCTTCTCAGCAACTTGGCCACCTAGCTAAGGAAGGAAAATAATATTCAAAGCATATTTACTGCAGAAGGGTAGGATATAGAATCCTATTGTAATTTCAGCTCTAGCCCGGAGCACTGAGTAACCAAAGGTCTGTATTGTTTCTATTGCAAAATACTTGAAATTCCTATTTAGAAAGTGCTGTAGCAAAGACATTTGAAGACTATTGTAAGTTTGGAGCATCTAAGCTAGGCATTACAGCTAAACTGTCAAATAAAGTATGACGCATCACACTACATTAAGTTGCACAATTTGTTGTATATTATCTAAACAACAGCAATTAAACCAGAACTTTTTATTTGATTTTAAGACATAGTTCCTGAAGCAGTCATTATGCCATGGTCACAGACCTTAGATGTTTACAAAAAAAAAAAAAATCACATTTTTTTCCCCAGAACAGGAAAAAAAAGCAAACAAACAAGATTGACTAACTTTTTGCAGGAAGGAGGTTAAAAATCATGATCTATGTAATTTTGTCAAACTGAAAATGTCACCCAATATAAACATCTAGCTTCTTCTAGGGGAAAAATGCTTCTGCTACAAAAAAGTACTTTTTAAAATACTTTATAAAAAAATTCAATTAAATGGATTTAATCTGTGCTCCTTCTACTCCCTATTTTTAGAACTGTTGAAGAAATGTAAGTTTGTTATGTTTTCAATTTTAAAAGTGTAAAGGGATTTCATTTTATACAATAAAAAAAGCAATGAAAGCTAGATTGCTTTATAAAATTGGCCATAGCTCATCTTCAGCTCAAATACTGGCTTTCAGTTATGATCAAAACGCTGTTACTCCTAACTACATGTGACAGCCATTCTATACTTAGGCATAACATTAAGGAGCTGTGAGGCTCACAGCCCCGTACTCAATAAAATATGCTCAGAACAGAAAAGGATGTACGACATCCATTGTGTATGCATCCACTTTGAAAAGATGTGTCATGTGGACAGCAGAAATTTCAAATATATATTATTTTATGTTACACAGCAGAAAACAAGCAACCCCAGTCCATGTTACTGAACTCGGTAAATAACATTTCTATTCGCTCCAGTAGTACAGTTTCACATTAATCCTGAGGTTTTAAGAACATTTTCTTAACATTGCTAGGTTTCAAATTACTATTCTCATCTTCATCCTTGTCCTGTAATTCATGGCGGTCTCTTTTCTTCAAGAATTTCTTCCCTATTGTTCCTACTAAAGATTCATATCTGTAAAGATATTAAAAATAAAATTTAATTACTTTTCTTCATAAAAATCTACACAAACTCATGCACAATAAGCTATAGATTCCTAGGAGGAATACCAATCTATGAAATAGCTACTACAGGCAAAGAGATATTGGCAGAATTTTAATGGACCAATTTTGCTTTCTATCATGCAGTGACAGTACTGAAAGAGTCAGTATCAAGTATACTAGGATAGCAGGAGGTAGAAAATAGCTGCAGATTATTTCTCAAGAAAGTAATGAGGTGAAGGAGATTTCAGTGAACACATCTTCAAATTTCTTATGGGGAACGAGAATTTTGCACAATACATAAGTTTGCTCTTTATTATAAACACTCTTGTAAACACACAGTCACACATCTTTTTGCTTGGTAATTTTAACTATGTCATAAAACATAACTTACCTTCTGGCCATTTCTTCATCTGATACATCAGCCTCCATTTTGTCATCTGCTTCAATTTCTTCTTTTTTGTACCTAGAGTTCATTTGGATCATTAACTTCTGAAAATGAAATACGAAATCAGTTTTGTATTTAACTCTTTTGCAGAATGTAAACTACACAGATGTTTACTCATAAGAGAAACTAATTTTAAAATGCAGAGTCAAGCACTCTTTCTCCCTGAGATTTTGCTCCTGCTTTTCCCTGTTTGCAGCAATCACTTAGTACTAAAAGGTGGATGACCAGAAACCTTGAATAAAAGGTAACACATAGTGCTGTCATTCCAAGAAACCAGCAAGTGCAAGTGTGAATGGTTGCTTTCCTTCCATCTCTACTAGGGGTGGGGGGGTGGTCAGATGTACCTGGCCTGAGCCTTGCAACTACCCCCATCCACGCAGACCATTTTTGGCCAGCTCACTCAGGGAAGCAGCTCCTGTCCCCTAAATCTCAGCAAGGACTGGTAAAGCAGTCAAGACCAAGCAAGACAAAACTGGAAATAATATCCTTTCTGATATCATTTCCTCCAGTTTCAATTATTCCAATATAATATTACCTGCTTCTGATTTTGGCCTTGATTGAGCTCCTCCCATCTGTGATTGGGATTTATAACTGCTCCTAACAGCTGAAGCTACTTAAATGGCAAAGCGCTACAGCCTGTGGCTGTATTAAAGAAACAGCAGGTAACTCCTTAAAAAAGTCATTTAGATGGGTTTTTTTTCCAGTTGACAGGTATCATCATCTAGGGTAGACGTGTCAAAGAGAGGGCCAAATCTGGTCTGTGGGACCTTAGCATCCAGTCTGCAGTGCTGCCTGTGGGTCTTGGACTGGCCGTGCATGCACAAGTAGAGTTTAGGGTGGGCTGGTGGGTCTGAACCAGCCCAGCCTCACCTTCTTCAGCCTGTGGGCCAGATGAGTTTGATAACCCTTGTCTAGGGTATCTAATTCCCCTATCTTAAAAATGAGAGCAAATTTGGGAATGAAGGCACTTGAAGATGTTCATCTGACAAAGGAAAAATCTTGTTTGCAAGGCTTGACAATAAAAAAAAATACAACTGGCAGGATGCCAAGGCATGGCAAGACTGTAATCATAATTTCCCACTCAATCATATCAGATACAAAGTCACCTTAAGTCATCCTTTCACAGTCATTTTTAGCTGCTTGATTCAAATCAATGGTAATGATTTTAACATACCAAGAGATACATGACACTGACCAGAAAATAAAGATATCTCTGCCCAGAAGGAGCATAATACTTCAAGTACATTACTTGCACAAATAGCCTCCAGTCAATGGGGCTGAAAGATTGTAGGGTTGTACCCTAAGTTAAGCAGCAAACACGATGACTAAAAAAATACTGGAAGAGAGTTACAGTAATGAGTTCAGGCACTTGCTTGGCAAGTAACATATGGAAAACAAAGCCCCTGTCCTTTGAGGGGAAGGAAAACAAGCAGGAGTCAGGGAGTTACTGGCGTGTGAATACAAGGAGCTGAGCGCGAGATATTTTCAGAATTTACACCTGACTTCCAAAAAACTTTGCTCAAATCTCAATCTTTTCAGGTTGAAATACACTTAAAACCTTGTGAAGGGTACTGCTGTGTCACGGGACAAAGTGCGAACACCTCCATAGGAACCTGCCTGCCTGCATCTCAACTCTAATTTGGAGCCATCTCTAGCAGAGAAAGGCAATTCAGCTGCCTAACTCATTCCACTGAAATAATCAACACTGGTGCCAATGGATATTGATGTGTGAAATAAGATAAGTCAGCCAGGGACTGGGAAGAGACCAACTTATTTCCAGTAGGCCAGCTTTCAATCCCTCCTGACTTGGTCAAAATTCAAAGCAGTTGCCTGGATGCAAAAGGCAGCAACTGAATGAACAGATCCAACAAATTCCAACTCCAATGAAAATGGCACTTTTCATTCACAGAATAGGAAAAAAACATAGAAAGAAAACATTGCTAACACCATTTCACATGTGGATAAATCAGACACTGAGTTAATGTGACCTGATCCAGGTTACACAGCAAGTCAGCAGGTCTTTTGACAAAAGGTCTCTTGAATATCCACCTAGGACCCAAAATCTGGATCACCTAATGAAAGCAAACACTGCCCCCCGCCAAGCCTGCTAGGTTTTTGGCATCAAATGTGAAAAAGTTTGCTGGTATTCTTCAATCTGATTTTGTGTTTTGCACGACAAAATTTATTCCAAAATTCGTGAGCTAAGAGCTTGACTTCTAAAAGTTAAAAATGATCAATGGGTGCAAAGGAACAGCGGGTCAGCAAATGAAGCAAAGGAATAAAGCACCTAGATGCAGGGTCAGCAGACTTCGCTGGGAATGCAGATGGGGGAAGGAAGCTACCATGTTTAACCTCATTAGTGGGACACTAATTGGAAGCAAAAAGGTTAGTCAAATTTAGGCAGTGCATACCTCAGAGTATGGGGTAAAAGTAAGCTCAAACAACTTTCACTGAAGTCATCTTCTGTCAACTCCTCCTTGCTTCAAGGAGGGTAAGAATCCGAATCAGAGACTGAAGCTTAACTCAATTTAGGGATTTTCTTACAAAAATTAATAGGAAAAAAAGAATATTTGATAGTACCTCAATTTCTGGATTGAACCCTTTAAAGGACATTCTGCCATACAGTAGGTCTTCACATGGCATAAAGCTTCTTTCTTCTATTATAAAACTCCTGTATGTAACCCAAAACCAAGCAGTTGTTTGAGCAGTATCTTAACATGGTCACAACACCCAAAAGCAAGAAAAGACAAAAACCAAGAGAGTCTTTAAGTGTCAGAGGACAGACCTAGTTTATAAAAGGTCTTCTGACACCCATACTGCCAAAGCATCCAGTGCAAATGTAGGTCAGAATGGCGACGAGAGCTTTGGCCAGCCCAGCTTAGACCAGTTTCACAAGTAAAAGCAGCAACTCCAGCAAAAGCACTCTTCTGCCAACAGAATTTCATCTGCACCAGGACTGCCGCGAGCAGAAAAATTTTGTGAAAGAAATCACACCCATGGGCAACGTTACTGTACCAGCCAAACTTTCAGATGTTGCCTACGGGAGTGGTTTTGCTGTTGTTGACATTTTTACACTGGCAAAGGTTTCGAGTATAGGCCTGACCTTGGTAGAGGCTGAAAAAGAACAAAACAATATGGTTCTGTCTTCAACTTAAAAAGATGTTTTTCCTTTTCCCTTTTTAATAAATAAACAAAAAGAAACCTGCCAGAAGGAATTAGCACACGCATGGGTTAGATCAATGTACTACCTTGAACTATTTGCCCTGCCACACACATGCACAGAATGCTAAATCTAAGTGACCTTATTCCTGTGCAATTAATTCTTTGGACTTCAGATGTTAAGAAAACACTGCCTTTTGTTAAGATTTTTTTGTCCTTTAAAAAAGGAAGTCAAGATGTGTTTAAAATAGTGCTCCGACTGCTTGTTGCTTCTCTTTGGAAGGCAAGAATGAAGCTTATTCCCTTGCCTCAAAAGGTTTTCCTTATTCTGGCGGAGCCCATGAGGATCCTCAATTCTGCAACAGGAAGTGCAGAGACATATCCCCGTGCCCGTACAAAGCTCACATGAAATCAGCACGAGCCAGAGTTCTCCCATGTGGACCTGACTGCAAAGTTGGGCCTAAATTGCTGTTTCTTCTTGTTAAACAAGGGAAGAAACAATGAATCTTTGCTGCTTAATGAGAACAGCACAGATACCAGAAGACCACAAGACTGATGAAAATACAAAGGGAGGTAGGTCAAACTCTGGGCAAGGCAACTTCGAATGTTCCTTACAATAAAAGGCTGCAGTAAATATGATAGACCTATCAGGTTTTATTGGTGACTAAAAATCCCTATTATTCTTGTGGCATTTCTAATACAAAAAAGGATTAATGTGTAGTACTTTCCACTTCCCCAGAATGGCCAGATTAGTAACACAAAGAAATAACAAACTCACTCCTTTTCCTTGAGTTCAGGTAGATCCAGGTACCAGTGTTCCTCACTAATTATCTTCTTCTCCTCCTCTTCAAGCTGCTTTTTAGTTTCTGAATCCAACCCTCTTTGCATGAACTGAAAGAAAGAAACATGGATCTAAAGCTTTTTCTGCACACAGAATGTGTTTACCCAATATGTAAATTTCAAACACTGAACAGGTTGCGTGGCAGCAACATTATTTTTAGGCAATATTTGGTATTTGATTAAAAAAGCTTTTTTTCTTTCTTTTGATTATTCTCCAGACTTCCACCCAAAGCGAAGGCAACAGTCAATATGAAGACACGAGTTGTTGCTGTTCTACACAATTCTCCGCTCACTTTCCAGTTGAATGACCTTTTAGATATAAAGGAGAAAGGCACTTGAACACGAGATCATTTTGTTGAACTGACCGTGTTGCTGCCTTGCCGTTCCAGGACTTTGCTAATGGTAAGGGTTTGACAAAAGATGGGGAAAGTGTTGCAACTGTTTTCCTGCCAAATGCCAAGGTGGCTTAACTTCCACACCTGGGGAGGCCAAGGTTCTGGGTCATGCAAGACCGGCAGCGTTTCTCAGTGCTTGCCTGTGAGCCGCCCTTTGCTCTCCAGAGCCTCATGCTACGGCTACACTCAGCAGAAGTTTTTGACCACTGCAAGCAGTTCACCTGCATGTCCATGTACTTCTGGCCATCCAGCTACGTCACCAATGCATGCTGTGAAGCCACCGGCTGCTGAATGGAATAGGGCAGGTGTGAGCAACCTCCTGGCACATGTGCCAGTGTGTGGCACGCAAAGACATTTTGCTTGGCACGTGTCTTGGGACAGATAAGGGGCCCAATTCTTGTTGTGGCAGTGCAGCCCCAGTTCCTTCCCAGCTGTCTGCCCTGAGGCACGCATGCACCCGTCGCCAGCAACGAGGCAGGCTGGGGATCTGAGGACCATTTGCAGCCTCTCTGCTGTGCCTGGGCTCCGTGGCAGGGGCTGATCTGGAGCATGGGCCAGCTCTGGCGTGCAGCCAGGAATCTGCAACCAGCTGCACCAAGGTCTGCGGAGCCCTGTGAGACGGGTGCATACGTGCATCAGGGTGGACGATAAGGAAGGGGCCGAGGCTGCACTGCCACAACAAGGATCAGGCCCCTTGTGGCTCCCCTCCCTTCTGCCCCGGCACACCAACATCTTACAAGCTGAAGTCGCTGGTGTTTTTGGCACTCTACCCAAAAAAGTTGGCAACCCCTAGACTATGGTAAGCTGCTGGAGGCGCAGGAATGTTCCTCCACGCCTTCAGCTGGTTGCCAGCAGAAGCTGTACTCTGCTCAGCAGCTGGAATAACTCCAAGGGCAGGATGGCAGGTTCTGCTACGACGGGGCTTTTGAAATCCTGCAGGCAAACCTCCATACTGTAGACAGAGCCTCAGATCTCATTTTAAAAATAGTGACTCTCAACCCCTTCAGGCTGCAAAAGCCTTAAACATGTGAACAGAGGAAGCAGTGCAGTGATGTCTGACAAGTTGGCTAAGAGACCAAAACAACAGCTCTGCAATGTGTGAACCACCCTCTCCATCTCTCTGGAGTGTGAACTACGTGTCTATTGATCACCACCGGTTTACACCAAACTCCTTAACTATGTTACTGATGAAAAGCGGAGAAATAGCAGAGAAAAAGAAAACGTTCGCTTTCTTCACAAACAAAATGGGACACATTTGAGATGAGCACTTAAAATACCGTGCCACAAACCGGGGAAGAGTAGCAACGGCATGGCAGCTGTCGTGTAACCGTCTGCTAAGGGTGTGATTTTTTTTTTTTTTTTACCCATGCTTAGACCTCCTCCTAGTATAGTACAAGCATATTTATAGCAGTACAACTGCAATCCAAATGGAAGTAGATAGGGAAAGGAGTTGAACCAGTTAACTGTACTGGCACAATTCAGGTGGCACACAGTTTTTGTGTTCAGACAAACCCTTATGCACACGCTTCCTGCATTTATCTGACATGGGCTGTGGGTGCAGCTTAACTCCATCCGAGCAGATGCCAAATTGGCAGAACAGAGCAGGGTGGCAGGATGATATCTGGAACATCCACACAATCTCCTGTGATACACGGTGGTGTTTCTAGCACACAAAGCTATTCAGCCTGAGAGTGTCACTGCATGTCCAGCCTCGCACAAATCCTGGGTTGAGTCAGCTTATAGAAAAAAAAATGTTCAAGAAGCGTGTGTCTAATTTTCCATTTCCAAATAGGTGTAAACTGGTATTTACACCTATTTGCATTACTTTTTTAAATTAAAAAAAAAAATGAAGTTTTGTTTTCTGAATTAATTCAGGCTGTGTCAGAGCCTTCCAATTAAAATGACAGTATCTGTATTTCTTGAGTTGAGGAAAATGAGGGAGTCTATCATGTGGAAAAACCATGTTGCTTAAGGAAATTGGTTAGCCAGTCAGAAGTCTCAAATGGGAGAAATTTTATTATAAGCATGCAATTAATGAGCATTTTATATTACATTTTTAAGATAATGTTCCTAAAAAAATTACATTGGGGATATTTTGGATAAAAATATCTAGCCATTTACATTTCAAATAATAAAAATACTGACAGTAAGCTCTGCAGAGCATTTAAACCATACTAACTGTTTGTTTGGGTCAATTTTTTCAAGTAATAAGACCTGGGGCAGAGATTCAAACATCAAGTGGCAAGTGAACCACAGAGTCCAAAATCCCTAAGGACTTCTACCCATCAACCTGCCAGCTCCCTGTGCCTGCTCACTTAAGTATAAGACTGGAAACTACCTTATCAGAATCTGCTAAATAAGCTGCTATTAGGATTAATGGAAATGTCGGTAAACACCTTTTTGGGCAGCCTGCATTCTGTTAAGCCACACATCTGTTTCATTTCTAGTTGCTGCTACTCAGACTTTGCAGGGTACTGTTCTCAAGTACCATTTTAGTGAAAGTCCTGAGACCATCTGAAGCTGCCTTCAGGGGGAAGAGCTGTCAAAAACTTTGCCAGGTCTGAAGCAGTTGGGGAAAAATCTACATTTTACAGGCAGCAAATAGATCCAGCACTAAGAACTCCTCCACAGCACAAATTCTTCCAGGCAGGAATAAGCAGAATATGCCTCTGATCTTTTCTTAGCTGGACTTGGCCAACAGATATGGCCACAGGGGCCACTCTGCACTTCCTGTTTATTACTGAAATGCCCCAATTATAACATTACTGTTGCTACATAGTGTTCCTAGCAGGTGCCTATTACTGTTCAAAAACATTAACCTTTCACATGGACAGTGCAACTTTTTGCATGGCATAACTCTGTATTTGACTGAAAAGCCCTTTCAAGTTTCTTCTTGGTATTCATCTTTTAAGGAAGACAGAGTGCTCGTGGTCTTCAGGGATCTGTTAAGTTATAGAAAACAGTTTGCTTTCTTAGCAGAGCAGAGTTCACTCCACATGGACTAGGGGTAGTCAACCTGTGGCTTGGGTGTGTGGCACATTGCAGACTGGCGAGGAACAGGAGCAGATGGGGCAAAAAGCAGTAAGCAAAGCAGGCAGAGAGGACTAGGAAGTAGAGGAGCTGATCAGGCAGGGAGGAGCACAGGGCTGGCAGTAGGAAGCAGAGCAGCAGACTGGGCAGGGGAAGGGGATGGGAGAGGTAGGCCTGCCAAAAGAGGTTGGCTCACTCCGACAGATGATCGAATGGAGACTGCAAAATTCATCTCGCCACCCTGAAAAGAAGACTATGAACCCGAATACAGTGCTGAGACACGGAGCACGCGAACGAGCAAGTGCAAATGGCACAACTGAAATGAAGCCAACAAGCCATGAAGGCCCTGCTATATGGTCATAAATATTTAATGAATATTTATATTTTTAAAAAATTTATGGCAATTCAACTACTATGTTGTTCTCCAGAAATAAAGAGATCATCAATCATGCCAGTATGTGCTCTACAGAATTATGAGTTGTATTACAAGATGTGAACCAGAGTCCATTAGCCACTGAGCTGAGACTAATTTCACTTTGGACTTGACGTTGGAGTCTCAATTCCAAGGGCACTAGCTAGGTCAGTATTTTAATAACATCTCTTTTGTGCTATACGTTTTAGGAATTGGGGAAAGTGGTAAAAAAAACAAAAAAACCCCCAAGATGTATCCACTGTAGGATATTCCACAAGCAATCAAACTAAAAACAGGCAGAGAAATAACGAAAGCAGGGATAATGCAGAGCTAGGATACACTTCAAGCTAAAAAGATTTGCTCCAAATAAGGCACGTAACAGACTATCTTAAGTTCAAAATGTAGTGAAATAAAGAAGTCTAAATATTTCTGTTCATTACAGAGAGGCCAGCAGAGCTCTGAATGCACAGAAACCTCCTGGGGGAAAAACAAATTTTCAAATGTGCTTCAGGAAAGAAACCTTACTTTGCTTAGCGTGAGATTTGCTGAGATCACGAAGATGATTTGAAGCATGTTCCTGGACCAAAACAGCAGGCGCCTACAGTTTACAAAACCTCAAGGCTTCCCCCGGGAACATAAGGAGGCAGCTATGGAGCAACAAATGCAGATAACGTGGCGCTAGCGAGTCTACGCCGTTAGAGCTGCTGTTTCATTGGGGTTATTATAGTCGCTCACTTCGGCAGCCCTAGTGCTACCGTGTAGCCGACCCTCTACGTCATTGCTCGAGTCGTTACCGGGACAGACCAGTGGGTCTTTAGCCAACTCCCCTAAGGCCATTACTAGCTGTTTTATTATAGTTTACAGTTCAATATGTTTCTAGAGAAGTAGCATTAAAATACTGAAGGGCGCTGGACGCCCGAGTGAGGGCAAGTAAAGGCAAAATGACCTGCCGCTATCTTTGCCTTAAAAAGTCACTTTAAAAACAAATCCAGTATAATTAGAAGTGACCTGAATGGAAACAGATACCATCTCGGTCGCGCGGCCAGGTGAGGACTCCACATCAGAGGAAACGGTAACGTCAAGAAAAATAAAAACGAGGCTCTGTTTATCTCAAGTGGCGTGGGGGAAACGTGTCAACTGCTGACGCTAAAATGCAGTGTCGCTCTCAGCAAGGACGAGGCCAGCGGCATTTCCAGGGGTAAGGTCTGGAGCACGTGCGGTTCGGCTACATTGCCAGGCTTCCAGGGCAGGGTTTGGCCGCTGAACCACACGTGCTCCATCCCCGAACTCATCCAGTCTGTGCGACATGAACAGAAATAAAGAAGAAACAGGCTAATTGGTCAAAACGATGTTACTGATCTTCAGTCCTGAACCTGCACTTGGATCCGCTTGCTTCCCAGTGGATTCGCAGGCCGGGGGAAGCCGCAAGAGGCTGACATCCAGCTCCGAGCGAGTCTGATGCCAAGTCCACCCGCACCGGGAGTAAAACCTGCCTAGCGTCCCCTGGACGCCCGCCTCATGTCCCGCTGGGGAGCGAGGGGTGCTGCGTCCGGCCCCCAGCCAGCCTCTCCCGGCCTGCAACCAAGAGTGCTTTTATTGCACCCCTTAAGAGGACTGTGCTAATTTTGTTGTTGCTTTTAAAAGACATTTCTCCAAGCCGAATCCACAAGGCGGTCCAGACCCCTACGCAGCCAGCCGGCCGGCAGACATCCTGCAGATTCAGGTATTTCCAAAGTCTTTTGGGGAGGGGCTCGGGCTGGAGGGCCCCGGTCTCCCCCTTGTGCCGCCATCAGCGCGGGGCCCGCACAGCACGTGGCAGGGCCTCTCGCCCCCGCCGGGTCCCGGGATGTGGGGCGGGGAGGATTTTTCACCCCATGTTGGAAGAGGGGAGGGGAGGTCCTTCCACTCCATGTCGTGGACATTGTGTCATTCACAACCCAGCCCCTCCGCCCCCGCCATCGTGGCCCACCTTCATGCGCAGCAGGTTCTTGGACAGCCGCGGTTTCCCCTCGCCCGCCATGGCCATGGCCGCCGGCCCCGCGCGCAGGCCGCGCCCCGTCCCCGCCCTCGCCTGCGCCGCGGCGCCGCCCCCGCCCCGCCCCGCCCGGGCGCCAGCCCCCGGCGCGGCGCGGCGCGGCGCGGCCTCCAGCGGGGCGATGCCGCGCCGGCTAGGCCGCGGGGCAGGGTCGCGAGTTAGGGGGGCGGGGCGCCTCAGAGCTATGATTTTTATAGTGAGGGTCTCAGGATTATGAGTGACAGGGGCCTCAGGGCTATGATTTATAGGGAGGTCTACCGTGGGGGGGGGTAGAGTTGTGATTTGTAGTGGGGGTCTCCACGCCGTGACTCGTGGCAGGGAAGGGTCTCGGGGCCGCCGGCGACCCTCGGAGGGGCTGGGGTGGCAGGCAGGGCAAGCACCTTTAGCTGTGGAAACAGGAGCTCCAGGACTAGACCTGCCCCTCACAACACTTCTTATTCCTCATCTCCGGGTCATGATTTTTAAGCTGTCCCGGTGATGCCGAGGCCAGGGAGGAGTTTGCTGGGGGGGCTTGGAGACTTGCGTTTGAGGGAGTTGCCCCCCCCGCCCTAGTCTCTGCACTGTTGGGACCCCGGTCAGCTTCTGGCTGCAGCCGGGTCAGGCACTGTGGTGGAAATGGGGGCCGGGTGGGCACAGATGCCAGCTGGAGCAAGTGCAAAAAAGACCCCCCCTGCATTTGTGGCTGTGGGTGTGAAAGGTCATGCTAGCAAGGAGCCGCCTCGCTCCCTTTTCAGTGCCAAAGTAGTTTTACCCGTCCTCGTGTGGCTGATTTTCATGAATTTGCCGTTAATTCAGTTACACCTGGGAAGTTTGGTTGTTGCCTCCCAGCAGAAGGGAGAGCAAATGCAGAAGGGAAGCAGAGAGCAAATGCAGGTCTCCACTTCGATTTTATAAAATATGTTTCTAATGCTTAAGTGTACAGAGAAAAGCCTCAAATCGGACGTCACGTGTTCTGAAAATAAAAATAGATACGTTCCGTATTGGTGATTCAAAAAAGCATCATGATCTGTGTGACTGAAAGGGTCTGAAAATAAAAATCAAAGAATTCCATATTGATTATTTAAAAAAAAAAAGAAGTGATCTTTTGTTTTCTTATGTTTTATTGGGCCTGATTCATAATTTTTTAATGAAGCCTGGCAGTACTCCCTTAGGCCACCAGGCTGAGCCCTTGAGAAGCGGTAGCCTGCAAAACAAATCCTGGAACAGAATTTTTACCTGACCTCTACATAAGCAAGCACAGTGGTGTTCAACACATACTCAGCATCTTGATGCTTACTGTTGTAGTAAGTACAAAAAGGGGGAAAAAAAAGAATGCATTTGCTTTGTTCAAAACAGTAAGGACGTGGGGCACAAGAGGTCTCTCAGAAGAAAAAGTGTAGCCACATAAGATTTGCAAAGTGCCTGGGATGGGAGACCTGAGGAGTGTGCACAAAGGTTTGAGTTTTGGCTAGGACTGGAGTGCACAAAATCTACTGTGTAGGAAGGAAGGGTCAAGGAAGTGTAAAAGGGGTCTTCACAGTGAAAAAGGAGGAGGAAAATAATTATCCAATACCCAGGGACTTTTTCCTAGGCAACGGAGAAAAGCAGTCACAAAAGAAAAAACAATAGCAACCACAATGATGAACCACAGTAGAGCTGGATGTGTATAACCTGCATTTCAAATGTGCTGAGCAGTTGAATTGCAACTCTGCTTTCAAGCTACAAATGCATTTATTTTTTCCAAATGAGAATAGCTCACTGAAGCAAACAAGGGAGGGGAAATCCAAGTAATGAAAGATTGGACAGTAAACAGATAAAACACTTCTCTTCTTAGGCAGTGGAGGGTTCTCCCAGGACTGTGAATGTCAAATCAAACTTGTAATTAACATTATTTAAAAGGTAACCTCCCTTTAAACAACAGGAAAACTATTAGGTCTTAAATGATCCTAATGAATTGTTTCTGTGCTCAGCTGGGTCCAATTTGAGATAATGCAGAGGTTACCTACTTGGTAATAGTATTCCTTCACATATAAAGCATGCATTTATATTTCCAAAATTATTGCGATTCGAGTGCAATATATGGATATCAAGCAGAATACTGACCAGTGAGTTGACCGGGGTTCCCTTCAAAATACCTTTGAATTCTGGAGTGCCTTTTTTAAGTCTTAGGTTATTTTCAGCTGCTTTTTTGTCCCGGTAAAATTAAAACCTTTAAGACAGCAGAGTCATGAATTTGTGCAAAACTTTTCGAGTATATTTTACAAGGATAGAATGCATGTGCCTTAGAAGAAGGAAATGAAACAGAGGTTTAGGCAAACCTTAAAGGATAATGTCCCAAGAACCATGTGTTGCATACGGCTGTCCTCCACTACATGCAGCTGAAGCTGCTTAAACGCATCCAACATGTAAAAAACAGAAAAGTGAAATTCTGCTGTCGTGTGAGTGGTAGAGGCCTGAACTTTTGAGACAGAAGGATTTAGCTTTTCTCTCTGCTACTGCCATGAAGTTCTGAGTGACTAACGTATACAGCTTCGTGACAACTAAGAAGAACCTAGTTGGCCGGGGAGTTGTTACACTAGATGCATAAATGAGTAAGCTACTAGTCCCTGTTTGCTACGCATTCTGCTGTGTACCTAATCTGCAGTAGATTGCAGCTCTCAGTTTGAAAGCTTACCTTGTGAGCTCAGACTCCAGAATCATTTCTGAGTTTTGGAAGTGCCCACTTCAAGCCCTGGTGTTTGCTGAGCCCAGGTACTTCTGAGCCTCATAAACCCCAGTCCTTTCCTTTGTGTATCCCATGAGTGTTAGTGGGAATTTGGGAATCGGGCACAAAGATGAGGTCTTAAGTCCCATGTAGGAGTTAGGTTCATACATTTATGAGGCCACAGACTCGTAAGTGCAATTGCATATTCTCAAGTGTTCGTGTTGAACCGGAGTTTCATTCTTGATGGTCTCGTGTAACCCTGCCCCGTAAGATAAGTTTTGAAAAATCCTGGACGTAGAACGTACTTTGGCACCAAATGAGGCAAAGTGTCACAAAATGCCAAAGAGATGTGTTTATCTGAGGACATGTCTGTTCTCTGTCTGGGAAATGATAGCTTCTCCTAAATGTGTCTGGCAGCCCAGATGGTAGGATGGCTATTTATGTGTAACAAATACAGTAATTCCTTTAGATAGTAGTAGCCTCAGAATAGTAGCTTCTCAATTTCCATCTCTTTCAATAGTCGCGGTGCTCTAAAGGCCTTTTATTCACTTGGCATGTGGATAAACATGGACACTTGGTCCCATGTTGCAGTGGATTGACTATTTCCTAACAGGAGGAGTCAGAGCAGAGAGAGTGGCCAAAGAGCCCTTTGCAAAATATGCATCTCTTTGCGTGCCTTAAAATCATCTAGAGGGCCCTAACTTTTTGGATTTGCCATAATGACAATTAAAAGAGAAAAGGGAAGTATTACAATCCAGTTTTAACTATAAAAAAGAAATCCGGCAGTAATGGTGATAGTTTGCAATTTCCCAGGTCAATAAATAGCTCCCTTGACTTTAATAAACATTGATGCTGCAGGCTTGTTCCAACGTGATTGAACCTTTTTATAGTTCAGCCACTCACATTATATGAAAGACTGTTTTTTCTCTCTTTTTTTTTTCCAACAGGGTTGGTTCTGATTGATTAAATTGTCATTTTTTGAGTTAGTTGCTGAATTATAACATGGTATTTTTAACAATGTGATTTGTTTAAAGAGACAGCTTTTTGATATGGCAAACCAGCTGAGAATGTTTAAGAAGTAAAAGGAGCTTTTACTCGCTCCGTGTTCTCAGCCTTTCATCAAAAAACAGCCCCAAAACAACGTGGAGGTTGTGGCACAAATGGGAGGTACACCAGGTTCAAATTCACTACTATATTTCACCATCGGCCTCATTGTTACATAATACTTGTGTACAGTTGCTACTTCATAGTGTCTGAGCACCTCACCATCTTTCATGTGTTTAATCGCTCACTGGATCAGGGAAGCACTTTTAATCCACGCTTGACAGATGGGCAATGGAAGCAGGAAGACTTGTTAAAACGCCTTGTCTGGTTGGTGACAAAGCAGAGAAGTGAGTGTAAGAGTATGTCAAACATATGCCGAACAGAGACACTCCACTATGTCCCAGATGTGAAATAACTGAGCAACCTTAGTTTGGTACATGACCCTGTTCAGCTGAGTCCAAAGTTAGTACTTTAATCACTTTAACGTTATACTAGGCAGAAAGTTTCAGCCCCAAATTTCACAGTTGAGAACAGTAGGCAAGTATTTCATTTTACATGGGGAGGACGAAGCAAACAAGAGATGAAAAGATTTCCCCTGGACTGCATAATGGTCAGTAGCATTCAGACAGAGAGATCGACTGCATCATACGGACAAAAATGTCTTTGCATTAAAAAGACAAGTTGCTTGCTTCTGGGAATTTCTGAACACCTCCCTATTCCACTGAATTCACCTACTGGTGAGGGCGTCTGGTGTCTCTTAGACTGTACCTTCTTCTAAAGCAAGCTATCAAAAAAGTTCATTATTTTGGTGCGATGAAAACCATGTCCATGTGACGCAAGCATTTTTTGTTCTCACCACCTGCTACGCGTTTTCTCCATATGGCTAGCTTTTTTGGTTCCAGGTCTTTGCACAATGTATTTTCCTCCGCACCTGATTTATACCACCGTTCCACAGGCAGAAATGCTGTAAATGCCTAGGATTCAAAATGGCAAAATACTAGTTTGGAATATGTTTGTAAAGAATTGGCAGCAACACTGTCTAGCTACAGCTTGTAACTGGGCATATTTTGCATAGGAGTTACAATGCTTACGAGGGAGAGACAATCTAATGGTTTGAGCAAGGGAGGCCTTGGGTGTTGTTCACCACTATGTTACTTCTGGACTGAAATAATTACTTACAGCACTGAAATCACAATTTTCAAAGGCAGAAAAGAATCGCTGTACAATAGTAAATTAGTGAATACAAATGCATTTTAGACTCCAGACTCTAACTCTGCCACGGATTTGCAATGCCATTTTTTATTATTCCCTTAAACTCACTTTGTCTCAGTTCCATTATGTGAACTGAGACATCCATCTAAACACACTGTTTTAAAATCTTTGGGTGAAGCATGCTCTGTAAGTGCACAGAATACATTACCATTATGAAACCACTGTTTTATCAAGAAAATAGCAGCATTAAAATTCAAACTTATCATCTGTCATAAGTTCCTGGAGGTCTTTTCCTATGCTGGTTACTGTGGGATTCACTAATACTGGAGGTCATAGGAGTGAAATGCTGCAGAAGAATTTTTTTTCGTGACCAATTTTGTGCTACTGATTATCTTCAATTTATGCTTATGGAAAAGCAGATTTAGTTGAGAGTCAGGGGAAAAAAAAAACTTTTCCCCTCCACCAATTCAGAGCACTTCCAGGTGCATTATGGGTTTCTAAATTTTCCGCTGAAGGATCAAATAACAACGACTGCCAGAGGCAGGATACTGACTTAGATGACAGATCACTGCTTTGATCCAATATGGCAAATCCTGTGTTCCTGACTTGCTATGGCTATCACGGGGGGATACTGCTACATGAACAAACTTTTACTGACAGGAAAGGAGAGTAAGGTATCCTATTTTAATTATTGGTAAACATAATGTAATATGTAGTCGGGGTCATCCATTGTCATGTGCTTTCAAAATCATTTCTAAGCCGTTTTAAACAGTAGGAAATAAACTAAGAAGAAAGAGAGGTAAAACTTTCATTGAAACTGAAATGATTTATATCAGAACATTAGGCAGTCGCATACTTTACTTCTTAATACAGCAACTCCTCAATGACTGTTTCCCTTATTTGCATAAGTAATTGACCTCTCATTAACATCTCATTAGAAAAATTGAGGTGATGTGACAAATACAAACCCACTGCAACAGTCTCTTTCAGATGAATATGTTAATGAAAACTCAGCTCCATTTAAAATGTAGGTCCAAAAAAAGCCTGATTTGTCTGAAGAGGAAAATGCCTAATTCAAACCTGTAAATGGAACAGATGGACCACAACTTGCACATCTGAAGTTAGGCATTTAAATTCATACTTAGACACCCAAGTCACCTAACTTTCAAATACAGAGTTGCTACAAGTCAGAGCAATAAGTGCTCATTGTCCTTGGAAAAAAATAAGCCTGTTTATTTAGATACCTATATATGGAGTAAAAGGCTTAACTGTAGTCCTACCGATTTGACAGTAAGAGTATAAAATCTATAAAAGAGCAGTTAAATGCGTAGTTTGCTTTGGAAAGGTATTGAGTAGCTACCCAACAATTTCCATTGACTTCAGGCTAGATTTCAGTGCCTAATGAAAAACTGAAACATTTTGGCCCTGGTGCTGATTAGCAGCCTACAGATTTAAAAATGAAGGCATCTGGATGTGAAGCCCTATCTTTTTCATAGCCACTAATAAGCAATACATGAATGTTAACAAGCCCAAATAACAAATTTCACACATATCAGAGTATTAACCCACATAACCTTCTCTGTCTGTCTTCCCAGGGACCAATCAATCATTTTCAACTTTATTTTTTTTCACTGTAGTCTTGGAGTGAGTGAGGCTGATGTTGAATGTTCAGTCCCAATTGCTGCTGGACAAAATCAAAAAGTTTAGTTCCAATAAACTCCCCCTAAATCAAATGCCCTTATCGAACATAACAGAGGACAGCTGAACTTTTCAGGCCCAAGATAGTTTTTCATCAGCAAACAACATAAGAAAGGGAAAGGAAAAGTTCCTGTTTCACAAACTTCCACTACAGAAATTGATAAAGTGACCTCTTGCAATGCCAGCTAAAAAGATCCAATAAGAAAAAAAGGGATGAAAGCAATGGAGAAATATGCCCAAGGATGTACAAAGGGTTTGGCTCAGATGTCCCAAACTGGCACTCAGGAGAAGTAGCGGTGGTTGAAGCCCTTCTTCAGTTTGGGGTGATTGCTTGTCTGGTTGACCTCATGAAAGAGGAGTTTCTTGCACCTTTTCCTATTTCTTTTGCGTTCTTTTGTCATTGATACCTGCAGAATAGAGTAATCTTTTAGAAAGCATTGAAGCAGATGGGAAACTGCATGACTTCATCTTGGCACCTCTCCACTTCTGTTTTATGCTGACAACTAGACTGAGATGGGGACACAGCAATGATGATGAAGGATTACGAAGGAAGAGCTGGATTTTCCTGTTACGAAGGAAGAGCTGGATTTTTCAGCTGTGTAGGCAAATAGACTCTGTTTTCTGCACCATTTGGAGAGAACAGGGTGGATGACAGGAGGAGAGGTAAATAGCCACCAGCTAGGGTTACTTCGTTATAAATCATACTGGGCATGTCTACACGTTCATTAATGTGCTGTAGTTACTGCACATCAAGTTTAGTACTTGGATAACCAATGCGCTGTAACTTGCACTACTGTGCAGGAACACTAGTGCATGGGTTTTTAGTGATGCTTACTTCGCAGTAGCTCAGTGCTACTGCACAGTAGCATATTAGCACGATTTTTGCCTGGCTTGCTGCTGCTTAGTCTTTTTAGGAAGTTAGCATCTTGTGTAGATGCTCCCGCTGTGTCATGCCACCCAACTATGGGATAAAAACAGTGTTCTTTTTCTTTAGCCCTGAAAGACTGAGGTTGGTTCCTGGGGGTTTTTTCCCTGATAGTGAAGGTCACCATAAATTTAGGCCTCCAACAGTTGGTTTGAATCCAAATTTGAAATTCAATAGTTATAATGACATACTGCTCCAGACCAAGGAGAATGATTTTCTTTTTGCTGCCTTAAAACTGATATTTTAAGTGATTTTAAGTCTTGTCTAGAGGTCTTCAAGAGAAGACTGGACAGTAACCTGGCTGGGGTTGTCTGACCCAAGTCTTTCCTGCTCATGCAGGGGGCTGGACCCGATGATCCTTTGGGGTCCCTTCCAGCCCTATGATTCTATGATAACTTCCTGTTCTTTATAACCAGAGTTTGCCAATTGGTAGATAAAGGGTCAAATTTAGCTTTGGTATAAGGCAGTGATTTTCAATTAGGATTCTGGGGCACCCTGGGATGTTGCCAGATGTGTGAGAAGGCAAACAGATAAACTAAATAAGCTTGTCCCTGCCTGGACGGAGAATTCCCCACCCCTACTGCCCAGCACCCGTGTAAGGAGGTAAGCACTGTAACATATAAAATAGGTTTTGAAATTGGGTGCCACTCAACTCAGGGAAGTTATGGAGGATTGCCTTAAGTCCAGTGAAGGGTGTCTTGAGTCCAGTGAAGGTTGCCTCAAGTCCAAAAAAAGGTTGAGCACCACTGGCATAAGGAGAGATGATTCTTTTTGTTTCAATGACTATTTTAGCTGCAGTTAGAGGGATCGATTGACTCACATCACACCTGCTGGATGCGAGGCTCTCCAGAAACACACATGAATGTAGGTGCACCTTTCTTGTTGTAACCCTGATGGTACTGAATTGTAAATATGAGCAATATGTCTAGCATGAAATCTGAACACAACATCGGGAAAGTGTCTACGCTCTTGTTATTGAAACATCTGTACAACAGGCAGCATCTCCTCTATGATCCTCATGACTACCATAGCAACTATATTTTTTAAACTCCTGGGCAACAAACAAATCAATATACAGCACCACGGAGCTTATCACTGTAATCATTCACCACCCTAGAAGCCCTTTGTATGACTAAGCCTTGGTATTGTATGCTGCTCATTAGAGTCGATGCTCTCCACACAGCAGTAATACTCCCATGCTGTATTATAAAAATTACTCACGTGCTGAGGTTCTTTCAGATTCAAGAATAAATATGGGTTTCTGCCTTGGCTGGAACATGTGCATGTTTTCCCTTATGCCCACACCTTTGCTGCATATGTTTTCTTTATATATGGGGCTTGAATTGGTAATACTAAAGTTCAAAGTGTAAAAAACAGTAAAATACACTTACAATGATTTCCTTGATGAGTTTATTTTTTTATCAGTTACTGAAACTAAGACTCCTGATCCATTAGCTAGTGGAAATAACAAAAACATTATGAATTCAGGAATGAGTTTATGCCATGCATCGCATGCAGTGATTCAAAATAAGTAATAAATGTACCATATAGACATAAAATTAATTATGCCATAAAAATAATTACAAAAGTAGGATATAATTTAACTCCAGGAAATAGGAATAGGCTTTGTGATATGTCTGTTTAGCCTATCACTAATGCACTTCTGTAAGACTCGAAGAAAACCATGGCCATTGGTATGGCACAAGAATACGAGAAGAACAGAATATATAGAGGATAAGATTCAGATTAGTTGTCAGTCCTTTACTGCCTCGTCAAGCATACTGCACGGCTCCAGGTTGGCTGCTTGCTGTATAAAAACAGTATAGCCATGTCACCGGCACGTCAGGTTGGCTAATTAGCAGAAGGGTGTAATAATACCTATCAGGTTGCCCCATACCAACTAGCCTGTCCTGGTGTTGCATGGTTGGAGCGACATTGCTTCCAGTGTAGAAAGCAAGCTGCTTTTTTCATATTTAAGAATGCTGGTTTGTAGCACAGCAAATTTATTGTGCAGACTCATCGCAGAAGTCTAGTCTATTCAACACAATACATGAACGCAAACTAAATCAAAGTTAGGAATTTCCAAAAGGGTTGACCTGATAATTTCCTTGATGAGGACACCTGATACCAGGGTGGTAAGTGGTTTCATAAAAGCCTTGCCGCACATAAAGTGTAAGGATGAAATAGAAACTTTTTTTTGGCAACTCAGAGACTCCATAGCTGCAGTTATTAATCAACTCAAGCTGGCAAAGAACAAGCTGCAAACAGCTGGCCTGTTCCAAAGGCTGGTGGAGTCAATGTAAAGACTCCCGTCAGCTTTAATGGGTTATGTACCAGACTCTTGGGAAAGGCAGAGTTATAAGAATCATAGTTACAAGTGCGATTTCCAAAGGTGAGAAATAGTGCCAGTTTCCTGTGATTCTGGCATAATTTAAAATACGAAAAAACTTTCTGAACTACATGGGAAATGCATCATAATCTCTTATGATTAACAGCACAAAAGAAAATGACTAATTTTTTTTTGGAGCATGATTTTAGTTGTTCTTTTTATAATGGGGAGTATCAGCTCCTAAATCCCTCTTTGCCATATGAAAAATGACTCTGTCAACCTGAGACAAAAGTAGAATATTGAAAAGTAGAACATTTTGTCTAATAGGGAAGAGCTGACAAAGGCAGAATGAATAATGCTTAATTGGATTAAACTGACTTGATTTAAATTCAAAATAAAATTAAAAATATTGCATTAAGATTTACACAATTTATTTTCCCATTTTGCCTCTTGTCTTTTTGCTGGACTTTGCTTGTGTCATTGACACTGCAGTGTAGCAGTAATATATTATCCTTACTGATATAAATTAAAACCCAAAGGCTAAATATTATAAAACGTTCTGTTCTATCAGCATAAATTGGAGTTTTTAGTAGTTTGGAGTTCAATTATTGATGTTTTCAAAATACACACACGGGCATATTTCTTCTCCTTCCACTACTGAAACCTGATGAAAGCCACAGGATCTTCATGTCACGGGGCACATCTACACAGGCATTTAAGTACAACTAAATTTTATGTGGCTTAAGCTAGTGCATATTAAGTGATTTTTGGCAGGTGTCTAGATGTGCAGGGACTTGGCACTAAATTTAGTGCCTAGTCTCTGAAGCCCTACCATGTGCCCCTAGTAGCTCGGTCTACATATGCGTTAGTGTGCTTTAACTAATCACACCTAAATTTGATACCTGCATTTGCCTAATTTCTCCACTTTTAATGTGCATTAAAGGCGTGCACGTGTAGAAGCCGGCCCATAATGCACATTAAATTAGACTAATGCGCATTAACGCATCTTGTGTAGACGCGCCCATTGTTTACATTAGGCTACAAATAGACGTTGCATTTGCCCCAGAATAAGCCACTTCATCCCAGGACAAAGTGCAGTTGTTGAGACATTCATGCCCATTGTCCCAGGATAAATCCAAAAAAGGTTAAGGGAGTACTAACAGGTTCTCTCAGGATATCACAAAGTTTATCTGAATAGTTATCTTGGGATTACATCATTGAATCGATGACAGTAAAGCAACAATGCATTCAACCACTCACCGTTTTTATCTCCCCCCATGCAAAGAGCTAAAATTAAACAAGTTTTATGTAGGCCACATCATCTATCCTTCTATTTCTTTAGATCCTTTGAGTGATTTTCCAGACTTAAAAGTTTGCTAGCCATACATTGTTCATATTAAGATACCTATATACAACAGGTCCATTCATTAGAAATTTTCCTGCAGCTCCTTAATTAAAATAATTTCCTTAAAATATTTTAGATTATCCAGTAGCCACTTAAAACATTAGCATCTTAGTTTTTTTTCCTTTTTCTGCTTTATAAACAAACATGACATTTTATTGTACCAAGTGATTTTTTTTTGAGTTACAGTGCCACGGAAAACACATATAAAAACCACAGACCTTATTATTTTTGGATTCTTGAAACTTAAAATTGATTTAAACCAAGCTCAGCAAGCAATATTTCCTCCTAGGCTGAGGAACTGTGTACTCAATTTCAGTCTAGAGTAAATTTTTATGGGCATGTTATAATTATAAACCCCTGAGAAACAGATTTTGTAATGGAGATACTGGCACAAAGCTTAACTGTAGTTATCCTATGGAACGCTGCTGCAAGAAGGCTGAAAACCCAGCCTCCCAAGAAGAAGCTTATTAAAAGAATGCAGTAGCTTTAATGACATTTCTTGTGACATTAAAATTATTTCATTTGGAATCTCAGAGCCTTTCTCCTTCCACATTTTTGGCGGTCCAAGGAGAAAATGCTGCAGTCAGAGAGTCATGAGCAATGACTGAGGGAACCAATCCAGAGAGATAAATCCAGGTTTGTATTCACATCCTCTCATGCCATGAGATGTAAATTAATCTATTTAATTAGAACAGCAGCTTTATTACATTCTGAATAATTACCATTGGAGGGGAAAAGGTATTTGAAAATACAAATACAGGTTTTGCAAATGCTCTGGGCACTTTTCTCACCTACAAAATTGCTGAACCAGTGTCAAAATGTCAGTGATGGCTGAACTCAAAAGGTTTGGTTCGGTTCAGATAAATGTGACTGTTCATATCCAAATTTGCAGAGATGAGGAAAGCCTAAGTTGATTTTCTTCTAAGATTTCAGGGATTTTCTGCTTCTATCTGGGCCAGAAATAATATTATTCATCTAGTATGCTGTGTATGCCTGAGTCTAATATTTATTAGGTACTGGATAATGAGTCAGTGGGTGTGTCTATACAAGACGCTAACTGCGCAGTAGCCTGATAATACTGTGCAGTAGTGTGTCACAGCACAAACAGTGATAATACTGTACTGTGCAGTATTAGGCTACTGAGCACTAGTGTCACTAAAAAGGCTTTCCCCAGCACTACTGAGCAGTAATTTCAGTTACTGCGCATTTATTTATAACTTCATTATACAAGTACTAAATTAAATGCACAGTAACACTGTGTAGACACACCCAGTAATAGTTATATCTATCTCTCTTAGGCCAGATACCTGGCACAGGGATATTGTCACTTAAGGGTTAAGGGGTTAAATCAGATCACCTGATTCAGACTACAACTAATATTTACCAGCCACTTTACATTTATGGCTAACAAAAAAACTTTATGAAGGTGGGTGAACAACTTTATCCACATATCACAGAGAAGGAAATTGAAGCATAGAGAAGGCAAGTCCCTTGCTCAAGTTAACCTGGCAAGCCCAGGACAGAGAGAGAAGCAAGTCAGGCCTCTGTCCTGTGCTTTGATCCTGCTCCCGCTGAAGTCAGTGACAGATTTCACCAGGGCAGGGTCATCCTCCACTTGGGGCAAGTTTCTTTGTTTCCTAGCGTGATCTCACTGGTAACCTTACATCTTCTCCTAAATTAACATGTAACACGTGTGGTGACAACCAGCATGGCAAAAGGGTGGGAATGAGGGAAGGCAGAAGAAAGACAGCATGTGAGAAAAGATACTGCTCCAGGGTCAGGACGGGACTGTTTCTGTCTCGTGTTTTCCAGGATATTCCTTTTGGCTTTGTTTACTTGGATACACAGCAGAGTGAGACTGGGAATATCGCAGAACAACCGCTCTCGCAGGATGGATGCGTGTCCAGAAGCACAGAGTGCAGCATGGCACCGAGTGAAAGGTGGGGGGCAACTTCCCCATGGAAGTTTTGGCCAGCGTTCTGGAGGAGTGGTTCTCCACCTCTCCAAACCAGCGACCTCCCTCGCAACTTAGACCCACTCCTTGTCCCCCTGAAGTCAATGGCAAAGCTCCCACTGACTTCAACAGAGACAAGATTTGCCCCTTTGTGAGGTGATTACATTTGTATTCAGTGCCCTGCAACTTAAATTGGGGATTAGCAGAATTAAACACTACTAATTTGTTTATCTCAGACTGCCAAGCTACAATTAACTTTTGTGCATTGAGATTTACAGGGAGAAGCCATTAACCACCTCCTTCCCCTGTAATTTTCTTTCTACATTTATGCAGAAATGCTCCTAAATGTGAAAACTAGCCAACTCCTGAGAGAGCAAGGGGATCTTATTCTGATCCACAAACCAATCCCTTTTAATATCCGTTAGCTACTGGAGCAGGAAACAATTTTTCACCCTGCTGCTGTCATGTGTAATTGATTCTTGCCCATGTAATCATAGCCATATAAAGTTGGCTGACTTACCTTGAGTTTTAGTGGCCATGGTCCAAAGGTCTGTGGGCCCAAAGGTTACTTGTGACCAAGCAAGAGAACTGGACTGCTTCAAATTCTTAATACGAAACATGCAAGTGCAGCATGGCTTTTATTGCAACCAACCACTGATTTGCCAAATCCAGTGCAGTTTTTCTCCACTAAATATGAAAGCTCACAAGCCCTCACAGTTCCCTCCTATTCAAACCTGTACCGGTACCGGAGGGTGAAGTAGGCAGCAGACGTCAGGGTTCTCTCCCCACGAAGCACAGTGCACCCCTAGGAAGGTCATGGTGCAGGGAGGATGTAGCACAGCGAAAGCTGAAGAAGCCAGGAAACCAGAAGAAACTACCCCACCGTGAAAAATCCTAGTTCCCTTCATCTACTTGGTAGACTCCAGCAGCACTGCTAATTCTAATACTCATCAGCTAATTCCTGCATTTTCTGCCTGTTTTAGTTTGTTTAGAAACCCCGATGGGGGAAATGCTGCTTAGGCTGGCTGTTCTCTGGCTTACTCGTACCTTTTTGTTTTGGCAGCTATCACTTTTCTACCTCATTTCTTGTGTCCACTAGGCCTGATTCTTCTTTTGCCTACACTGGAATAAATCAGGAGTAACTCTCTCAAGTGAAATGGGAAGAACTGAGTTGAGGATTAGGCCGGGGAGTTTTGCAGAGGCACACAAGTAGATTTTGGCTAGAAACAGAGGTTGCATTTGTCCTGGGACAAGTTGTACCCATGTTTGTCTTAGAACAAAGATGTCCCGGGATTGACATGCGCATATGTAGATTCTTTGACCAGGGTTCAGTGTGTAGCTGAATACACTGCCGTTTTTCTGCCACTGATTCAAAGATGCAATCCTGGGGGAATCATTCAGACTGACTTTGTGACGTCTTGGGACAAACTCTTAGCACTTCTTATCCTGTGAACTTTTTTTAGGGTTTGACCCAGGTCAGTGGATGTGGATGTCTGAATGAGTGTACTGTGTCCCAGGATAAAATGGCTTCTTTCAGGACAAATGTGATGTCTGGTCATAGCTTCTGTGGCCCGACAAGTCAGCTGCCAGTGCGTTTCATGGACGGTTCCAGTCCTGAAGTGACATCCTAGCTCTATGGAAGTCAGTTGGAAAACTCTGTTGTAGTAGGGCCAGGATCTTAGCCTTGCAGTTCAGAAAACTTGGTCCTTAACAACGTCAAGGCAAAACAAAAGATCATCACAAATCCTGGGGACAGATTCTGCTCTCGATCACACCAAGATGCCCCAGAAAGGAAGAGATTTTGATGCGGGCTGGCAATCAGAGCTGGGTTCAACCTGGGGTAGTGAAGTTGAGAAACACCTAGAGGTGTGGGAGGATTATTCCTGACAGTATGTACTGGGCTTCATAGCTTCACCTATATATGATCTTGAGGGAACATTACTGCTTTCAGCTAAACATTTTCCTAATGCATCATGTGGGTTTGACAAACTAGGAACAGTGCTGTGCACACAAGAAATCTTAACTGACTGCACTGTAGTAACTGCATATCCATTTGGTAGGAAACAACTATAGTCCCTAGTGCTATATGCACACAGATCAATGTGGCTGTCATGTACATCAGTGTTTATCTCCACTGTCTTCCTGGAGATCATCGAGATTTTAACTGGTATTACTGGCTCACAGTGCCAGAACTGAAGAAGTATCTATATAGCTATGGGGAAAGACAAGCCTGTAATGCATAAGGAACACATTAAGGACCTTGGCATAAGCAATTCCCTCTTGTATACATCCTCCACTATATCAAGGTCTGAACTGTACATTGTTGCTGCAAACACAGAATTAAATAATAGAAACTCTGTGTTAAGCTATATTCTGTTTGCGATCGATCTAAACTACACCACTTACAGAAAATCGCATAACCTAGGTCGATTCCACCTCAAGCTTTTTGAATGTCTGTACCTAGCTTAAGTGTCCAGTTGAATCAGATCAGATTAAATAGAGAACAAGGCCTTAAATGAGATAATTCAAACATGCTATATCATGCTTATACATGTTAGTAGGAATTACTCATGTAACCAAATGTATTATATATAGCTTTAAGAAGTGTATTAGTGTTAGGTTTCTTAGATTGTGAAACACGGAGTAGCTTTGTCAATGAAAACCATAATTAAGGGAAACAAAACAAAGTAGCAGTATTAACATTTCATCCTGGTGAAGGAAGGAGATAGGGAAGCATAGTTTTCACAGGAACATAAATCCAGTGTCCACGAGAGAATTGGTTCAGTTGAGTTCCAAAAGTTTTGGTGAAACAAAGACATTTGAATATATCCAATCCAAGTTTAGATAAATGGATATAATAAATGACTGTCTATCCAGGGTTTTAAACTTGGGGAGGTTGGGGAATAATGGGTTAGGGTCGTTGGGACATAATCAACCTGAGTTGTTGGAGGAACTGAACACCTAAAAATGTTTAGCGATCCTGGAGCCGAGCCTGCACCCATCCTCCCAGGCATGAGGATGTTTTTGCATTTCCATCACCCGATCTGAATACTAGTTAAACTTTTGATCTCTTGAGAAGAGACAGGCGTGTTCAGTCTTTATTCCAGGGCCCCATCTGACAAAGTAACCTCCCTTTGTCCTAATTTGGGAATAAAGGGCTTCCCTTCATGTTGTTCAGCTCTAGAGTAACTAGCAGATTCACCACTGGATTGAAGTTAAGTTGCTGTGAAAAGCTCCTTCTACAGGGGATTACTGAAGTTTCATAATCTGCAGGTTGGCATAGGAATGGGGGCAAGTGGCAGGAGACAGCTGGGTTTTGCAAGTCTCCATCTCATATGGGTGTATCTCAGGTAGCCCGCAGGCTGAGAGACAGAGAGAGAGAGAGAGAGCTTTCTTTTGCCCAGGAAGCAAATGGCTCCCATTGTGGAAAAACTGCAATTTAACATTCAAATCTTCCACTACGCTAATTTACATGGACGAGACCAAGGGTTTCATTCTCACTGGAAATGATGGGAGTATTGCTTGAGTTACAGCACTTCATCCTACTTGATTTTGAGGCATGTGGTTATTTTAGCTGACTTCCTATAAACTTTTTTTTTTTCTGGCAGAAATAAAATCTTAGACCATTCTTGGAGAAAATATATAGAAAAAGAGCAGATAGTTTTGATTTATGTATTACATTTTTATAATAAATACACTTGTAACAACATAATGAAATTTTTTAACAAAAGTTCTTTTCCAGAAGAATAATCTTTAACTGGTATGAAATGCCTCACTGGGATTCTGTCAGGTTTTAATTTCAGTTTGAATAAATAATGTAAGACACCAGGCTGGGAAAGATAAAGGTGAATTTCATCTACTTCCAGCTCACCATAATGGAAATAATAACTACTTTAGTCAAAAACAAGTTTCCAATTAGTTTCTGTGAAATAATATTATCCCCTTTTTTATAGATACCGTAGCTCATTTTGAAACCTAATTTTGATAATATATAAACATTTCTAAAACTGCTATTCCCACTGGAAGAGTGACAATTATAGACTTTGGCAACACATGTTGGGAGCATACCTACACTGCAAAGCAATCTTTGCCTTTCTTTTACGGAATCTTAATAAAAATGGGAAAATCAATTTGAAATATTCTTTATGATGAAGACATCTTTCCTGGAACATTTTATGTTAAATTATTGGATAATGATCATTAGACAAGCCTGCCAGGATGGCAGCTTTCTGAAGTTATTAAATTTCTTTCTTTCAGAAAGCAGATTGTTGGGTGATTATTTTTTTAGTCTTTAATTTGCTTTATTTGCATAATGCTTCATGGTGGAGTGAAAGCCAAATGGTAGCGTCTCTTAAATGCAACGTAAGGTAGTTAATTATTTTATTTATTTTACGTTTTGAAGGTGCCCTAATGTGGGTTGGAAGACAAAAAGAATCAAGACTAAATAGTCTGAAAGAATTCTTTGATAGGACATGACAGGACTATATTCTAGTTGGCACCACCCAGTGATTTGTGTTTTCTCTTACATCTGTCATCTATTATATGTCTGTAAAATTTGATGAAATAATAACTGGCATCTCACTATTCAGTGAGATGTATTCTATATAAAAGGAAAAATGCAGGATCCAGTTGGTTTATATAATAAGCCTGACTCATTGAAATATTTTTACTGAGTGGGATAATTCATAGATTTCATAGACATTAGAGCCGGAAGGGACCTCGTAAGATCATTGCCCAAAGGGCAGGAGGTCAGCTGTATCCAAAAGAACCCAGCAAGATAAGCATCCAAATGTTTCTTAGGTGTCCAGAGTAGGTGCTTGCACCACCTCTGAAGGCAGCCTATTCCAGGTCTTGGGGGCTCGGAGAGCAAAGAAATTTTTCCTTATGTCCAGCCTGAAGTGGTCTTGCAGGAGTTTGTGACCATTGGACCTTGTCATCCCTTGGGATGCCCTGGTGAACATGCCTTCCCCCAGATCCTGATGCACACCCCCTGATGTACTTATAGGCTGCCACCAGGTCCCCCCTGAGTGTACTTCTCCTGGCTGAAGTGTCCCATGGCTCTTAGCCTCTCTTCATAAGGCCTGTCTTCTTGTCCTCTGATCATGCGCGTGGCTCTCCTCTGAACTCTTTCAAGCTTCCTGAATTGTGGAGCCCAGAATTGGATGCAATACTCCAGCTGTGGCCTCACCAAGGCCGAGCACAGCAGGAGGATGACATCGGTAGATGCAAGCCAGAGTTTTGTTTGCTTTGCCAGCTGCGGTATCGCATTGGTGGCTCATATTCATCTTGTGGTCAATTATGATCTCTTTCGGCCCTGGTGCTAGTGAGTGTAGCACTGCCGAGCCTGTAAGTGTGATGTGGGTTTTTTTCCCTGACGTGAAAAAAAACACATTGAGAGTCTAATCTGAAACCTGCGTAAGTCTATGCAAAGACATCCAAATGGCAGAACTTGGCTATTACTATGTAGGGGATCCATATGGATCTCACATCTGCAGGAGCGTCTGCTTCAAAACTATAGTTGTGCCCAGGTAATTCGTGCCCTGAAAGGAAAAAGGAGTCAGTCTTTAATGGTCCTAAAAAGACGAGTGGGTTGACCAAAAGCACGGTATCCTCAGGTGATTTCAAACTTCTGCTTAAAACTATTGTGTCTGTGGCATGTTCTGTGAGAATTAGTAGAGCCAAACAGAACAGGCAACAACTATGCATCTGAATAGACTCAGGTTTAACACTGGAGCTTTCTGCCTTTCTAAGATTCAATAAAACTAAGGGTAACCAAAATATTGTTTGTCATCTGTTCATTCATGGAGGAAGTCCGTGAATGGAACAATCAACTTGGCCCATGTTGATCTGCTCAAAGAGCAACCTCTCGGGTAAACCCTGGCTTTTAAAGTCAGAGCAGCTTAATTTGAACCGTTTTACATGTGACCCTTTACTGAGAATGAGAGAATGCATCCACACTAAAATACACTATCAAATACTGATACCGTAGACCAGTGTTTCTCAACCACAATGCCAGGGTGCCCATGGGGAGCTGTGAGACTCCTTGAAGGGTGCCATGAAGTGGGAGGAGATAAGCAGATAAGTGCAGGCGCTGCCTAGTTCCTACATCTCTGCTGCCTGGCTCTTCTGTAAGGAGGTAAGCACTATAATAAATAAGTTTATAAGGGGTGTTCATCAGAACGCCCCAAAGGATGACAAGATCATATGGTTATAAACCCCTTCAAGACCATTTCAGGGTGGACGTAAAGAAAAACTTCTTTACTGTCCGAGCCCCCAAGGTCTGGAATAGCCTGCGATCAGACGTGGTTCAAGCACCTACTTTGAATGCCTTCAAGAGAAATTTGGATGTTTATCTTGCTGGGATCCTATGACTCCAGCTGACTTCCTGCCCCAGGGTCAGGAGGCTGGACTCGATGATCTTCTGAAGTCTCTTCCAGCCCTAATGTCTATGAAATAAATTTTTTGAAATAGGGTGCCACCCAGGGTATGGTGGGGTGCCTGAGTTGAATGAGGAGTGCCTTCAGCCTGAAAAGGTTGAGAACCATTGCTGACCTGCTGTAAACACTTCTCCAGCCATGAGGCCAGTGCTATAGACACTTCTCCAGCTAAGAGACCCCAACATTGGAGACAGTCCTTTTTCTTTCTGGTTTGCAAAGCATCTAAAATGTGCCCCAAAGATTTGCAAGGCACCTAGAGCATAAGACACAATTGTGATTGCCTCTTCCATAGCTATAGAAGGAAAAAACAAACTGCATTCAATCCACATAAATATGTTTTCATATGAATATATTGCTTTCTGTGCTGAACTCGGGTAAACTGTAGCATGGTAATATTTAAAGTGCTTTGTGTTTCACAACAAACATGACTGACAGTTCTAAAGTGCCGCGTTCTGAAAGGAAGAAAAGAGAAGAGGAAACAGAGCAGACACTGCATATATTGTCTGAGCTTTCTCTGAAACCATCTAGGAAATGGTACAATAGGAAACCTTTGACTTCAGGGGAGTCATTTCATTTGTGCCACCCAAGGATTCAAGTTCTCTGAATTCACCTGCGGAGCAAGCAGACCCGTAGAGGAGGAGGTGTTCTTGTTGAATCAGCTGTGGGACGAGTGATGCTATCTATCGTTGGAAACTAATTTATGTTTACTAATGTGAGAGGAAAAAGACCATCCAGGCATCCCACTGGAACGCATGTTCAATCTCGTGGAGAACTACCACAGGCAATATTTTTGCATGATAGCAACGATGCTTTAAAACAATATCCACGGTTTACTGATTCAGGCTATGTCTCTGCGATGAACTTTCTAGCTCAGACAGAATTTTTCCAACTATTTCAGTTGGTCTAATAAAAGATATTGGATTTATCCAAAGAACCTTGTCTGCCTATGGCAGGGGCGGGCAGTTATTTTGGGCAGAGGGCTGCTTACTGAATTTTGGCAAGTCATCAAAGGCTGCATGACCGGCAGCCGGAGGGAGATAAATATTAATTTTCTAATTTTTTTAGGGGCCCCGCAGGCCAGATTGAATGGTCCAGCAGGCTGCATCCGGCTCATGGGCTGAATTTTGCCCACCCCTGGCCTACGTCCTTATACCAGCAACAGCTACAACCTATACCCCTACAACCTAACCTAGACAGTGACACCTTCGAGCAATGCTGTGCGACTTCGGACAGTGTTTCCTAAACCAGACACAGTATAGCTGCCACAGCTTAGGGATGAGCTAAGTAAGTCTGCTGGGTGATGATGTCAGTTAGACTGCTCCAAAGCTAATCGGATTGTGCCTGTGGCCATGAGTTCCCTGTTTCAAGTTCAAGAGCCAGCTTGCCTGGAGCAATGCAATGTGCTTGATAGGCCTGTTACCAGAGATAGTAAATTTACCATATGGGAAATCCCGGGAACTTAGGCCCAAGTTTTAGGGGCAGATTTTGCCAACCCTATTTATACTGACAACCTTATTCCACTGATATCAGTTGGATGACTCAGTGAGAAAGGGAATGGTTGTTGTGGACTCCACTAGCAGAGCATGGTGCGAAGCGACTTGCCAGTGTACACAGCGCCTCCATAACAGAGCCGGCAACCTAGCATGAGTCTTGTTTCCCAATTCTCTCCTTAGCCAGACCCTAGAAATGGAGTGAAACCAAGCCCAGCAAGAAGATAAATATTCTTCAGGATGAGATTAGCTCTTGGACTTGGTATCATAAAATTCCTTGCCAAATGGGAAAGCACGTTTTACAAGAACTTGGTGTTATTTCAAGAGAGGTGGAATGTTAAGGTTTACATTCCCCAGGAAACTATATGTTAAAGAGAGCCCTAGAAATGTGCAGGCCAATAAAGTAAATCAAATAGTCCCAACCGTATGAAGAGGCAATCAGTCAGTGACAGTACAAAGAGCGGTACGTGGAACATGTAAGCAGAAATCGTTGGCTGGAGAAACTGTAAAACTTGGGCTTGATGAAATGGAAACTTAAGAACAGAATAAATAGGACCAACCAAAAATAACTAAATGGGGTTTTTAAAGGCTTTATCACATTCCGGTCAGGAGGCAGGGCTCAGCAATAGCATTTATGTACTGCAGAAATGCAGCTACAGAGGTGGAAACGAAGAGGATGTTTTTAGGGACCGAAGTGCAGCACTGAAGGTGGTTTGCACTGCCACAAGGGTATAATATTCCCTGCAAAGCTGCTGAATTTTTCAAGGTATTTTTTTTAGAGACGAGGACTTCTCATTTCTCTAAATCCCCTTCATGTGGCAAGATATGGGTTAATAAGCGTCTGCGGGATTATTCATGACAGATCTTTTGGAAGAGTATTCATATTTAGAAGTATCTTCTTGTTATGGGTAATGAGATGATGAACTGAAAAATGATCTCAGCCACTTCTGATCTAAAAGCATTTAGTGTGAATAATCTATGATGATTTAGAGATAATAGCAGCAAAGAAATAACTCATTTAGCACAAAGTCCATGTACTCGCTCAGCAGACTTTCACTATCATGCACCTATTTTTGAACATGCTTGTATAAATTTGGTAATGGTACAAAAAAGAGGAGCATGATCCAGGAGTGACAAGCATGCTGTGAGAAGCACTTTGTACAGGGCTGCATCTTACCCATACACCATTTGCATTAAATGCAGTACAATACCAGATCTCTAGCATCCTGCACTCTGAACTAAAACAAGCACAAAACCACCTTTCTTTACTGTCAGTTTAAGACAATAGAGCGGCAGTCAGGAGCAGAGTTGCTGTATCACAGACTTCCTATGTAAACGGGAGCAAGGCAAATATTCTTCCTGTGCCTTTTCCTCTTGCAAAATGGTGACAATAATATTTGCTTTCGCCTCCTCTTGGTTCATCTTGCTTATTTAGACTATATGTCCTTTGGGGAGGGAGCGACTTTTACTGCCTAGTTCTACAGCTCAGCAGAATAAAGTTCTGCCTCTAGTTCCTACTATACTATGATTGTCAATAATAATACAATATAGAAGGTAAATAGGACTACAATATAGGAGGTAAGGAAAGAGTGGGGTTTTATGATTATATCTCTATAGATATATATCTATACTATTATGCGTACTGCGTGCCGTCTCCGTTAGTAAGTATGGAGCCTCACTGCTTCAGTTGGGGAGTTGGGTGAGAAACCCTTATGTATTCATATTCTCATGCCTTGCTTTGGGAATACGCTGCATGGGGCACGCGCCTTCTCATGCTTTGCTCATTCATGGAAGACATCCCCACTCAACGGCTGTCAAATGAACCTATCTTCATCTCAGTTTACAAATTAAAGAACAAGCACAGTCACATCAAAAAGGTACTGTGAAGGATAATTATAAACACTTTGAGATCCTCAACTGAAAGTCTATGGTTATGCAAAATATCATGGTTGCCGTCAGTTTAGAAGGAGGCTGAAATCATACTTAGCGTCTCTGAATCAGCAGTTTTGTCCTATGATACATTTTGCTTCCAAGTATTTGCTAAATCCCTTTACAATATTGCTTGTTTTAAATGACTTTCCCTTTTTCTGCCCAGGGTAATTTGCTCTGCACACAAAGCTATTTTGTGTATTGCAGCATTCTTTTAGGTACAGCTTTCTTCAGTGTAAATATATAGCCTTGGTGCTTATAGTTGACTCTGCAGAGTGACATCCTGACCCTGGGACATGGGAATTCTCCAATTAACATCGACATATCCAGCATTTTACATACAGTCTTTACATGCCAATCAACTCAATGTTCTTTTCTTCCCTTCACAGTACAGATATTAATTTGAATTGCCATTAGAGCACATGGAAAATTGGGAACATGTTCTTGAAAAACAAATGTCCCCATTTTGGTTGGTGTTTGAAAATCTAAATTGATGACATTTTGATGATGTGGCTGTTGAAATTTTAAATTCCAACATGTCTTTATCAGCATGTTAAATATGAAAAAAAAATTAACCAGCTCTCCTGATTTTTATTAATATGGGAAGTTTTGATTTAAAATGATTGAAAAAAAATCAAAATATAGAAAATATTACCCAACTTTTAGTTGCAGGCTGTTCTGCCTCATGAATATAAATCCACTTTCTAGGGACCTTACTTTGAAAAGTCAATGGGGTAGTATGTGTGTGCGTGTACGCGTGCGTGCATGAGAGAGATGATGACTGCCACTTTTATGCCCATTATACATTTTGATTGCCTATGCTTGTCTACTTCACTTTTCTCTCACTTTCCTTCTTTGCCAAAGACAGTTGTGAATTAGGTTCCTGCTTGATTATATAATAAAACCATGAATTATTAACCATATAAAATATTGACAAACTGTTCTCCAAAATAGAACAGCTTTAAAATATTGATTATGAATTCAGATAGCTATAATTAGTTTCTGCATAAGAGATAATTAAGCTGTTATTGTTTCTCTTTCTTTTAATATGATGATGGATAGAAGGTATTTATACTGAGTTCAATGAAATCTTATTAAAATTAAAGTAATAGGCTTATGGGCACTCTAGGTAATGGGAAAATAAACTACAGGAAGGGGGCTTGCATTTTCATAATGCTCCTCTATTAGGTCTGCTGTGCTGCTTAGGAAACAAATTGTTTTAAGTAGCTTTGGGTCAATTCCTGGCCCCACTGAAGTCAATGGGGAAACTCCTAGTGGACAAGGATTCACAGCCTTTTATTTCCTTACACAACTTTCATTTTCTACCTCTTCTGCCAAGAGGGCATTGCATTGTAATGCGAATTTAAGTTTTATTTGGTGGAACTCAGTTGGCAGGCCAGGACATCCCCGCAGAAGGCAGGCAGAATTTCTCCATGAATGTATTTTTCCAGGGAAGCTGACATTGCTGTTCCAGATGAGAAAGCACCAAGCTTCACTGGATGCATTTCAACCTGTAAATTAATAGAAGTCTATTGGCTCTCCCTGTTTCAACACTTGTCTGCTTCTCTGCCTCTCTCTTTCCGTTGCAAGGAGATGACTGGTGGGAGCTGACATTTGGTAGGTCAAACCCATGACGTTAATGGAAGAGAAGTAATCGTTTCTTTGACATCTCATTTCTTTTCAGATATTCATGGACTAATTTTCACAACTCCCCTGTGAGGGAGGCAGGTGTTTCCATCCCTATTTTACAGCTTGGGAGACTGAGGTGACAGGACTTGTTAAGTGCCCAGCGTGAACCGCAGAGCTGGAGGTTAGTATCTGGGAACGCTCTGTGAATAAAAATAGTGAATTTGCCCCGCCATGGTCCCTGAGGTCAGTCTATTCTGTATTCAGGTGAGTGCCAGCTGGCTTGTTTGCGAGAATGTCTCCAACTACTGAAAGCATCACTTCTTAGTTGTCGTCACAGCAGTCCCTTGATATGAGGATGACAGTTTTCCAGTAAATAAGGAAGTCATTAGTGAGCCTGTAGATGACCGAGGCGGCCAATTTGAGATGCACATTCAGTTATAGAGGTGGCAAACAGTTCCAGAAGGAAGGAGTAGATCCTGGTGATGCTAGGTCACAGCTCTTTCCCTTTGTTTCTCTCATCTATCCACCTTCATAATGAGGTGAGTTTGCATAAAGTGATCAATGCCTTGTTGTACATCACAGTGCTATGAGGACTGATTCAATGCCCGAGTCACCAAGGCATTGATGTTAATATTGTATTTCTTTAGACTGGCCTTCAAGGTGTTCTTGACTCTCTTCTTTTGCCCACCTGTAGCACAGTGACCATTGGTGAGTTGGAAGTATGGGACCTGTTTTGGGACCCAATTGTCAGGCATCCTTATAACATGTCCTGTCTAGCAGAGGTGGTGCAGTGTTAATATGGCTTCAAGTTTGATGGTATTTACTTGAGTAAGAATGCTGACGTTTGGCTTTTTCCAGTTGATGGGGAGGATTTTCTGAAGACATCACTGCCGGTCAGGTTCCAAAGCTTTCAGGTGTTTGCAATATGCATCCAAGTTTCACATGCATACAACAGGGTAGGAATAACAACAGCTTTGTAGATGAAAAGTGTGGTTTGGGACCTGATGTCATGGTCACTGAAGACACATTTCTGGAGACAGCCAAAGGCAGCGCTGGCAGATTCTGTCTCATGTCAAATATTGTCATCCTCGTTTACTTTTTGAGAAAGGTGGTTAACCAGGTAGGGGAAATGCTCAACATACTCTAAAAATTACCCTCAAATTGTACTATGTGAAGGAGTAGCTGATTGTTTTGGTTTTCGTGAGGTTGACAGAGGGACCAAGCATTTCTTACACTTCACTGAAGCGAACAAGAATGACCTGGACCTCTTTCATTGATTGGGCACACAGTTATCGGGGTACTGAAGATCAGTAATGGAGGCATTGGTTATCTTGGATTTCGAACATAACTGGTTAAAGAGATTTCCACCCATATGATACTGGATGCTGACTCCAGATGGAAGTCTGTCAGCAAGGACATATGGAAAATCTGCGATGTACAAGAAAAAGAGTGTTGGTGCAATCACACATCCTTGTTTGACTCCAGTTCTAACAATGAAGGAGTCCATTTCCAAGCCATTGCTTAGGCAAATTGCTGTCATATTGTCAGGAAGTTTGATAATGTTAATAAATTTTGGCAGGTATCCTAATCTCATCATAATCTTCCATAGGGCCTCTTTGTTGATTGAAATAAAAGGCCTGAGTCAGGTCAAGTGAAGGCCACATAAAAATCTTGGTGTTGCTTGTGGCACTTCTTTTGCAGCTGTCTAGCAATAAAGCTCATATCTATTGTACCTCTGAGTGGTCTGGAACCACACTGGGACTTGTGTAAAATCTACTCAGTCAGGAAAGTGAGTCTGTTGAGGAGGACACTGGTGGTGATGTTCCCAGCCATGGACATGAGGGCAATAGTATAATAATGGCTGTAGTGCAATCTAAGTCCTTCCTTGAATATGGTAATGATTCTGGCATCTTTCAGGTCACTGGGAATCTGTTTATGTTTCCAGCTTTTCATAATAATGACATATAGTTAATAAGTGAGCCTTTTCCCAGTTTGCTTCTAAATTTCAGCCGGTGTTTCACCAGGACCACAAGCTTTGATTTTTCATCTGCTTAACAGTTTTCAGGGCTGCTTGAAAAGTTGGTGGATCTGCAAGGTTGTCCTTAATGGGGGGGTTGTGATATGGTTTCAGTGGTATTGCCTTTGGTATTAGAGTCTTGGCTCAGAAGCTCTTGAAAATGCTTCTTCCACTGTATATTGATAGAAGAGCTGTCTTTAAAAAGTGTTGTTCCACCCTTGGACCCCAAATGGATGGCTTCTTGTATGTTTGGCCTATAGACAGCTTTGGTTGTGTTGAAGAAAGTACACACGTTGTGGCTGCTGAAAAACTTTTGAATCTCTTTCGTTTTGTCCTCCCACCACTTGTTCTTTCACTCTTGAATTTTCCTTTGGGTCTCAGCTTTAGCACGGCAATATAAATCTTGCTTCTGTTTGGAGCTGATGTCATTCTGCCAAGCTTGGAAGGCTCTCCTTTTTCTGTCAGTGAGAGCTTGAGTTTCCCTATCATACTCATCAAAACAGTCCTGATGTTTCTTTGTGGAGAAGCCTAGAGATTCCTTGCATGCCTCATGGATGCTTTTCTCGAAGGTCGCCCAGAGATTAATGCTGTCAGGATCGTTAAGGAGGTTGGAAAGTTTCTCAATGAGGCCCTTTTAGAGATGATTGTTTTTAGTGGTGTCTTTCAGGCCCTTGATTTTAAACCTCTTCCTTGCTTTCTTTTTTATTATGTCTTTTGGGGCAATAGGAATGGCCATTATGGAACCTATCAAATAATGATCCATCCATCATTTGCACTGGTCATAGCTCTGGTGCAGATGGGCAGTGCAATGATCTCAGGCACACACTATGAAGTAGTCAATCAGGTGCCAGTGTTTTGAGTGGGGGTGCAGCCATACTGTCTTTCATTTCTTGTTTTAATAGGATAATGAGTTTATGATGAGATCATGTTCTTAACACTTGTTCAGGAGCTGAATTCTGCCTGAATGGACTTTTCCCACCCCTTCCTTTCCAAGCGCTCCTTTCCATTGTGTTGAGTCCCTTCCCACTCTAGCATAGAAATCACCAGGAAGAATTATCTTATATTCTTTGGGGACAGATGGAGACTTGGTCAAGTTTAGAATTTAATTCTTCTTATGTTTCAGAATTTGCATCAACCATCAGGGTGTACACACTGGTGACTGTTGCTCAGTAGAAGATGAGGCATCATGAGATGCTCATCGATGCCAGCTAGGCATCCCAGCATCTGAATAACAATGTTGGATGGCAAAACCAGCATGGTAGATGTGCATGTCTTTTCCAGCTTTTTTCTTTCCAAAAAAGGTGTAGCCACCCCCATGTTGCAGGAGTTGCCCTTCTCCTGCATGTCGGATCTCACCAAGTGCAGCAATATTAGTGTTGTGTAAGTTCTCTGGCCATCAGTTTTGTCCTTCACTTCAGTTGGTTAATGTTAGGGTTGTTAGGGTGCAGACATGCCCGGTTACAAATTTCATTGCTTGATTTGGACTACAGATAGAGTGATCCCATTGGACACAGTTTTCCCGTCAAGTGAAATGAGACAGACGATATTTAGGGCACCTTTTCTAGACCCCTCCCTATGTGGGGCGAGCAGAGTAGATCCTAAATAGGCCTCCTTAGTCATGATTGCAACTGCTGAATTGCATACCTGCCTCAGTTCCAAGCATGCAATGATCATCACACAATCATCACTTCCATGTAGGTCCATGACGGGCTTCCAGAAGTCACTGGCACCTGTCCCTGCCCCTGTCACCACTCATCCATCACTGCATATTGAAGGAATGTCCTTGTGCATAAGATGCCGGTGCATATCTTCTTTTAAACAACACAGTATTTTGTGGGAAGGAAACCTTCATCCAATGACACAGAAAACCTACCATTCTGAAGTATTCTTTCTTCATCTGCCTACTTCATCTATATTTATTTTAATTTTTGGACTGCTGTTAGTCTGGAAACCTTGCTCTCAAGCTTGCCACAATGAGTGACCCTAGCAAGAGTAGAAAACTCCAGACAGCATCACTGTCAAGGTACACAAGCCTCTCCACCACATCAAGGATGCAATCCTTGTGAGCACTTTTTAGTATTAACATTATGAGATGCTGGCCTGTCTCTGTCACTGAGATAGGCCTAAGAGCTTGCCAAAAGTCTGGATACTTCTTTAAAGATACTGTTTATTACTCAGAGAAAAAAAAAATCTCATAAAATCTTATGAAAACCATCTTATCCTCTTGACAGAGCTGGTTGTATGGGCCCATACTTAGATACTGAAGGCAAGACCCAGGCGAGGACCAAGGTCACATTCCTGGACTTGCCTTTGTCCCTGGTGTAGGGACTCTCCTGCTTTCTACAACCAACCCTTCACCCAAGCTCTTTCCAGTGACTCCTTTCCCAGCTGGGGTCATAATGCCCTGTACCGTATCCTAACATGAACTCTTATAGGTGCTTTGTCTCTGAACAGGGCTAGCTGGCCCCAGGCCCCTTGACCTTAGAAGAGCAGGCCACCTTTGTTATACTTCTCCAGTCAGGAAAGAAAAGCAATATCAACTGACACAGGTGACACATCACATAGCACAGATAAATAATAATGAGCATAATCAGAGCTGAAAGTTCAAGAGCAACCCTTGGGCTGCAATTTTATTCATAGAAACGATGTCTCACCTACCTGGAAATAACGAATGTATTGTCAGGGCTCGGAAATGGTTTCAAGCAAGTCGGAAAACACTCGCAGTGCCAGGCAACTTCTCCACAATTAAGATTTCAACCAGTTTTGCTAAGAATAGAAGCCTAAATCTTTCCTTCCGGCCCCAACCAATCCACCCTACTATGAATCTATGGAAACTTCCTGCCAGAAAGATAAGGCATAGCTTCTAACTCCCGCTAATGGGAGAGGAGTTTGTGTTCCAGCGCAGTCAGAATGCCCAAGCTATATACATGATTAACATTTCCCATTTTGTGAACCTAAGTTAAAAGAGAAGACCCATCAGTAAAAGCAGGTGCAACAAAGCCCTGTCAGCCATTAGCAGGCATATACAGCAGCTTTCATTATTTAACGTCTGTTTGAACTTATCTCACTTTCTTCCATGCAGGGATATGAACATTTTCATGGAGGGCACTGATCTCGTAATCACCGCACGCCTTCAAAACAGTTTAGACTTAAATGTCTCCCCACCCCCGTGAACAAACCAGCACTCATAATTGAAAGCCATTCTCTGCAAGTGCTCCTTTTCCCCCAGCAATGCATTTTTATCATATCTTTTGTTGGCTTTATATCAGGCGCACCTTCCTTTCGCTGTTAGAAAAATATCCCCACTTCTCTCCAGCAGGCAGTAAAACCTTTTCATATGGCTCCAGCACTAGCAGACTGCAGCCTACACTTTTTCCATCTTCTGAACATACACATTATGACAGACTTAATTAATCTCTCATTTCTTCCCAGGGCATTTAAGGGATGTGACCTTAAACTCTATAATCGACTTGATCAGCAAATGTATATTTTGCTCCGATGGTTAAAGCAGGGAACACAGTTTCAGGACTCCTGGATTTCATTCCTGGCTCTGCCATTGAGTCACTGGGTGCATCTACATGAGATACTAACTGCGCAGTAACCTAATAATGCTGCACAGTAGTGTGCTGGGCAAAACCTGTGCTAATATGCTACTGCACGGTAGTATTAGGCTCCTGTGCAGTTAGCATCTGTAAAAACCTGTGTACCAGTGCTACAGTGCAGTATCACCGGTAACTGCTCATTGATTTAGTACTTGGTTAACCATGTACTAAACTTAATGCGGAGTAAGTACGGCCCATTAATGAACGTGTAGACATACGCATTGTGACACTTGACAAGTCTCTTAAGGCACTTTCTAAGTGGCAGCAGTTGCTTTAAGCCTCACCATGTGTTAGTCCAAAATTGCAGACCCCTCCCCACTTTTACATTTTGGGGACACTGAGGCTCAGGGTAATTAAGTTTCTCAAATGGGTAAGATATAAATTAGCCTTAACAGCAGCTATGTAGTAAAATCTGCAGATCTCTGAGATTGTGAGGATGGACAATGTCTCCTGCTCTTGAAAAATGTCTCACCTGGGTCAACCATGTGGCTGTCCCAATTTTATAATTGCATTTCTGTGGTGCTTCTTATTTTGAGCTGGAGGTAAAGAGATGCAATAATCTTTGTGAGCACAAAGGGCTGTGTGAACATTCAGCTCTGTGCAGCAGCCCCTGATAGCAAAACATCACCCAAGGGAAGAGTGGTAGCAGAAGAAAGCAGCTGCAATTTTACCTTTGCCAAGACGTGGGTGGCACTTGCTGGAAGTGTGATGTGTGGGCTAGCCCGTGGGAAATGCTTGCTTTCAGAGGATCAGAGCAAGGCTTGGCTCTAAGGGAACTAGAGCTCCCATTCTCTGGCAAAAAGCTTGCAAAGAATGGCAAAAAGCTTGCAACCTCACCTGGTCCCCCTTAGGCAAACAGCCCATTATGAGTGCATCCACCAGCTGAATGCCATATGCTTTTTGTTATCTAGGTGTGGATATTACTGGTCACTGTTCCTAGCTGTGGGTCTCTCAAGTACTCTCCCAGGTGCAGAACCTGTAGCTGACACCTTTTCTGGGCCAGGGGATCCTGCAGGCTGGCTGCCTAGGCTTGAGAGTTAGGGCTACAGCCCTCCCATGGCATCAGTACAGGCACATGCAGCCCGTAGCTTGAATGGCTGTCGTGGCTTAGCTTTTCTAGTTTTGTACAGTGTACAGGGTATTTCATTTACAATGTACGAAGAAGCAAGTACTTAGTAAAGGCATTTTTAACCTTATACACTACCTTTCAGGACTAGGGGCAGACTTAACACATAAACCTGTTTAAGTGATCAGAAACCTGTAATAGAACAGATGTTCAGTGCATATAAACCAGTCTGAAAATGGCTGAAACCAGTTTGTGATAAACCTGGTTGAATGTAGCCTCAGACTTCACTGATTTGGGTCACACCGGTTTATACAATGTCTGTCCCAGACCCAAGAAACAAGGGTAAGTTCAGATCTAGGAAAAAAAAAAACAAACCCAGAAAACTAATAGACCTGCAGTCTTCTCAGTCTGATTTCTCCCTGGTTCTGGATATCGTATTTAGCTGGCGCAGAGTCTCATTTGCCTTCATGCTTTCCAGCAACTCTTGCTTATGTGTGATGCCTCCCTCCTTAAATTAAGCATCTCCTATAGTCAGGTGCTAAGGCTCAGAGAATTCCAGCACCTTCTACCTAAACTGGTTTGCTGCAGGGCGTCTGTTCAAACTGGTTTGCTGCAGGGCGTCTGTTCAAACTGGTTTGCTGCAGGGAGTCTGTTCAAACTGGTTTGCTGCAGGGAGTCTGTTCAAAATGAACCCCTTTGCCACTGGCAGCAAGCCCCTGGTTACAAGACTGAATCTTTTCATAATTGATGAACCTTGATGGTCTCTCACCTAAGTACCCAGTCTCCAGCCCAAGAGGGATGTTTTAATCCAAAATGGAGACTACAGCACGGTGTGCCATTAGCCTCACAGAAGGTTTCAGTCACAATTCACAAAAAAATGAAAGTAGTTCATAGTCTGATGCAGACTTTTCCCTTGCTCTGTCACTGTAGGTCACTTCTATTGCTGCCAGCTTGCACATGGAAGGAGATGCCCCTTCAGATCAAAGAAGAAAGAGATGTAAAAGCACACTGCCTCCTTTCAGCTGTTCTTTATGGGCAACCAGCAGCTTACACTACCAGATTTGCCCAGTCTGGTTACAAATACACGAGTTTCTGTATAAGTAGACAAAGCTGAAAACACTCTCCTGTGGTGCACTGTGCATCATAACAACACACTGACTTTCAGAGTAATAGCAGTCGTCTGGCCCGGCTTTTAGGATGAAAATGGGAGCAGCAGATATGCAAATCACCTGTGGTTTTTAAAGTGGCAAACTGTGCTGGTAGGTGGGCAGAGTAGCTTCTTTTTGACTCACAGAATGGAAATGGTATAGCTTCAGAGACACCTTGGACCAGATTTTGCCCCTGTCTTTGAGAGGGGGGAGAATTTGTTATGGATAGACACACAACAATTTGGCCGAGCCACTTTCAGACACATTATGGAAATGAATTTCTTTTCATCTTCTTCTCCCGTCTCAGACACACATGTGCATTTGTCTCATTGCCACAAAACCAAAGCTCCGTTAATCACTGCAAGTGTTTCAGACCGTCTAACTTATCACACTTGGTTTTAATGGGCTGATTTTTTTTTAAAGGATTGCTTGCATTGTAGAGGTTTGCTTTATGAAAAATCCCTCCCATACTCTCCTCCTCAGAGCAGCATTTGACAGCAAGAACTGCCTCCTGTTTCTTATCATGGTTTTTATTTTTTTTAAATGCTTGACACAACTGGGCAGGGTAGACAATCTGCCGACTTTCCATTTTCCAACACATGATACTTTTCAGCGGCAGCTGTTAAAAGGAAAGCCCATGTCCTAATCAGAGTGTTTTGCCTGTAGCATTAGACATTTCAGAAACACTGAAAAGCTGAAAGGCAGTGGAAGATAACTTGGAAATCATGAGCTGAAGTGTGCATTTCCATTTCTGAGATTAAATTTAAAATATATTATCGTGAATTTAAAACAGTATCATCAGCCCGCTTGACAGCTCATCTTGCTGTGCTGCTACTGGAGGGACAGGGGCTGGAGCGCAACCTTTGGATTCGCACGTCTTTGACATTCAAAGGCCGGATGGAGCTTTGGGGCGGAGACGCTCTTCGGGGAGGGTGGAAGGTTTCTGTCGGAGGAGCCCGCTGACTTTGTATCACTTTGAATGCCTGATGACAGGTCATCATTATCATTTTAAAGCGCTGCTGACCCACGGAGTGGGGAAGAGAAATGGAAACATAATGGAAGGAAAAAACGGCAAGACAGGCCCTCTTGAAGGGCTGTGATCACATACAATAGCCAACCCCACTGAGAACATAATGGGTAGCCTGCTGCATGGGAGCAGCCACACGACTAGGCATTAGGAGTTCTTTTGTTCTAATTCTGCACTTTGCAGCTGACAAGCTGTGTGGCTTTGCACGAGAAACTTAGTCTCCACATCCAGGTCATACCCTCCCATGGGAGAGCAACTAGAAGGGACTCTGATGGACGAAGTACCACACAAATCAGTTTGCCGAGCTCGCTCCTGTTGTCCAGCCACTGGGATGAGTCTGGCATCCCTGCAGAAAAAACGCACAGGGCCACCTCTAAGTATGAGTGGGTACCATACAGTTGGCTCAGCCCCTCTTATACGTGAAAGGAGGAAGACATGCAAATAGAGGATGTAGTTTGTGTGCAGAATTAGGCAGGTATCTTAGGGCGCTTGTCCATGTGACGCCTCTCTTGTTTCCACCTTACACTCTCCTCCTGTAAGTCACTGGCTGTGACTACCAGGGTGCTGCATATATTACCAGCTGCTTGCAGATGCCATGTGCTTGTGTGGAGAAGTGGAAAAGTCATCTGAGAACTGCTCTGCTGTGCTGAGAGACTCCTCTGCTGCTGACTTCCTGGCCTGCAAGTTACTCAGCCTCTTCATGCTTTGATTTCCTTAGCTGTAAAATGGGAGCAAACAATATTAGCTTCCTCCTCACTAGGGTGGCAAGGCTAAATTCACAAAAGTTGCAAGAGGGCTTTGAAATCCTCAGATGAAAGGAGCTTTAGAAATGCAAAGCATTATTATTTCATGCGTGCATCCTAACATCGTCATTAGAATAAGCCTGAAGCAGAAGTTCTCACTTGCACAACACTCCTGAATGCTTGCAGGCGGGGTGGCCTTGGGGACAGCAGCCCAAGTTCCCTGTACAGGTTAGAAGAGCCCGTTTGGAAGGTGGTGACTTGGCTGCTAAGGAGACACGCTTTGCAGATAGGATTTTGAGATACCTTCACTTGGTTGAGAGGTGGAACAGTAATGGCAAGTGGGGAAGAGGCTGTTACACAGCTTTCCTGCAGTGATGAAAGATGCTGCTGGTGCTGATTTACACAAAGAGAAGAGGAAGTTTCAGCAAGCTGCCCATCTGGGATGGGGATGTCTCAAGGAAGATTAAAAACAGACAGCCTGCTGTGACTACTGTCTCCAGCTCCTATTATAAACAGCTTTGCAATCCAGCTAGGGAGTTACTTAGAAGACATACAGTGCTAGAAAACAAAGCAGCACAAAATGGGGAAACGAGGCTGCAGAGCAGAGGCTGTTTGTGCGATGACCTAAAACTCTGAATACAACTTAGTGTGTCAGCTTCGTCCTGAGACTGAGCATGATCACAGTTCAGACTTCATTATTCTTTCTTCTAAAGCAGCTGGAACATCTTCTCTTCCTGCCTTAACAATCATACTAACCTGACTTTTATTATTGACTCTGCAGTGTGATAATATAATGGGGGCTTTGTTATGGTCGCAGCAGAGCTGCATTTGCAGCGTTAACCAAGGACAACGTCCTCTATTAGTGTGCGTACTCCATCTGGAAACATTGCTTCTCTAACAATAATTCACCGCGGAGAACATGAAGCAGGAAATACTGCGTGCACCAAGTACCATTGTTCACAAGAGAGATGAAGACTAGAGACGGGTTTGGCATATGGAATCTGAAACTCAGTCTCTAGATCCAGGGGTTGAGCTCAGATTCCTCTCTTAAAAAATAAAAATGAAAAGCACAAGTGATAATGGAATCAGGCTCAACCTTTGCAGATCAGGTAAGAGAGAGAGATTCACGAAACCTCTCAAACAAGGCAGTCATCAGTGAGGTGCTCCAAAGTCACTGGCATGACACGGAGAACAGACACACGTCTTCTCCATCTGGTCCCATTGCTCAAGGAGGGAGGAGCAGGCTTGCAGAATAGGCATCAGGAAGAGATTGCTCACTTTACTATTCTAATATAATAAAAGCCTTACCACTTTCGTCTGTCCGTCTGTAATGCTCTGGGCCAGCTGTGCACGCGTGGCCTGGAGCCTTAGGACAGACAGACAGGCGGAGGCGGAGGTGGGGCTGAGGGGGCGGGACCGGACTCTGGTCCCCTCTGCGGGGACTGGCTGTGTGGGGGTGGGTGCTTCAGGTGTGGCGGGGTGCATGGGGGGGGGTGTTGTGCGCAGCCGGACGTGGAGCGGTGGCAGTGCAGGGCGGTGGGTGGTGGTGCTCTGTCCCCACCGCCCGCCTGTCATTCTTGACGGGCACTTTGATAGGTGATTGTATAAGCCCACAATTTATTTACAGTTACCAGCGGTTAGGCTGCAAGGGCGGGCAAAATGCAGCTCATGGGCCAGATGTGGCCCACCAGGCCATTCTATGGGGTCCCTAAAAATTTAGAAAATTAATATATATCTGCCCCTGGCTGCCTGTAATGCCGTCCTCGATGTCTTGCCAAAACTCAGTATGCGGCCCTCCGTCCAAAATAATTGCCCGCCCCTGGGTTATGGGCTTCATTCTACCACTTTTGATGATGTTGAGTAACGGCGTGCTAAAAGACTAAGCCTGTTGACTTTTCTGATCAGTCACAGAGGAAGGTACTACTTCACTGAAGGAGACGCAATGGAATTGGCCCAATCTGAATGTTGTTAGTGAGTTCAGCATTGTACACACCAGAGGAAAGCACAAGCTTTGCTTCAAGGAGCAAGCACAGCCTAACAACTGCTTTCCTTTAATCAGTTTTTCTTTGGCCATTTTATATTTGCCTAGCAGTGTTAGATTTGATTTTCTCATTTTGGATGTCCCCTGGGCCCTGGGTAAGATTATGATATAACACAGAAACCTGAATTTCTCTTTTCCAAGCTGGCAGCCTACTTGGAAAACAGTGAACATATTTTTCACCATTATGCATCTTGCATCTGACTCTGTGGTTCCTCTTTTTTATGAAATAAATGGTTTGATCTGAATGATGAAGACAAGAAAAATGTTCTGGTCCTAAGGAAGAAAGAAAATCCACTAATCCAACGTGGGCTTTATTTGCTTGTTGACTACCAACCAGTGTGGAGAACCACAGGAGCTTCAAATGGGATTAAAAAGAAACAAATAGGACATTTATTTCAATTCAGATTCTTATTTAAGTCTGTATTCTAGTTACATAAATAGATAATTGGACATCTGGCTAGAACTCTGTGATGTACACAAGCTCTGAAAATATTGTTAATCTTTAAAATCAATATTGCATTTAGGAAATTGCTTACCTACCTGTAGGTCTGTGACTATCAGTTCATCCATATGCCATTTCATGAGTCATTTATCTATGTAGGAAAAGACAAGACATTTCTTTCTGTTTATTGCTCCTGGCCCACTCACACTAACCCTTCATTCATTAGTGTATAAATTATGTTACTTCTATTTATGCACAGCAAGTTGAAGGTTTAAAGGAAAATGTACAGAAAGAATTCGCATCATTGGGATCCAGTGGATGGTTTAAAAGTATCTGAACACAGCCAATCGATTTATGTAACATATGGGTTTGTAAGAAATGGACAGCATAATATGACTATATCAGTCTAAGATGCAACAAGTCCTTCCAAAGTCAATGATCAAAAAAAAAAAAGAAAAAAAATCGCACTGTTAAAATAATAGGCTTCCTTCACATAAGAGTTTGATGGCTGGAAATGGAGATTATGGAAATAAAACAATGGCTATATTGTCATTTTGTAAAGCTGCTGTATTTGATTAGCTTTTAACTCTGTTCACTATTTTGACAAAAAAATGTATTTGCATGTTACAGAGAGGCTGATTAACAATGCCTGCCAGGCCTGCCAATAGATGGTAGAGTTACCCTAGGCAAAATTTATATCTACATGCTACACCTTTTCTTAATCACAATCCAGGCTACACATTCAAGCTACTAGCAAACTCTGAGGTCTAAAAAACAATTGATGGCTGAGTATAACGCTAGAATACAGCAGGACTAAAAAATGCAGGGAAGGGGGATTTGACAGTGTGCATGGGCTGGCTCTTCTTGCACAGACAGAGCAAGTCAGTTCAATACAAGCCGTGGTACTGCTGTTCCTGGCAACCTTTTGGAAGACGTGCCACAAATTAGCTCCATACCCTTCCTGAGTGCCGCTCAGCTCCCCTACTCCTGCCCGATCCACTGCTCGGCTTTCTTGCAGCTCCCCTACTCCTGCCCTGTGCTACGAGCCTGCTGTTCTGCTTTCTGCTCCCTGCCCTATCTGCCACTGTGCTGCCTGTCCCCTCCCCAGTCTGCTGCATACCATGACCAGAGGCTACCTGACACTTGCAGTGCTGCAGGTTGGCCACCCCTACCCTAAGGCATGCTTTAGTATGCTATCGTGTGTGTACTCTGAGACATGCCCTGAGCTCCCCTCTTCCCCTTTACGTTCAAGCTTGGATGCAGGGCTGAATCCTCCCATTAGCCTCGAGGGCCTCAAGCACTGAGACCACTGGCCCCACCAGGCGTGGCACTAGTCCTTATACACGAGTGGATAAAAGGCCATCAATGCCCCCAACTTCCTGGGTTGTGATGTTGAAGCACTGCTGTCTGAACCACCTTACTGGCTGCTTTTTTCTTCTTTCACTACAGTTTGATGCTAAATGCTCCATGGCCTGGCAAACTTTCTATTGACTTCAGAGGGTGGTGCAATTTGGAGGTCACATATACATTATCTATCTATCTATCTATCTACCTCATGTATATATATTTCACACATGCACATATCATTGTACTAAACTTGACTTTTCTTATTGATAACACAATAGAGGTTTTATTATGGTCTCAGCAGCGCTGTGTAGATGTATGTATACACACATATACACATCAATAAATATATATTAAAATTATATCTCATAAGATATACACACTGAGTTATATTTATTAATGTTTATATTTGTAATTATATAGACATTTATATCTAATTATATACATTTATGTGTATATGTGTGTGGGTGTGTATATACATGTATACAACTCTGGTGAGAGCTTTTGTGCTCCCTTTTTGTTGTTGCTTTGGCCAAAACAAATGCACTGACTAATATATATATATATATCAGTGGGCACAAATGTGGTTAAGACATCTACATGTATGCCCTTCTCTGAGTCTTGTGAACTTTTTCTTCACTAAGCTACTCTGTCTTTGCGACTTCCAGGGGTCATTATTTTTCCTGACAATAATCCCATTCTGTCCTATGGATGTTCTTACACAGCGCTCATCACTGCTTTTCAGGTAATCACACTGGCTGAAATTCACATCTCTATGCCCACAGCTGGCACAAAGCCGATAGATCATTTCCAGACCAATTCGAGCTTCAGAGTGTATATCGGGGACACCTGCCTGCAGCTGGTCCCCACCCGTTCTCTCCATAAGGTTACTGAAGAATTTGCTTTTCAAGCAAAGCTGTTTGATTAATTAATGACAAGCAGATCTCAGAGAATCCTCTCTCTTCAATTGCCTTTGTGTGCTCAGATCCTTTTGTTTTTGAAAAACTCCTGCAAAACAGAAATGAAACAACTGGTACACCATATAGGCAGACTGAAATGGAGTCATATAGAAAGCACCGCCAATGTATTAATAAAATGATAAGGCCATTTTATCAAATCCAAGGCATTTTGCAACAGTTGTTTTGCTTCTTCTCACCTGAAATAAATTATCATATTGATTTTGAACTGAATTTGCAGATTGACTGTATCAGCCAATTTGGCTGTATGCTTTGGTCCGATCAGCTGTCTAGAAAATGCTGCTAATGCCACTTAGAAACAGAGTAGCTGGAAGGTTGTAACTGGTGGATTGTAAAGTGAGTTGGAAGATTAGCCCAGAATCAATGCCACGCCATAATAATAGATGAATATTTACAGTAGAGGGTTGTTTTGCAGCTGAATGGAAAATCCAGGGCTTTTAAGTGATAAAGCAGTGTGGGATTGATGGAAAATCTTTTCAATTCTTCATTCTCCAACGACAATTAATTTGTCAATTTTAGCCAGGCAAGATGGCCAGATGCAGCAGAAATGTCAGATCATCTGTTATGTGGATTCATCTAACAGCAAAGTTGGTACTTTTGAGGTCTGCTAACAAGATTCAAATGCTCAGGAACAAGACCCCTTTCAGAATCCCTCAAAGTCTTTCTCATCGTGTCTCATCTTTTGGCACAAAAAAAAAAAAAAAAGCAAGCCCACGTCATGCTGAGGCACTGAAAAAATGCAAAACTCTGAAAATGTGGGAGTGAGGAGAGATCATCCTTCACTGTCAGAACTGACATGTCATTTCAGAGCCGATTTTCTGAATCATGAACTCAGGCTAAAGAGGTTCTCTCTGCGTACTTAGCAAGCAAGTACACACACGAGCGTGCGGGGTGAGGCGATGGTGGCTGTGTGATTCTCCCCTGCTAGTTTAGAGTTAATAAAATAAGTAAAACGCTCAAGTCTACGGTCATTTAAAAAGAGGATAAATTCCTAAGAGACTACGAACTCTTCTCCCACAATGCCTGTGTGTTCTGCATACATCATGGGCTCCGTTCTATATCCCTTGCATTCACATAAATGTACCATTGGTTGTAAGAGCCTGCGCCTCTCACGGTAGATCGCATGGCGATTCCCTGACATTATAACTTGACAACAAGAATAGGTGCTTTTAGCACAAGGCCACGGTATTCCCAACACTGCTCAGGCACTGTGGAAGAGTGGATGGGCAAAAGTGTATTGGCTTGGCAGAATTCCATTTTTATTTTTTAAAATAATTTTGACCAATAATATTGACATTTATTTTTAAGCATTTACTTCAATTTGTATTGATTTTGATTTTCAGGATTGTGTGAAACTAGGGGGATGGGGGGCAGACAGTTTAATGGCCCACTGCGAGTAATGTAACTACTGTAGGACTGCTGCCAGCTGAGTGACACAGCTGCCATCAGTCCCAGCTCTGCTTGCTAGTAGGTGCCTTGTCCTCTTTGTCACTTCCTTTCAGAAATGCCGATTATGTGGAGGGCTGAGGGCCCTGATCCCACTCGTGGAAAGTTTTACTCATTTCAGGTGACAGCCCGCTTCCCATGGCCATCATCTTAGGATCTCCCTAGCAAAAATAAAAGTTGGCGCCTATGCTCCCTCTTCCTTTGTTCCCAGTCCCCTGGGGTTTTGGGAGTTGCAGTCCAGACTACAGCCAGCACGGTTCTGTAGGACTGCCCCTGTGTTGTCACACAATCCATCAGCCACCATTTGTCTACCGTCTCCTTGCTATAAATTTTGATTATTAATGATGGAAATATTTTTTCATCTGTCTGTCAGTGGGACATGAAATCAATGTTTATCAACATTTACTGATAAAAAATTGAATCCTGACAAGCCTAAAAATGTATCAAAGCCTCAAAAGGATACAGCATGAAGCATCTCTGACAGACCAAAAGCAGTAGAAGTGGACTTGTGGTCATGGGAGGCAACAGGAAGGGAAACCCAACGTGGAGGCCACGTCTACATGAGACATTGACTGCGCCATAGCCCTTGACTACTGCGCAGTAGTGTCATGCGGGAGAAAACGTGATGCATGTTTTAAACAGGCCCAATCCTAGCCTGTTTTAAACAGGCCCAATCCTAGACTCACTGGGTGCATCTACTAATTAGCTCTGCAGAAAAGGGTCACTGTCTGCATATGCACCTGTATTAGGACACAAAAATATTCACTAACTCTGTTGTAGGATAGTACTGTCCAAGACAAGTACAATCCTACAGTGGAGTAGTTACGTGTGCCAACACGCATGTGCGGTCAGTGACCAGGGCTGGCTGGGGCATGAGAGTGCCTGCCGGCTAGCCCTGCACTGGAGCACCTTTGTGCCCCAGCCAGACCCTCCGCAGCATGTTGAGCTGAGGCTAGCAGGCTGAGCTCCTGGGGCCCTTACTGCTCCACCCGGCTCCATGTGCTGAGGTCCTGGGCAAAATGTGCAAGTGCCGTACCCGGGACGAATAAACTCTAGTGTGAACTGAGCCAGACTTCACCACTACATGCCCATTGCAGATGTAGATGCACCCACTGACATCACTGGGAGCTTTGACTTGATGACAATGAGCCCAAGATCTGATTCTGTGATAGGGAAGTGACAATTCATAAAGTTATGGCTGGTTGTTCATTGTTCCACCATAAAGTATATTAAAACAAAAACACAAGATTTTGTTTTGGTGACTGCATATTATTTTTTTCTCTCCACCAAAACAATGAAATTCAATGAAATCACCATGCGCTAATGGTCCTGACACCAGAATTTTACTCGGATAAATTTGCAATTACGGCAGAAACTCTCCAAAATTAAGGACATTTGGAGACAAACCTTTATTGCTTCCTTGTGTACTGGATATTCTGTGGGTTTCAAATCCATGAATAAATCTATTCTTTATGTATTGCAACCTCTGGGTAAAACGGGACAAGAAAAAAAAGTCTCCAGTTTTTTTAAAAGCATTGGATTGACCAGCTCTTGTTGGTTTATGTAGCAATCTCAGGGGAATTTGAACATTTGTTTTAGTATGGTAAATCAGCAGTCAGGAAGGAAAGTATTACAAGATTTTCTATACTAGAACAGTTATCATCCACTCTCTAAATGGTCTTCTGATCTTCCAGAACACCAGTACTAATTGCGGGTGAATGGGCTGCTACTTTCCCTGACCACTTTCAGCGTGGCTAATCGTCAGGGGGCATTTCAAGGTTGAGAAAGAGTAGCAGCCTCCAGCTATTGCTTCTACTTTGGCTAATGTATGTGACATGATTCGGAAAGATGTCGTTCTCAATTCAAATTGAAAATGACTTCCAACTCCAAATAGAACTTGTCTTAAAGTGTAAATATTTTTGTTGTGGTTTCATGCCTAGGTGATATTGTGCTAATTTCCCTCTCATTTGCATGTTTCAAAGACAAAGCATGGTGACACCATCCTTTCTAGTTTGAACATTGCCATGCCAGTTGTTAATCCAGACACTTGGACTAGTTTATTTTAGCTAAAGTCACAATAGATTTTGGCCTAAGACTGTTTCCTGCGGTAAGTGGGCAGCAGCTGTGACCCAAATGAATGGCAGGCGAGAGAAAAAACTAAATGCACCGTTCTTGAAAGTCAAAGGTAATGTGACAATCAAGAAAAACATAACTTGAAAGACTTTACAGTCCCTGAAAAGAATGGCCATAAGTTGACCGAGAGTAGATTCAGGCTAGATATCAGGAGGCGCTACTTCACAGTCAGGGCGGCTAGGAGCTGGAACCAACTTCCAAGGGAAGTGGTGCTCGCTCCTACCCTGGGGGGTCTTCAAAAGGAGGCTAGACAGCCACCTAGCTGGGGTCACTTGACCCCAGCATCCTTTCCTGCCCATGGCAGGGGGTTGGACTAGATGATCTTAGGTCCCTTCCAACCTTACCAACTATGAAACTATGAAATGGCATCTTCTTCATCTAGACTTAAAATATATATATTAAACACTTATCCTTTTTTCTGCTGTCTTAAATAATGAACACACCAAACTGTGCTTAAGTGAATTCCTATTTATGGAAATCCTGAAGCATGTGTTTGTTCTTAAACATGGGGTTAAGTCCCATTAGCTTCTATGAAACTTAAGTATAAGCTTAAACATGTGCTTAAGTTAGGCTTTTTGCTGGACTGGGACCTGGTGCCCGTCTCATAAATTAAAAAAAAATGTGAATACGGAAAAAGGAGTGCTTGCAAATTATATTAGTGCTCAGCCACTCTCCTCAGCAGCCCTGGTGCAGAAAGAAGAAAAATGGGTTTCGCACGGTGTTTGGGAGATTACTGAATCTTGGCCTCCAGTTGGGTGAAGATGGACAACAAGTTTCCAAGGCGAAGACTCCTTGCAGAGTAACCTTGCCAGCACTTTCTCTTTGTTGAGATGCTTTTATTGAATTAGCCTCACCTTCAGGAATATGGAGTAAGACTATTTCAATAATCCCATGCCCAATAGTACTGTGCTAATGATTCTCAGAGCCTTGGGAAGGAAATCTCAAGTGCAGAACTTCAAATGCAAGCTAGCCTCATGCTTCCTTTTATCTCTATTGGATATTCTCCATCTCTACAGAGCGACTCCTGGAGCTCAGTAAAGCAATCAGAACAGCATGCCGGTTATTCCGACATAACAAAAAGGACACATTAATCTCACAGCTGGACACGACTAGTAGTGGCCAAAACTCTGGGTTTAAAGAAATCAAAGGAGCACGGCACCATTTATAGGTCAGGCAGTTCAAGGGAATCAAGGGCACTTGAATCAAACACAACATGCTTAATATGGCACAGGGATAAAAGAACATGTCATTTCTTTAGTATAAATCGTAGCTTTGATTTTTGAAAATTAAACCCAGCAGGTGAGAAGGGTCAGCATATTTTTAAAGAGATATAAATGCTCAGTAATCTTTTTTTTATTATTATTTTTTCAACACCGCCGTTAACTGTAAAGCTATCGCGTTACTCCTAATGTGAAGCAACAGGGGTTCTGCTGAAGCAGACATAACTTCACCTTAAGTATTAAGTTAATTCCTATGCACCATATGGAGATAGCTTTCCCGTCAATCACTTTTGCAAACACGACTGCTTGTGGCTTAATTGTGTGTATCTCGTAGCATTTAACCAGATAGCATCTATTTTGACATTCATGACTGAGGAACTGGCTGCAAACATATTCTAACTGGGAGTGAGTGCAACAGGGCAGAATGGAAAGGTTTCTCTTTATCCGAGCTTGGCTATTAAGGTGACACATATGCACATCGATACCGATCGCAGCTGCACACTGAACAATTTTGTTACTGACGTTGCATAGGATCCTTCAAGCCTCTTTCACAGGGCCAGTGAAGAAAGCAAAGATTGCAAGCTGCAAGGCAGACCTGTGGCTCATCTTCTCCATGCAGGATCAAGTACACTGTAAGTGCAAAGCAAAGAGAATCCCGATCCGTTACAAGTAGTTGGTCACGTCTCTAGTGAATCAGAATAGGATGAAAAGTCCTCACATTCAGTTTATAGAAGGCTGAAGTGCATCATGTGCACACAGCTTTCTTATGTAGTGCTTTGTTAGAGAGTCACAACATATGTATTCAATTAAACCAAATATCAAACCAGGCCTATATGATCTTGAAGGCCGAGTGACATTTGGAAGGGGACGTAACTCTCTGGCAGGTCAATCCTTTTGTCAATGCGACTACATGGTACTTTGCTTTAATACTGGATTTATGTGACTCTAAGGGAAGGGTTTTTTCAGTCTGGGGAAAAAAGCCTCATCTTAGATTAGAGTTAAACAGGTGTGGGAGTCTAGGCTGGACTGGCGCATGAGCCTGTGAGCTTCTTTGGGAAGGGGCTGTTTGATGATCTGCATGTGCTTGTAAAGCACGTAGTACACATGGTTGATCTCATCTTGTACATTTGGATCCTATTACAATTTAAAGAAATAGCCCACCCCCCAAGAAAAAGGACCCCAAGATCTTGATGAAGATCAGCTTATTGACTAGGTCAGTCCTCAGAACAGAAAGTTTCACATTGAGGGGTTAGAACAATAGTTCTATTACTTTTCATTTTCACACAGGATACCAGAAAGGCGACAGCTATTGACAGGACAAAAATGAGAGAGAATTATGAAGGCAGACAAAAAGATATATCAAACAGCTCAGGAAAATATAACCATTACTGTCAGGTGAAGGACCTAATTAACACAGGTATCTCATTCTAATTGCATGGATCAGGCCTCGTTGTCTATTCACTAATCTGTATAGCCGTCCCTGGCATTAATCTTATTAATGGGCCCATTATTCTACCTACAAATTAATTTTCAGCACAGGACTACCTGTAGGACATGTGTACGTGGAGTTCTTTTCTCCATATCATAAAAATAAGAACCTTTCAAAGTTCTCCTGACATTGGGCATCTATACATGTGCCGGGCATCTGCTCCGACACGTGCTAATTAGCATGCATCAGAGCAGACTTGATTAATTGAGTCTGCTGGAGTGTGCTAATTGGCATGCTTCAGCAGCCTCTGTGAAACGTGTACTCAACATCCCCGCACGCCAATATGGCAGGAGGGGTGCTTTAACTAAAGCTCATCGAACGAATTTTAGTTAAAGTACCCCTACTACCATTTTGAAACACAGGGTGCTGAATACACGTGATGCTGCAGGTACTTTAGTTAGAGCGGCTCTCGGAGCCACTCTAATTAAAGTGTCCCCCCACTCCATCCCAGAGCACGTGTAAAGACACCCATTAAGGCTCACGTGTTCCAAGCAGCCATCTAATTTAGGTTGCTGTAGCATCGGAGTGACCAATTCTTGGTCCAGACGGCGATACTCTGATTTTGAGTAGCATTTTTATGGAATGAGCCGTTGCACAGACTTCAGCAGGGCTCAGTGAGGTATAACTTTATGAAGAGGTATCTTGGCAATTTTGAGATGTGCTGTGTATCTACCACAGCTGAGCTGCCACTGGCTTCAGCTAAAATGATGTTCACCTACCAGCACTGACAACCAGGCCCTGGAGCCAAGATTTGCAATGGGAGTTGAAAGTTAGGCTCTTTAGTCTCTATATAGGTATCAAAGTAAGTGGCTTGATTTTTTTTTTCTGTGCACCACTGAAGTCCTCAAGCAATACAGTTCTATCCCCTGATTTATTAAGGCCCTTTCCACTCAAATGCCACATGAGACTTGAACATGGCAAGGTACAACTCAGTTAGCAAAAGGGATCAGAACAGGGAGAAGCAACTATAGATCTATAAGGAATAGCCATGAAGGGAAGGACACAAAAGGTTTTAAGAAAACTGCTGCCTTCCTAGAAGTTTTGCAGTGATATATGCAGATTTCATGCACCTAGTTAATCTTCCTTTCACAAAAAAAAAAACCCGAAAAAAAAAAAAGGACATTGTTACCTTGGCAACTATCGTATCAAATGGGATAGCTTGTGAATGAATTATACCGTACATTTATTCTTGAAGACAGCAAAAAGCCACTAGTAGTCACGTACAGTTTTGTATTTTTGCAAATATATATTGTATGATAAGCTATATTTTTTTAGTAAATATTAAAAATGTCCCTCTGCTAAATTCTTGTTTCCCCTTCTATCTTCTCCCATGAAGGGAAATACTTTGATGATGATCAGCAGTTGTTGGTCATGCACTACCGATCCTGTTGTGCATCGCTGTGAGCTGCTGCCTTCTGCTCCAGAAGTGTCTACATTTCAAGAGGAGGTAAAGTCTGCCAAGGGTAGCGGGACTGGGTAGACTGAGACGTTACAAAGTCAAGCACTCGATAGCTGGCCCCTACAACCTTAATGCTCTTTGTAGACCTGCATCATGTCTTTAATTACTCACTACTTTCTTCCCCAAGAGCCCTGCCGCATTCGACGCACAAGTGGACTACTCTTGCTACTTATTTCCCTCCTCTGCGAGCTACTATCCTCTCCGTCTTGTGACCTCCTATCCTGCCTGGTCATCCATCATCCACCCTCCCCTGCCTGGTCATCCATCTTCTCTGCAAGTGAGTGCATGGTATCAGTTCACAGAATTACAGTCTGGTTCCCTGCCCTGTCCTCCCACCCTTGCTGCAGGTGGGTAAGTAGTCTAAACCACCCCTTATTGAATGGTACAGATCTTACCATTGGGCTCTACACTCTTTTGTCTCTTACTGTGTCCCTGCGTAGCACTTAGCATCTAGCACAAATGGAGCCATGAACTTGGTTAGACCTTGTGGGCACGACCAACAGCAAGAATCAATCCAGCACAGTGATCAAATGGTCGGGACAAAAATACATCATTCTGGAACTCCCTCTGCATTTCATTGGAGGCCTGGTTCATTCACAGAAACGTAGCAATAAATATAAATGAGGAGTTAAAAATGAACCTTCTCCCAGAAAGGACCCTATACCTAGGCCTTACAGAGTTATTTTCTTTTCCTCCTCACGTTGCCAGAGCCGGAAAGTTAAACACCTAATCGCTTAGATTTCTATTAGGAACAGAAAGCGAAAATTGAAGTGACAGTAATATAATAGTACTGTATTTCAGCCACCATTGACACCAAACATCTGAAGCTTGGAGCTGTCAGGGAGCCTAATAAAACCAAAATTGAAGTGACAAAAAAACAATTCCTTATAAAAGCTTTAATTTTCATGTAACAACTTGGCTTTGGCCGCCGGATGTTTCAACACTAATGCTAATGGGAAAAACATTCACAGCAGTTGTTCAAGGGCCATGGTGCGCCTGGGTGGATTCCTGGGGTTTTATTTAAATAAAAGCACTGAGTTTAGCTGTGTACGAGCCTAAAAGCAAGAAACAGATGTGGAGCTTTTAGTTTAGCAGTGGTGGACCCTCCTTGAGTATTTGAAGGCACTTAACTTCACCATGAATGTCACAATGTGTTCAAGACTTGCAGTGATCCCCACACAGTGCCAGTACCTTATGAGTGATTTCTTATATAACCTTCCAACAAGAGACATAAATGGCGATCTAATTAAAGTGTATACAAAAGTTGCACAGTACATTTATTTGATAATGTCAGCCTGGATTACATCTGCTCAGGAGAGCAAACAAGACGGCATACATAAAAGGTAAAAAATGTAAATGAACTGTGACACTCACAAAACCACAAGCTACTTTCCGAGGCACTGCCGTGAGACTACCGGGGTTACTGAAGGGACAATGGTGCCGTTCTGTGGAAGCTTTCCCCAGCCCTGACACTTTACAGATGGCCAAATATCACGTCGTGTGACCCTGTGCCGCAGGAGTCAGGCCTCCGAGTGCAATACCGCATTGCCCTGCCAAAGACAGGTGCCTCGCGCTCGTTGTGCCTGAAAAAGTAGCAGCCAGGTGTTCCCCTAAGTAGCAGTCTCAAGCAGATCTGCTCTGTGAAGTGCCGTAGCTACAGCATGAGAGGGGTACAGGGACAGTAAAACCCTATAACCAGCAGCCAGGTGGGGAAGGGAAGGAAAATGATGAGAAGGCAGAATGCGCACCCCGATTTTTGCTCTCCCAGTCAGTGGGAATTATGCCAGGGACTTCAATAGTTGGAAGTTCGGGCCCTGTGTTTCTTACCTCTTTTAAATAACATCTCCTGATAGCTTTAGGACCTATTCTTGTTTTACAGTAGCAGCCAAGATCAGGATCAGCCCTGCTTTGTACTGCAGGTGGTTGAATAAAACCCCAGTAAGAAACAGAAGGTACCCACAAGCAGCTGAACTGGAACTCCCAGTCTGAACCATTCAACATGCATCAGGACCAAAACTCATAGCTGTAGCCAATTAAGTTGCCCAGGCACAGATAACATCTTCCAAAGCACCAAAGTGATTTAGGAGCGTAAGGATATGTCTGTATCTGTAGGCAAGGCAGTGGCATGCTGAGCTTCTTGGCCTGTGCACCGTGCCACATGAGCACAGCTATACTGCTCCTGGTTCTGGTACTAGTACATGGTTTATACACAGAGGTAATACAAAGCACCACTCCGTGGGGCTGTTTCACACTGTACAAACCTTGAGTCCTGCTTTTGGAAGTTACTTGGATGCTTGGACTGGATGCTTAAGGCATTACTTATCTAACACCTAGCTGGATCAATATAACTGTACAAATCAATGTCAGTGGCATTTATCTTCTAAGTTGCCTTAGTCACTGTTGAAAATTGGACTGAGGGTCTTCTGAAAACTACACCCACTTTTTCTACAATGGGTTGAACCCAGAGGTGGATTGGGTGGGGGATGCAATTGCACTCCATTTTAATGTCTGTTTCCCGCAAAGTTTAAAACCAAGTGCCTGGCAGTGGCAGTGGCAGTGGCAGCAGCATTTCTATTTAGGCAGAGATGAGAGAGTCACTTGTCTTCATAGCTCGTTACAATCCGTCTGATTCCTTTTGCAATCTTCATTCCACAGGTGTTAATGACCCGTTCTCCTTTTTAGAATGGTCTGAATGTTTCACTAATAAACCTATCCTTCCTTCTGCAACGTTGCTGTCTGTTAGCTGCTCCTGGTAATGTAGTGCCTATTTCGCAGCCCTGCAGATGGTTTTTCACTCTAGCTAAAAACATTAACTCAGGTGTGGAAACACTGAACTCAGGTGAACATCCACTCAGGTGTGGACATACCTCTCAGCGAAGCACTGAATTCACTGTCAAGAGGCTGAAGATGGTTTAATTTTGTTTTATGAATCTGAAAGAGATGTGCATTTAATTCTAATGACTATGGGACTAAAGCAACAACAACTTTTGATTAATTGTGTCTAGTTTGTTTAATTTTTTAATACCTAATATCTGGTATTAATGACCATCCCAGTAAAGTTAGTTTGTTTTTGCTTCATTGTTAAACTGAAGAATATAGCCCTAGACCCTGAGCACATTAATAAAGCTTCCAGATTTTTTTACCTGGAGAAGAATGTGTTGTATTATATGCAATGAAGAACCACACTGTCTGCACCCCACTTTCCAAAATCCTGGATCCACCCATAGTTGAACAAGAATCCTGAATAGAAACATCTCTGGACTCTGATGGACAATAAAAAAAAATCAACCTCTAGACCTTTATCTCCATTTTGTGGCTCAGGCCCTGTTAAAATTTTATTTATATGCCCTTGTTATTGCATTTGCTCTAGGGTGAACACTTCTGTTTTTTGTTTTTCAACCTCTGGGTTCTGTGACATTCTCTCTGTGCCGCCGCTGGATAAAATGATGGAAAGTTACATGTTAAGAAAATCTGTTCATTTGTAAAGCCAGTCATTAATAAGAAGCAAGATGGCTTTACCACAGGGGATGCCAACATTACTTGGCTGACAAGGTCCCTTACGATCCTGGAGAGATTTTAAATGGATTAAACAGGTTGATGTTGTCAGCTTCAATTTGCTGAACCATCTGACAGTGTTCCCAACAATTAGCATGTACAAAATATGAAAATATGTTACCTTTTAAATAAAATATTATGGAAAGCTGCCTATTATTCCAGGTTAGACACTGCCATGCCATGCCAAAGAATGTGCTTTTCCTTTAGAAAAAGCTTAGTCTAACAGCAGTCCATTAACCTTCGGTTAAATTTAGATTTTAATAGGTGTGGGTAGAGGAGTTTGGGATCATTAAAAGCATATCAGGAATCAACTTCAACAATGCACGGCTAAGCATTCTGCCAGCAGCTGTGGTAGGGCGGTTCGGGAAATGGTTGTGCTCAGACCTCAAAGCAATGGGCACAATGCAAACAGACAGGTAAAATGCTGAATGAGAGAGGTCAGGAATACAGTTTTGAAGTCATACAGCACTTTGCATCCATAAATTCCTTCAAGTTCAGTTGTGACCTGGCCCATGCAGGGAATCAAAGTCATCTGGTGCCCATAACAGTGGGTAGGCAATATCCACAACAGGGAGGCACGAATCAGAAGGGGTGAGAGAGCAGCGACCAGGGAAAGACTACACCCCTTTCCATGGCCAGTTGCTTCCCTTGCCTGTGGGCAATCAGGGGTGGTCTTCTGCCAACCACATCAGATGGCCAACAAGCAAACCAAGAGCTGCCTAAATTCACCTGGGACCAGGAGAGAGACATCCCTACTCAGAAGAGACTTCAAGACACCAGTAATACCCACAGCATTTCCAATGGGCGGTCCAGCCATGTACTCCCCATTTTACAGATAAAGAGGTGACATGATTTACCTTAAATCTTGCAGGGTGCCAGGGGCAGACACAGAAGCAGGATCCTGATTGTTCGATGCTCAGGCTTCTGCTGAATTGGTGACATGAAATAAACCCAGCCAGGAAAGAGGAAGATGCAAATTGCAATCTTTTCATGCTAATACCGCTTTAGGAACAAGTAGAGGGCTTTATGTATTTATGAAGATCTCCCAGCCTATCTCTTACTGTAATTACTAAAGTTGTTTTGTTTTTTGAGTGGACGGAGAACCATGAAATGCAGTTACCACCTCAAGACAGTGAAAAAGATCTTATAATGTCAGACAGACAGATACTGGAGACTTCAGGAATGAGTTCTGTAAAACAACAGCAGTTAAAAACTGTCTAAAATATTCCTGCTTTTTTCACTAAAAAGAAATAAATCTCATGTGTACTGGCAGCAAGGAAGTTGGTTGGATGGTCTGTAACAGATATTAACAAGGTATCACTCAAAAAGTCCAAGCAATCTGAACAAGATATTGATCAGATATTAACAAGGTATCACTCAAAAAGTCCAAGCAATCTGAACACCCCAGAGTTTTATCACTGAATTGACAGTGGAGGTGGACAAAAGCTGCCTTTTATACACTGGGCTAGTTGCAAGGTGCAGATGTGGCTGTTCTGCCATGCCATGATTAAGATATTCATCCCATCACTGTGGCAGTGTCCGTGGAGCGCTGTGTTGTAGCAAAACTCCCATGTGGAGCTGCTCCTACCTCCTTCCTCTCCATCTCAGCTGCGTATGGAAGGGAGCTGAGCAGCTACTGCGTGTTCTTGATTGTGGAGGGAGGTCTGGGAGAAGTAGATGGAAGTGTCACTTCAAATGAAGTCAGGAGAATGAAGTCAATGGCACAACTGGATGGCCAACATCCTTCTGCAGATTGCAGCTAGCTCTACGTCTCTGTTACCCAACAGCAGGTAATGAGCAGACATGCCCACGTCATGACCAGGCAAGGCAGGCAAGGAGGTGCATGACCAGGCAATGCCCAGCACCTCTTGACCACACTGTCTTCATTAGATCGAGGTCCACATTTCTCCACAGCTCAACAGAGGCCTCCAGGACTCTGGCTCAGGCCCACTGGCTTTTATAGCCAGTAAGCAGAAGGGCTACAAGGGCACCATTGCATTGACCAAGCATTTTGCACCTGAAACTTAAAGCTCATTTTCAGTTAAGCAATAAAATATCCAACTCAAGCTTCAAAACCCCAAACCGTCAGTGTAGGAAGCTTTTGGTTTCTTCACAAGTTTTCGTGCCGCTTCTAGAGATTGTTTTGAAAAAAGACCGTCAGAATATCTCCACCAAGACACTAAAGAACATACTGGGAAATGTGAAGGCTCAGATTTTAATATAAATATAAAGTGACAAGCTGCTTCCTATGGTGTCATTAAACTTCACAGTTAGACTTTTTTGAAAACCAAATTACCATGTAAAAATATGCCTGCAATGTTAACGTCGAGATGAAAACTGCTTATTTTTGTGTTTAGTGTGATCACCATTGGAAGGAAAAGTTTCTCCTGTTTAATATTTTTTTTATGTACTTCTATATTTATAGCAGTTTCATTATGAATAATATTCATAATTCTGTAAAAATACATGAGGGTTATAAAGCTTAGGATAGTTTAAAAATTATTTTGTAGGCCAGGACGGAAGATGGAAGTTTTCCTGACACTGCTTTCCTGACACTTAGCCTACAGCGAGGAGGACAGCTGCACCAGGAAGCAATTGTTGCTTACAGACAGGTAAAAAAAGAAAAATTGCTGACATAAACAGGTATCAATATCTTTAAATAGACAAAGTGCACATGGCATATTTTCCTTGTCATGTCTAAGACCGAGTAACCCCACTGACCACTGGATGTCACTGTTAAGTCACACAAACACCATGAAAAGAGCGTGAAATCTGAAGCTTTTCTTGGGCTTGTTGTTCCTTTTGCACTTTCCAATCTCATGGATGTTACGGGTACACAAATGAGGCAGAATCAATGCTTGTATCTTGGTTTTTGGAAATCTAACTGGATAAAAGAACAGAGTTCTTATATTGCAGAAGCTTGCCCACTTCAGAGTCCGGTGGAAGGTTAATGACATTAAAATCAGCAAGAGTATCTCAATGTTAGGATGAAGGGTAAAGCAGCAAAATAACATGTCTCAAGATCCTCTTTAGTCTTCCCTTCAAATGGATCTCTCCTTCCAAACCATCCGAAGCAAAGCAATTACGAGAACATGAGGGTTGGTCAATACTGCAAGGTGTGGATTTGTAGCCGGCTAGATATTACAAGAGACTAACTGCTATTGTGTCTACAGGAGAGAAAGAGAAGGGGAGACTAATTCATCAGTACAAACAAGCTGTTCTCTTACAGGTTCAATACTTAATCAGAGAAATGATTTGTAGTCCCACCCAGCTGTGTTCAGCCCCTTTGTGGACAATTGGACCCTTCCCTCCTGATTGATTCCTGTTCAGGAAAGCATGGAGGTACATGCTTCAGACCAACTGACGGCAAAGCAGCTATTTAACACCTACTTAAATTTAGGTGCTGCAACTGGGGTCTAAATGTGTTGTTCTCCGATGCTCCCCTTTTTTCTCTTTGTGATTTGGCAAAATGTCTATTTGTATCTCAGCGCGGCATAAATTCCTACGTTTCCAGCACAAGTCATCTGTCCTTGAAACAGAGACAAAGTGAAATGAACCCCTGCTGGTCTGGCTGCTTGTGCCAGAGTACGGGCTGTTTTTGCTGCATGTGCCCCAGCAAAATTTTCTTTGAGAAAGGGCCCGTTCTTGAATTGCCAATGCACCATGACAAATTGTGACTTCCAAATGGTTTCACGTCTCATTGCAAATATCTCACACCTTTCTGCTTGAGCAAGTCTGCATGCATGGGCTCCAGGCTCATTACCATCAGGCCAGAGCCCGAGGCAGAGGCAGAACAGCCCGGGGCTGGGCCCTGAGTAGCGGTGGCAAGGGTTGGGCCGGCTGCGGCAGCTGGGATGGCAGCAGTGGCAGCTGCCATCCCTTTGAGGAGACCCGAGGGCTGGTACTCCAGTCGTGCGCCACTCATGCCGCTACTCTTCTGATGTCAGCCCTGCTAATGCAAATCTGAGCGGCTCCACCGACGACACAGGGCTGAAAGGCATAGCTGAGATCATGCACTGTGCTGCCGACAGACCCCTGGGGTGCCGTGTTATGACTGTGCTTCGGATGCCAACCGGAGCTGCCTTGTGGCTACCTTGGCTTGTACCCCCTGGTCGCCTGCTGCCACAGAAGTTGCAGAGCAGAAGTTTCAAAAGCGCTTCATGGAGGGAGGTTTCATGCACACCGCCTGCAAGGGCTGGGATCCTCACACTCATTAAACGGAGACTACAGTGTCTCAGGGCATGGGCCCACAAACAGGTAACCACAAGATAAAGGAGGCTGACTGCATTAACTGTGTTCACTGAGGAGCAAGCCACTGCAGGTGCGTTTTCATTCACCAGAGGGTAGGAACGTGCAGGCAAGCAATTACTTGAAGTAGCCACCACGCTGCAAATCTCTAAGCTTGCTTACCTTCTGGTATCTTGTACGTATTCCCCGTGCCTTTGGGGACAGCTGCTGTCTTTTCACGCTTGTGCAGCACCGAGCACAGTGTGGCCTGGATCCGTGACAGGGGCTACCCTATTACAAATAACTCATGTACAGTGTAGCCTTTTGGGGCCTGTGAATGTGGTGGCAGAGCAGTTAGGTCTAGAAACATGAGCTCAACTCTGCTTTGGGCCCACGTGAAAGGCCACGCCATCATTCGGCTCAGCCAGGAAGGAATACAAGGTGAGCTGAGCTGGGGGAGCAAAGGTGTCTGGAAATGGGGCTAGCCACATCCTTCCCTTGAATTGTAACCACTGGCTACAGAAACTGGCATGTCTCATGTCCGCTAGCCCAGTAGCACCCAAATGAGTAGTGTGGGGTTGATCCATGGGACAGATCCCACATGGGGTTGGTCTGTAGGTGCAAGCCAGCAAGTCAGTCAGACCCTGCGTACCTGGATTCAACTGTATGCTGGCAAAATCCATTGCACCGGGCCACCGTATTCAGGCAATGGTCCAGAAATTTGGTGGTAAGAGAGCAGCAGTTAACACCACCACCGCTCCGCCACAGACAGGTTTCCAGACCTTTGAAGAGCCCTGTGTACCAAATGACACAGCTCCATGGGCTGGGTCTGGTCCCATGCACTGGCCCAATGGACCACCAGGCTTGGAAAGATCTTTGACTTTTCTGGAGTGGAGTAGGAGTCGTGAGCGACATCATTTTACCAGAGAGTTTCTTCTTTCTGGGACATTTCCCAGTGATATCAGCCCCAGATCAAAATCTGAACAGCAGGAAAAGCATCAAACCTGCGGTTCTGCTCAGGACAGAACAATATTTACAGAGACTGCAGAACTGCCGGCGGAAAATAAGAGGTGGTAGCTCATCGGGACCAGCGCTCTCCTGTGTCACACACTTTGTATTCGAAGTTCAAGTTCACATCCCTTATTCTCTTCGGCGTACGGGTCCAAAATCAAAATTCTCCATTTTCTGTATTTGCCTTGATTGGTGTTGGCTGTAATAAAACATTGCAGCACTCCAACCTAAAAGCACTTAGTGAGATGTTTGAGGGTAACCAAAGTATTTCACTCTCCCCAACTGCTGTCAGCTGAAATAATGACAAAATAGATTTCCAGAAAGGAGAAAGCACTCTCTTAGTCTCTGAAATACATTTTGAATATATATATATACACACACACACACACACACATATATACACATGCACACTTCAAAGAATACAATTCCAAACTTCAGTTTATGGCTCTTCTCACTGTCATTTCATTGAATTATTGGGGGGAGGTGGGGGTGAAACCACTGTTCTCGTACACATCCTAGCTCTTTTCCTCTTTCTGTTACCTCTGACACAGCCATGATCATCTCAGCACTTTATCCAACCCCACACCCCCTTTGAAAAATAAATATTTGTCTCTGGATGCTACATATTGAAAGCAAAGGCAAGGTGTTCATTGCAAACTGAGGCATCAGAATCTGGTCCACAGCATTTTTCAGACTTATGCAAGAAATCTAGAAAACACCCACTTGCACTAAGTGTTTCTGACTTCATTTGAATCTCAGCCCATTAAGCTGGAGTGAAAGTGAGATGAACCGAGGAGGGAGCTGAGTTAATTGCACTGGTTGTGCTGACTGGGAAATAGTGTGGGTAGGAAGAACAGAACAATTTACTGAGGATATGCTGTAACGGGGTCCAGACCCAGAGGGGCTGTGATACCCCTGGAACCCCCTTAGCCCTTATGAACTTTGCTTTCTTATGCTGTCTCTGGGCAATCTCTCTTTCTCCTCACCTGCCATGACTTGATGAAGTGATAATTTTAGAAAAGGGAGGGTGCTCCAAGGCTTCCCAAGCCTGATCTCCTGATGAGCACTGGTGCTGCTGCTCATTGCCTTAAGGGCCAATTACATGGGCTCCATATTTCCCAATATGCATGCCCATGCCTGGGAGATGTTGCCAATCATGTATCATCAGCCAGTTTCCTGGGCCTTTGGGCCCAGTCCTATTCCATCTTGGCCTCTCTCTGGGTTTCCTAGCTCCATCCATCTCGGCCCCCTCCTGGACCCTGGGCTCTCTAGTCCCTTCTCTGCCCTGTTCCTGGGCTCTGGCCATACTCCCAGGCCTTTCTGTCCTTTCTCTGCCCTGTTCCCAGGTCTATTGGGACCTCCTCCTCCCCTTACTCCCTTCCAAAAACCTCCAGAGTTGCTTCTCCAGCTCAGATGTTAACTAGGAGCCTGGCTGCCCCAGACCTCCTCTCTGTGTGCCCCTCAGAGCTAGACTGCCTGCCCAGCGCAGGCCTTGGGTTTATATGCTTTAAGCCTCACTCCCTTCTGGTCAGGTGACTCTCTAATTAGCCCCTGCCATACCTGCAGGCTGCTTCTCAGGCTGCCTGCCTTTTCTTAAAATAGCACCAGGCCTCCCGCTAGATATGCCAAAGAGGGAGAAGGCTGGTGATTTTGATTTCAGAGTTCAACTGAGAGTGTAAGCAGCAACGCAGCGGGCATATCTACACGTGCACCCTTAAGGCAATGTAAGGCGATTTATGTCGCATCAGTCACCATATTTAGGCACATTAAGGACAGGTCTACATGTGCACATCCTTAATGCATCCAGAGGAGGGCCACTCGTATGATCAGGGGACAGCAGGGCAGGCCCTATGAGGAGAGGCTACGGGGCCCGAACCTGTTCAGCCTCCAAAAGAGAAGGCCTGTTATAAACTAGTCAGGGAGGATCAGCAGGCATTGGGGAAGTCACTGTTTCCCCGAGCACCGCCAGGAGTGACCAGGAATAATGGTCACAAGCTGGCAGAGGGTAGGTTTAGGTTAGATATCAGGAGGCGCTACTTCACAGTCAGGGTGGCTGGGATCTGGAACCAACTTCCAAGAGAAGTGGTGCAGGCTCCTACCCTGGGGGTGTTTAAGAGGAGGCTAGATTAACGGTGGGAGTCTACTATAGACCTCCCAACCAGGGAGAAGAGCTCGACCAGGAATTCTTAGGTCAGCTCGCAGAGGCAGTGAGGGCTAAGGATGTGGTCATCATGGGGGACCTGAACTTCCCAGACATCTGCTGGGAAGAGCAGTCAGCCAAGTCTGATTGCTCACGTTGGTTCTTAGCCAGAGTGCAGGACCTCCATCTAACCCAGGAGGTGCACAGCCCCACCAGGGGAGACGCCTTGTTGGACCTGGTGCTGGCCACGGGTGATGACCTGGTGAGGGGGCTGCGGGTGTTGGGCCACCTGGGAGACAGTGATCATCGCTTGCTGGAATTCACCATCCAGTGTAAGGTGGCAAAGGGCTGCAGCAAGGCAACAGCCCTAGACTTTAGGAGGGCTGACTTCAACAAGCTAAGGAGGATCGTTGGGGAAGCGCTGAGGACCCAGAGGGGAAGGGAACCAGATGTCGAAGGTGAGTGGTTGCTCCTTAAGGAGACGATCCTCCATGCCCAAAGGGAGGTAATCCCAACAAGGGTCAAAGGGAGCAGGAGGGCACATAAACCCCCATGGCTCACTAGGAGCATCCGGGAATGTCTCCTTGCTAAAAGGGAGGCATACACCCAATGGAGGGATGGGGTCATCACCAAGAAGGACTATGTTACAGTCGCCCGAGGATGTAGGGGGGCAGTCAGGAAGGCCAAGGCAGAGATGGAGATAGGACTAGCTTCCCGGATTAAGGACAATAAGAAGTCCTTCTTCAAATACATAACTATGAAACTATGAAACATCTTGCTGGGGTCATTTGACCCCAGTACTCTTTCCTGCCATGGCAGGGGGTCGGACTAGATGATCTGCTCAGGTCCCTTCCGACCCTACAAACTATGAAACTATGAAATATGGCAACTTTAGGGACTAAATTTGACACCGATATAAAGCAAGTGTATCAAATTTAGGTTCTATTCGTTTAGATGCCGTAACCCATATTTAGACAAGGTACGGTGCCATAACGCTATGTCGGCAACGCTGGCCACAGCCCAGCTCGTGGGGGCACATGCTGCTGCCAGGAAGAAAAAAGCAGCAGCTGGTGTTGCTGGACTGAGCCAAGCAGAGCCCCCAGGAGCTGCTGCCACCTGTCCCAGGGTCAGTGTCCTGCTGACAGGGAAGCCAGGCGCTTGCCCGGGACAAAGGTGGCTGGAGCAGGGAAAGCAGTGCCAGGCACTGGGGTCAGTCGCAGTCCCAGCCTGCCTGCTGTACTGGGAGGGAGTCCCGGCGTGGGCTTCTAACGGCACCTCAATCCTGCAACAGCAGCTGCCATGTTCTTCTTCCTGGAGGCACTGGTCTCCAGTCTGCTCTCATTTGCTGGAGAGGGAGGAAAACGGGAGGGTTTTAAGGCCCTGCTGTAAGGAGGGTGGTCCAGGGTGCTGAGCAGGGCAGGGTGTAAGGGTGTTCGCCCAGCGATCCGCATTAAGGTGCCTTAAGGCGTCCACGTGTAGATGTGCACCTATAGCTCCTTAATGCACCTTAGGCTAAGGCGCATTAAGTTTAGGCACGCCTAAATTAACATGCAGACATGCCTAGTCAGTGCAAAAAAGAGGGTTTCAGTGTGGATTAGGTGACATTTTTAGTAAACAGTCTTATTAAAGGTAGCCATTAAATACAGACTGCACAGAAAGTTAGCTGAGTAGGGCCCTGAACACTGGGAGAGAGATTCTGGAGAGAGCAGACTGCCGTGAAGCAAAGTCATTCCACTAGGGGGGAGTTTCAAAGGGAACATCCCCAGGGAGGCCGAGACTCTGCAGGGGGTAAAGGGCAGGAGACAGAAATGCACCAACAAGCAAAACTAGACGGTACAGGAAAAGAAGATGAAAGCTATGCCTTGCGAAATTCATCCCTGGTGTCACAAATGATATTATTCCAATGCTAGCAAGGCACAGGAGAATTAGAGTGAGAAAAGTTCGAGAGAGGTCAGCAGGGCAACTGCTTGTGATGGCGCCAACACTGAAAGGCAGCCACTGAAAGAGATGAAAGAATCTGAGTGCTGATTCCACTGACAAGTGTGGCTCGTAGGAAACAGGCTGCTAGCCAGTCTCCTGGATGCCAAGACAAAGGTGTGGGTGGCATCCAACACGGGAACAACCCAATAGAAGGTATTATAATAATTAAAATAGAAAGAACAGAGCTCAGATACCTGGGTGCAAAGGTGAAGGTGAGGCTGGCAGAGGGGAACTTCTTAGAGATCGTGCCACCGAGAAATAGAATCAAAGGCAGGAGATTAATGATGTGAGTGGTCTTTGCACTGATTCCCCAGTGGCATAGGGTGAAAAGGCAGGGATTCATCAAGGAATGGGAATGCTTTCTTGTGAAGTCACGTTGGGCTTCATTTCTACCACATGGCTGCCAACTGCCTGGGTTCAGACCTGGAGATTTCATGTTGGGCTGCCATCAAACAAGATGGAAAGTAAGCCTGTTCCTTTAACTCATGTGACCAGATACATATGTATTTCAAAAAAAAAGGGACATGAGATTCTGGCTGGTAAAAAAGAAAAAGAAAACTAGCTTATCTAGGGGGGAAAAAAACAGCCTGAGACACAGATGTTCTGTGGGAAGGAGGACCAAGGAAAGCAGACGCTTGGAAAGAAACTTAGGCCTGACAGCGGGCAGAAAACCCAACCTGGCCCTGCATGAAGATTTGGCAGTTGTTCCAGGCACTCCAATTTGGGGCAGAAAATAGAAAAGCATCGCACCGTGGAGTGAGGAGTACAAGTGTCACCCTAACAGGCCTTTCTGTGCAGCTCCCAGGGCATGCCGCGCGCCGCTCTGCTCACCTCATTAAGAGAAAGACACGTATGAATTGGAGGGAGTTCCAAGAAGAGCTGCTGCACAAAAATGATTAGGGGGCTGGATAGATTGATTTATGATGAAAGATTAAAAAGGTAAGATTAAAGCTCAGCTAAATGACAAGGAAGGAGAGAGCGCCTAGAAATATTTGAAGGGTGTTAACTCACTGAAGGGGATGAATTATTTAGGGCGGAACAAGGGTAATAGGACACCAAAATAATAAATGGTCTCTTCAGAATTGATGTATTTGGGGTGGTTGACAGAGGGCCGTAGACCCAAACAGTCCTTCCCCACTAGTTCCCTGAGTAGACACGTTTAATCTGCACTAAGAATGCCTTTGCAGGGCTTAGCTTGTTCCAGTTTGGAAGGGGATTCAGCTAACTCACAAAAAAGGATACCTTTATGGCCAAAGACAACGAGAGTCTCTCTGCTGACTTTAAGGGGCTTTGGATCAGGGCCTAAGTGCACGTTTCAGGAGATTAAGACCCAAGCCATTAGCTGGTGTAAACGAAGGAGTCTGCAAGGACTTCAATGGAGCAAAGCTGACCTGGTTCAGCCAAGACTCTGGCTCCATAGGTGTATCGCCGAGGGAACACAATCGGTTTGTGCATGTAGACAGGTTTCAAATTGGCATCTGGAAAAGGGCTTGTTCATCAGTGCTTGCCAAATGCAATGCTTCACGACATCACTAATTAAAATAAATGAAACTTGACTTTTCAAGACGACAGTTTTTTATAGTGAAGTACAGTAGTTTGAAAACATCTTTAACTTAATTGCAAAATACTTTCCCTGGTTATTTACTTAAAATTGTCTCCTCGTGCAGCCCTGAACCAATATTTCTGGATACACACTCTCGCTTTCAACACTCTACATTATGTTATCGAGTTTAATCTACCCAAATCATTAACCCTCAGCAGGAAAGGTTTTTAATTATGTAGATTTACCAAGCATTTTTCAGGAACTCTTTTACTGTTATGGGTTCATCCATAACATTTTTTTTTATTTTGCTCCTGCACAGTTTTAAGGATCAACATCTTTGAGGAGATGAGAAGTTTCATTGGTATAACTTAAGCACAGGAAAATGGGATTGTCTTTTGGAAAGACTGGGAATTCGTGAAGCAGGATACTGACTATTAATTAGCCAGATGGAAGACTAACTTTGACGTGCTAACACCTGATTTTCCTGTACTCTGGACCGATTTGACCCCAATATAATTCAGTTACCTAGATATACATCAGGCTAAGTGACGTCTGAGTCATTTTTGGTGCTAAATCCAGTGATTATAACTTCTTCAGATGCAGTAAAGCCTTGCGGTCATTAACCTAGGTACGTCAACATCACACCTCAGAATCATCGGGCTGGTTGAAGGTGTTCTGCATAATTTCAAAACTGCTTAAAACATTGTGCATTTAGAAATGCAGTGGCTTGTTATTCTCGTTTCACGTGGGAGGCAACGGAGAAATCTTCCGTGGCAAAAATCCAGGTGTGTTACACGGCAGAGAAGCGACACAATGAAAATATGTCTGCGTATGGGAAGTGGGTTGATGCCAAAGATGATGAAGGAGAAACAGGAAAAAAGGAGGTGAGGGCAGGAGAGGTGGGATCCATCATGCTTTTCCATTTTGCTTTCCCCATGCATATTTCCTCTCCCTCCCTTCCTTCCGTCTTTCTGTTCTCTTCCACACACATTGTCTGCTCAACTACCTCTTCTTTTCCAAAGCTGAGGCTGGGTGGAGAGAGATCTACCTTTCTGATAATGGGTATTTCCTTCAAGACTTACCTGAAGTACCTTTTTTGCCTGTAATGCTCTCTATAGAGTAGCAGACTCTGATTCTAAATGTCAATGGATATTCAGCTGCTCTATAAATAGTTGATGTAATCATGAGCAAGGTTCCTCACCATGGAATAAGAACATTGGTTGCTATGAATGTAGGAAATCAGTGAGGCAGAATGAGCAGAATTGCAGCCTTCATTCAGGACATATGTAAAATTGTACCAATTTACCCATCCGGCTCATTGTCCAATCACCGAAGAAAAATTCTGGGAGCGAGACATGTAGTACACAGTGGCAATCATCTCTATTAATGGCAACAGCTTGGGTCAGTGGCAAAGTGCGTGTCTACACATGAACCGACAATGCAGGAAAACAACCTATGATAGGGATGGAAAACAGTGGAAAAGGGAATGTGTGAAATGCAAAAAGTCCCCCCACCAAAAAGGGAGATACTGAATTATTTTCGCTTGTGCTGCAAAGTATAGAAATTAAATGAGAAAATGAAAGAATAAAATAAAGAACATCAGAGAGGGCTGTGCATTTTAAATGAACCTGGAAGAGATCATGAGTTTATCTGCAGAAGATTCAGACTTAAAGACAGCCTCATGGCTCAGAAGGCTACAAAGGAGTCAAAATGGAGCAGAGGACAACCAGGACGAGTACAGCAGACTGCGGCACCTGGTTTAGTAGGAGCAGGGAGGGAGGCAGTACTCAGAAGTGTGCCTATATGGGCAATCAAATCCTGGGACGTCATTCTCCCTTGTACTCGGCCTTGGTGAGGCCGCAGCTGGAGTGCTGCGTCCAGTTTTGGGCTCCACAATTCAAAAAGGATGTGGAGAAGCTTGAGAGAGTGCAGAGGAGAGCCACGCGCATGATCAGAGGTCAGGAAAACAGACCTTACGATGACAGGCTGAGAGCCATGGGACTCTTTAGCCTGGAAAAGCGCAGGCTCAGGGGTGATCTGATGGCCACCTACAAGTTTATCAGGGGTGACCACCAGGATCTGGGGGAGCGTCTGTTCACCAGAGCGCCCCAAGGGACGACGAGGTCGAATGATCACAAACTCCTGCAAGACCGTTTCAGGCTGGACATAAGGAAGAATTTCTTTACTGTCCGAGCCCCCAAGGTCTGGAACAGCCTGCCGTTGGAGGTGGTTCAAGCACCTACATTGAACACCTTCAAGAGTAAATTGGATGCTTATCTTGCTGGGATCCTGTGACCCCAGCTGACTTCCTGCCCTTCGGGCAGGGGGCTGGACTCGATGATCTCCCGAGGTCCCTTCCAGCCCTAATGTCTATGAAATCTATGAAATCTATGAAATCATGATATTGAGGATCAAATGCCATGCGTTAACCCATGTCCTGATGCCGCACACAATTAAAGATGTCATGGAAAGAATCCTCTGCCTCTCAGGTATCTGCCTCATCATATCCCTCACCTCTCTGTCTTCGCCAGAGGTGCTGCAGCCAGAATTGACGACGACTCGGCTCTAGCCAATCTCTATTTGCAGAGCTGAAGCAGAGGGCCTGAACCTAATCTGACACATATCAGGGTGGATCAGGAGCAACTCCTTTGAAGCCAGTGAATCAGCACAAGAGCAACAGTCAGGTGCATTATTTCTTGATGTGGAAATATAACCCACTGTGCACTGTGTGTCTCATATTCCACCCATGCCTAATCAGTGGAAATGCCAATCTCTTACAACTACAAGACTGAGTACGGGAATGAATTCTCCTCTTGTTCCTCTGCCGCTCATCCTCTCCAAAGCCTTCTCCTCCATCATCTCAACATCCAAGTGAAACCTTGTTTCACTTAGACCAGGGGCTGTCAACTGGGACATCCAGCCATGTGCCACCCCCATGTCTGGCCGCCGGGGGTACACTGCTCCGTGTCCAGTCTCCTCGCTTTCCACTTGTTGTATGTCCAGAACCACGCTGGAGAACATCTCACCTTCTCTTCCACCTACCTGCTCACTCAGTGCTCTCCATTTTTGTTTCCAGTCCTTCCACCCCAGTGAAATCCCCTTGAGCAGGGTGACCATATGTCCCGGGCAAATCAGGACAGTCCTGACTTCTGTTATCCAGTCTCAGGCTGTTGGTTAAAAGTCCCAGAGTGGAGTCTGGAGCGGGTATCTTGGAGTGGCACAGTGCACCAGGCAGGTGGCCAGGCAGGCACCACTGCTGCAATGCATGAGCATCCTGGATTGGCTGGAGTGGGGTGCTTGCTTGGACTGTCCTGGTTTGCCTGGGATATATGGTCACTCTGCCCTTGAGCAAATATATATGTATGTGTGTATGTAATATATATATATAATTTTAAGAGTAACAAGAATAGTAATTACTAACTTAATAATGCATGAAGAGGGACAGAAGAGCAAAGTCAAACAACTTTACTGCAAACCAGGTAAACAGGAGCTGCAGAGACTCTGTTTAGTCACAGTAGAAGCAAACTGAATAATTTGTAAGCCATACATAGGTCTTCTTGGAAGACCTCCAGAAGCAGGATAATCCAGCCAAGAAGTAACAAAGACATGTGTTCGTGTCATTCGCCGTTGTCCTGGGAGAGGTAGCATTTCCACCTCCCAGGTGTACCATGGCAACGCAGCCCATGTAGCCGTAAAGCAGAACTGAATCTATGATTGAACTAATGTTTCCTTCCAAGATGAACCTCAGAAAGAGTTATTTTTTGGTAGCCCTTCCCTGCAATAGAGCTGGAGCTCCATTCAGAAAGGCTCCGTTCACCCTTTCCACTTGTTTCAACTGCAGCTTGTGTCATTTGAGCTACTGCATTTTCTTAGACTCGCAGAACATGAGGGTTGGGAGGGACCTCGCAAGGTCACATCTAGTCCAACCTCCTGCTCAAAGCAGGACCATCCTCAACTAGATCATCCCAGCCAGGGCTTTGTCGAGCTGAGCCTTCAAACCCTCCAAGGATGAAGTTTCTTATATAACCCCACCCCTTAATAAGACACAAACCAGCCAAAAGCTACTGCCAATTTGATGGCAGCTGTAAGCAGGTTAAAACTGCAGCTGCTGCTGAAGACTGGACTCTGCCTCTCCCTCCGTGCAGCTGGCTGGTGGGGCAAGGAGGAAAAGATGCAGCATCACACAGCACGTCTATGCTCCTATTCTGGGCATGCAATCAGCTTCAGACACACATCCCAGCTTTGGAGACCTAACTTGTGGGAAAGGGCGGGGTGTGATGTGGGAGTAAATGCAGTATCTTGTCTAGACAACTAAAGGCGGAAAACGATCTCAACAACATTAGGTGGCAATTGATGATACCTCTGGATTACCTTAGATAGATTTACAACCTGATTTTCAGAGATGCTTAACACCTGAAGGTCCTATTGTACTCAACAGGAGTTGTGCACCTGTAGAGAGGAGGCTCAGACTTAGTTTCATTATAGCACCCATTCAGCAATGGGATCATCTAGCATTCATGTTGCGTGAGTTCTCTGAACAACAAATTTATTCTTAAAAAAAATGCTTAGATCTCAGCAGGGAATTATAGAGCAGTGTCTTTGATGTAGATTATGGGGAACTGTTTCGAAAGGCTCAAAGGGTAAGAAACTCAGGGATGGATTCTCTTTTTGCATCGCTGAAAAGCGTGACAGCCATTGGGCCGTGTCTTTCTCTGGAGCCCAACTGAAGCCACAGGAAGTTTGTCAATTGATAGCAGCGAAGGATCTCACCCCCTGGCCTTACACAAGTGTGCATCTGGTATAAGCTAGGAGAGAATTAGACCCATTATTTTTTTAAAAAAACAATGCTTGATTAAAGACATTCAGTGCAATTTCAGGGAAGGAGTGCTGTCACACCTCACTTCTTTTACTGTGCTGTTGAACCATTGCCACTGTGGAAATCTATACCCCATCTGAATTTTATCAACAATCCACAGCACAGGGTAAAGGGAGAAGGGCAGGTGCAAAAATGGATAGAAACCCCCTTAATTGTCTGGTAGCAAATGGAAGTGTTGTAGTTTTAAGGCAAGCATTTAACTTACTTTTTGAATGCAAAAAAACATTGGCCCATAAGGTGCCTACAGGCACAGAAGCACACTCCTGAGAAAATGTTCAACTGAAAACTTGCTGATAACTGTCCAAAGCATTGAGTCATGAATTGTGGGAAGTATCAGCCCATTGCAATGCAGCGGGAAGGAGAAGGAAAGAGTAATGAGCTCCTCAAGCTGTTAGCCAATTATCTTGGATGGATCTGACTCTTGGTTTTAGTATATGTGAGCTGCAGGAAAAAGCGCTTGTTATCATAAAAGATATACCTGTAAACATATTAGATAAACCATTGACATTATGTTCTCAGTACATTTTTACGAGCAGTTCCATAATAGTGCTAATGGCTCAAAGATAGCTATACAACCTGAAAGCATTTTAGAGAAAAAGCTGCATTTCACTTTATCGGAAATATACAGATCTACAAAAGGCGACAGCCTTGAGTGGCCAAGATCCTGAGCTAAATTACAACAGTCACCAATTAGTACTCCAAAGGATTATTACAGAGGAACTGCTATTATGAGCTGGGTCAGATGAGGTCAATGAACCTCAGAGCTGGATCAGGTGTTTCCCTGAAGCGCTTCCAACGGCTTCCTGAACCCAACCACCTTGACAATGCTCACTGAAATAAAAGAGGCCACATCTTCAATCAAGCGTGCCTATTCCTATATGTACAGCATAGGCAATGCTGAGAGCTCATTTATGGCTCTAAGAGAGGGTGAGTAGCAATATTTGAAAGTACAGTCTGGGGTCAGCGGTAGGAGCAATGGCCTTAAGGTGCAGCAGGGGAAATTTAGGCTGGAGATTAGGAAGAACTTTCTATGAGTGGTCAAGTGTTGGAGTAGGTGACCTAGAGAAGTCATGCAACCTCCGTCCCTGGAAACAGACACTTAGCCGGGCTGGTTTAGTCCTAGATAATCCTCCTTGGGGCAGGGGGCTGGACTAGATGCCATTATGAGGTCCCTTCCATCCCTCCTTTCCTGTGATCCTGCAGTCTTCAAGCTTTGATGAAAGCACTGTCTTGGGGTGAGAAAGGAAGGGTCAGCAATAGCACCCACTCTAGAACAAGTGGCGCATGCATTCCTCCTGCCCAGCTCAGCACCCACAGGCCGGTCTGAAAGAACATGCCACGAGTCCTCTCATTTTTCAAGCTTGCTGACGTGTTTTTCGCAATGATTTATAGATTCATAGACAGTAAGGGTCTGGAAGGGACCTTGGAAGATCATGGGGTCCAGCCCCCTGCACCAAGCAGAAAAGACGACTGGGGTCAACTGCACCCAGCGAGGTGTCCGCCCAGTCTCCTCTTGAAGCCTTGTCCAGTCTCCAGTTTTTCAGGGTAGGCGATTGCACCACCTCTGGAGGGAGCTTATTCCACTGTCTGAACATCTTAGCTGTGAAGAAGTTTTTCCTAATATTGAGCCTGAAATGGTCTTCCAGGAGTTTGTGACCACTGCCCTTGGTGAACCTGGTGATAGCCTGCATCAGGGAGTTCCACAGATCAATTTTGTGTCACCTACATTTTTTTTTCCTGTTCATTTTAAATCTGTTGCCTTTTTTTTTTTTTTAATTTTGGTTTGCTTGTTTCACTGGAAGTTCCTCACTGAAACCTGGGCTCCTTTGACATCAACAGGAAGTTTTGCTCTGGATTTTCACCTCCCTGGTTCCTTCTTCGGGAGGAGGCAAACAACTTCTATTGTATACCCTCATAGATCTGCTCTAGCTCGTTCCCATACTGAACCAACATATTTATAGAGCCTCCTCGGATGGAAGTACCCGCCCTGCCATGAACACCTCAGTGTATTACTTACTCCTTCCTGAAAACATCATTTCTTTAGGCTCTTACCTGACACAGGTGTCAGCCCTTTCAGATGCCGAATGCTACAGACAATACTAGCGTTCCTCCTTCCCATTTCTTTTTGCATGAGAAAGCAGAGGCATGCCATTGAAGATGCAAAGCACCTGCGGATCCTGCGGTTATCACCTGGAATCGTGGATCCTCAAGTGCATCTGCAAATGAAATGCTACCGCTTCCCCATTAGGAGGGCAGAAAATACCCCACGCTACTTTTTCTCAGCACAGTTCACCCATAACTTGTTTCTCCACGTAGGTTCATTTGCTTCTGTGCCTACTAATGTCCATCTTATTTGGTGGAAAGAAAGCAGGTTTTTAAAGAGGTTTATAATTCTCCTCTCCGGTGGGGGGGAAAAAAAAAATCTAAATATAGCCTCTGAAACAAAGACAACAGCACGGATAAGTAAAGAGGCACAGGTGTAATTTCTGGGCACAGTAAGAAGTCTTTTAAAAGGTCTTAAATAAGTAGTGTATATGTGTTTACCACCACTGCAGCTGACGTACAGCCGCAGGAGCACTGCACGATGGGGATGAAATGAGGGCTATTGAACACCGGGAATTGTCCCAGCATGTCAGAACAAAATTATTTAGCACAAGGGGGTTCTCTAATTTTGGTTTCCTTTGGAAAGAACAGCAGTCACTTTGTCCGGCTCACACACAAGGATTTCTTTGCAGAGGGCCAAATGCAAGCCGGGGATGGTGCCCTTGACTTCAGTTGAGGTTACTGCCCTGAATCCCACCCGGAATGTGAGGCGCATTACTGGCAAATTGAACTTTATAAGCAAATAGGGGCAGAAGATCACTTGAGGCCTTTTCTGACACCATCTCTGCTTCTTTTGCTCTCTAACTTGGTTTAATTGTCACAGTGCTTGCATTTGAGAATAGATTTTAAAATGCAAAACGGGCTTTCAAAGCTAAAGAGAAACTCCAGGGAATCTGCCGCCTGGTAAGCCACCAGGCTGGTGAGATGACACAAATGTTCCCAGCAAGACCAGATGAAAAAACCCAGTGATGCCATCACGTTCTGTGATGGTTGCAAGACCATCATGCATTGCAGCTGGGTTTTGCCTAGCCTTGTTCATCCAGGAGCATCATCCCCAGGCTTCAGAGCCCAGTGCAGATTTCATTGAGGACTTCAGAACAAAGCGCACTTGTCCAAAGTGGTCTGACTCACTCAGCCTGACTAAGGACTATTCATACGTAAAGGATGTAGGATCGCCCCCACACAGCTTATCCACCTTGAAGGGCTTGATCTTATTCTCAGGGAGGCTAATGCCAATTTTTCCATAGACATCAGTGACTGCAGGATAATTCTGCCTGTGCAAAATTGGGTCTTGAAAGCCTGCCATCCTGCGTTCCAGCCTTCGCACCAAGTCTGACGCAATGGCTGGGCTGTGAAAGGGCTGCACAAGGTTTCACGCTGCGAGCAAGGATTCTCACTAGGACAAGTTGTCCCATTAACTTCACACAAGCAGAGTTTGCCTGGATCAGGCCATTAGCTGTACAAAAACCCTGGGTTTATAATGTAAAAACTCAACTGACCTTTAACTACAACGAGTGCTAGTAAAAGAGAAGTGTAGCAAGATTGCCTGGATTTGCCCCGATCGCTAGCAAAGGACTGAGGCTGGGATGTCCTGAAGGAGTTAAGCCATTTCATTGTGTTAGGTAACAGCTAATTGGCAGCAGATATAACGCATGTTGACAACTAAGTGTGTTTCAGCAGCGATGAATGAGAGAGCCAAAATATCCACTAAACCAAACTGTATGGGAGTTATTATAGAAACTTCCCCAAAGCTTTTGCAGCTGCAGTGAAGAAAGAAAACAGGATGCTGCGATATAATACAAAAGAGCTAGAAATCAAAGCAGATGGTGCAATTGGTATGGAAGGCATTAGTTAAATTTCACCTAGGGTGTAACTCACTGAGCACCCTGATCACTATGCAACGTAAATACGCAACAGCCGATGAGAAATGTAGCACAGAGCAAGCGTTACAACGCTAGCTTTATGAGATTAGAGGCAGGAGGAAGTAGCTGGGTGCAATCGTGTATGAAAACAGGGCGCAGAAGAAATCCTACAATATTTGAGAGAGTTAAATTCAGCAATCAAGCTGAGGGAGTTAAGGTAATGAGCCAATATCCTAAGGCAGATGGGCTGGGGCCGATTATCAATGGAAAAAGGGAAAACATCAGCCCTGTGGTGCATTTATGCACTTTGGGTCACACAGCGCTCTAGGTGACTCGACCCAAGCTAGAGTCCTTGGTATAAATCATGGGATCTGTTTGGCTCTAGCAGAAAACCTTGATCTTCTCCCACCCCACTTATGTCAAAGGAGCACGTGGACGTGTTCAAGGGAGAGTGGATACCTGCAGTTTCAGGGTCCTATAGAAATCTGTGGCAAAACCCCATTCCAGATCTTCCTCCAGCAACTATAACTCCTGAGTCTGGCTGAACATGGGACCTTGATGCAAATGTAGCCCAACACTTGCGTCAGCAGAGCTACCTAGTCCTTCAGCACCGCTCACCTGCAAAAATATCATGCAGAGCAGCATCAACATGTCCTCTTGGTGTCTCGTTCACTCCAGCTCTTGCCCTTGTTCCTTTGGCCCCATGCCACTTTAATCTGGATGCTTCTGCTCCTTCCTCCCCTCTCCATCTTTCCTATATTATCCCCTTTGGCTCCTTTCTGTTCTCTCCCTCACTTCACTATTCAAGTTGATTTCCTCTCTCCACGTCTGTCATTTTTCCTTGCCACTTGGTTGCTTTCTGCTATTTTTGGTGCCTTCTCCTCCTCTCTCTTTTAACATGCTACTTGCTTTCTTCTTGGGTTTTTGTCATCCTGCCACCCCCGCTTATGCCTTTACCTGTTCTGATATCTTTTCCCCATCCCTTCCCAGTCCTATTTTGTGTTCTCTTTAAGTCAACAGAAAGCACTAAAGGTTTGAGAGGGAAACCAAATAGCAGCCTGGTAGTTTTCCATCAACAGCCCCTTCTAAAGCACTTCTCCACTTGATGAAAAAAGCAATAACCAGCTTCCCTGTGCAGCATGCTCTTTTACACAAACGGGCCGCTGCCGAACAAAACCAACTCGAATCCTCCTTGCCAACTTCTCTTTGTTGCAAGCGCTGAATCCAGAGCATCGGAGCTCTGTTTCATCTGCTGCTGCTCGTGCTTACAGGCCACAAAGTGCCGATACAAGGCTCAGAGAAATATTAAACCCCCACTGTTGCCAGCATCGGTATCTGAGCTACCTAATGCTTTCCCACGACTCTGAATGTGAAAAACACATGCATCTTGCAAGTCCCCTAGTGTTGGCAAAGCAGCAGGAAGAGTAGGAGGTACATGAGTGAACATAGCACAAAGCGACTTCTCCTGCACAGTCCCCATTTCTAAGCCTACAGAGAAACATGAGAGAGTCCACTGATAGAGTAGGTCCCCCTAAGACATGGGCTTACACGCAGTCCTCCGCATGCTCCTCTTATGCCCTACCCCTGTTGCTAGAAGTTACTCCATCCAGGAGGTGGGAGGAACGTGTTGGCCGTGCAGCAAAGGTAGGAACAGTCCCCCCGTACTCCCTGACCGTATCGCTACCTACGATCCTTCGGCTTACAGAAGCCGAACCCGTCGCCCCATGTTGAATCAAGTGTCCTGTAGTGACTAGAACAGTGTTTCTCACCCAGGGGTGATCTGAAGTCTCTAAATCCCCACCTCCAGGACAGACCCACCCGGAGACGACCCCAGTCAGTGACTGGCTCTATGATGGGGCAGCCAGGAGCGTCCAGGTCTGCTGAGCCTTGCCAAGAGCTGAGGATCCTGGAAACAGCATGTGTCAGGACTTGGGAACATGCCAGGAACTGTCTTTTGAGTCAGGGAAAATGTTCCCAGTCTGAGATGTCTCAAGTAGAGAATGTGGGGCTGACTGAGCTGTCATTTTTCAATGAAACCTTGTTGCACAACAGCGTTTGCGACCACTGCTAGTAGTGACTGGCGGTGAACGCTGCATTTTTGCAACCCACTGCGCACTGAGTGGGCTGCTTCTAGTCTCCAGGCTGTGGAAACCATCCTGTGCAGTGAGGGCTCTAACTCTTTGGGAGTACTCAATATAAGATGAAACAACAAGTGCTGCTGAAGTTATGTCTAATAAAGAAGAGAATGGCAAAGTGAAAATAAGAAAATATAGCCAGAAGGTGAAAGCACCTCCATGGAGCACGCTGTCCCTTGATTTGCTTTAAAATTTCATTTCCGTCAAATGGAACTTATTTGCACAGTTGCATTTGTCATGCTGTCTCTTTGCTGCAACCCTACAATACTTTTATCTCTGATGAGGACATACTGTAGCCTCCTTTGTCTAATTCTATCACTTTGCCATGGTTCCCTGCTTTCTTTCCCAGCGATCTAAGACACCAAATAAATACAAGTCCCTCATTTTCGGCATGGTGCTAGAGGTTTAATGTTGACAATGTGCTTTGTCACTTTGGCTCTGGAAAGGGCTTACAAAAGCTTTATTAACAGGCTCATTAGCACAGCCTGATTTACTTCTGCAGACTTTACTCTTTTACCAGTTTCCAGGAGCATCAGTATCAGTTGCAGGGCTAATGAATTCATTCAGATTTGCATGCTAATGAAGCTCCCATGACTGTCTGTGCTCTCTACTTCAAATCGAACTTTGCTGTTGCTTGAGGAATATTAATAGAAATAAAAGGAAAGGGAGAGGCAGGGGTTTCAGTCACACTTGCTGTAATCCAATGCCGGCGCACAATTTGTACTTCATATATTATAGTATTCTAAAATCTTATTTGTTTCACGGCTTATTGCTTTTAACTGTATTAGTGATATCACCTCTAAGAAATTGCCACTACAGTAGCTGACCAGAGACTCAAGTGAATATTGAGCTCAAACCCTCGTTGAGTGAGATTCCTCCAAACAGATCAGTCACCTACGAATTATTTCATGAACCAATGGATATGCACATAATTTTCCCCACACACATGAATTTCATTTCCCTCTGCCAGAGAGTAAAAACCCAATGCAAAGCAGGGCAGGGAGGGAGTTAAAACTCCTCCTTGGATCAAATTTTCCAGCTCCTTAGCTGCCAGAAACCAGCTGCCCCATGCAGCAATGGTAGGTTTTCTTCGGATGCATCCTGCTGGCCACTGACCGGTGCCTGCTGTCTGATTCACTGGTGATGGATCAAATGGACATGAGGAACAGAGGAGCTTAGATCAAGGACTTTGCTCCCATCTGGCTCTCCATCTCCGCTGGATCAGTCACTACGTGACAGTATCGCACAGCAATCTCACTGGGAAATGGGCTTCTTCCATGGGTTGAGCTGTCCTTAATGGGGCCTTAAACCCTAATAGGGCAGAGCAAACTGATATGTCTGGCAGGAGACTCCAAAGTATCTCTTGTTCTTGATGACTCCCTCTGGCAAGTCAAGACAGCAGAGGTACAAATTGGAGAGTGCGGGCAATTCCTTGTGATAATTATACTGGCTCTGCTCCGGAGCAGCAGTGGCTGGCTGTCCCAGGCCTTGACCGTGTAGCAGCTCCTGGACCAGAAGGAGGCCTCCTGCTGACAAGGCGATGGTAGGATGGAAGACAAACTGCTGTGAAGTATGGTTGGGCACAAGACAAGATGTAGTCTTTCACTCTGGCTTGCTTTGTGCAGCGCTGGGCTCCGTGGCTGGATCCTAGAACTTCCTTTCCACATGCAATCGTCCCAAAGCTAAAGTGCTAGATACACCCAAAATGCCACCACCGATCGCTGTCCAGAAGGCCTCACGTACCTGGCCCCACCTTGCAGGTGTTGCTGTCCATTTCAGGAGCCTGAATTCTGATACTAAGATACTCCTTGAGAAGTATTACAAGAACATGGAAGATTTGCTTCAGTTGCCAAGGGAAGAGAGAACGGGGACCTTATTCATGTCATTGTTACTTATAATATCAAGCTGGTTGCCCACTGACTTGACATTGAAAGACCAAGAAGGTGTTATCAGATAATACAGTACCTGTGAGAGTCTCCTTAGGCCTGATGTTGGTCAACTTACTGCTACCTCAGGGTATTCATGTAATATGAATATCAGAATATTGCTGATTGGTTATTTCCTTATATCTGTCTGGCTGTCTTGTTTTTTTAGGTTCACTGAAATGAGCAGTGGATTTTCTTTTAGCTTAAATGGGCTTTGGATGAGATGCTTTGACTGTAAGCGTGTTTTCATAGAATCATAGAATCAGAAAATTTAGGTTGGCAGGGACCTCAGGAGGTCACATCTAGTCCACCCCCCTGCTCAACTCAGGACCAGCCCCAACAAGATCATCCCAGCCAGGGCTTTGTTGAGCCAGGTCTTAAAAACCTCCAAGGATGGAGATCCCACCGCCTCTCAAGGTAACTTGCTCCAGTGCTTCACCACCCTCTTAGTGAGAAAGTTTTTTTTTATATCTAACCTCAACTTCCCCTGCTGCAACTTGAGCCCATTGCTCCTTGTTCTGTCATCTGCCACCACTGAGAACAGTCCAGCTCCAGCCTCTTTGGACCCACCCTTCAGGGAGTTGGAGGCTGCTATCAAATTCCCTCTTAGTCTCCTCTTCTCCAGACTAAATAAACCCAGTTCCCTTAGCCTCTCCTCAAAAGTCATGTGCTCCAGCCCCCAAATCATTTTTGTTGCCCTCTGGTAGACTCTCTCCAATTTGCCCACAACCTTTCAGTAGTGGGGGACCAAAACTGGACCCAGCACTCCTGATGTGGCCTCACCAGTACTGAATAGAGGGGAATAATCACTTCCCTCTATCTGTTGGCAATGCTCCTACCAATGCAGCCCAGGATGCCATTAGCCTTCTTGGCAACAAGTGCACACTGCTGGCTCCTGTTCAGCTTATTGTCCACTGCACCCCCAGGTCCTTTTCTGCAGAGCTGCTGCTTAGCCAATTGGCCCCCAGTCTGTACCAGTGCATGGGCTTGTTCCATCCTAAGTGCAGGACTTTGCACTTCTCATTGAATCTCATGAGATTTCTTTTGGTCCAGTTCTCCAATTTGTTGAGATCTCTCTGAATCCTATCCCTACCCTCCAGCATATCCCCGCAGCTTGGTGTCATCCCTGTTCTTGCTGAGAGTGCACTCCATCCCCATCTTCCAGGTCACCGATGAAGGTATTGAACAAAACTGGCCCGAGGACTGGCCCTTGGGGTACTCCACTTGATACTGGCTGCCAATGAGACATAGAGCCATTGACTACTATCCTCTGAGCCCAATGATTCAGCTAGTTTTAGGTTCACCTTAAGGCCCATTCATTGAACCCATACTTCATTAACTTGCTTGAAAGAATGTTGTGGGACACCGTATCAAAAGCCTTGCTAAAGTCTTTCCTTTTATTTTTGAATAATACGTGATGTTTAGGAATTACCAGAATCAATTGCATTAAAAGATATACAGTGGCTTCCTATGACTAGTGATCATCCTTTGCCTAATTTCTAACTTTAGCAGATTTGAGCTCAGCTAGGCAGTGGGGACCAGAGGAAGATTTCATCAAGGTATTTTATTGTAAGAGGAATCTATGTGGTATCTCAAATGTGTCTAACACACCAGAAAGAAGAGAGAACAGGATTCTTCATTGAGCAATCCCCATGCCTTAGTCTGATACAATAGCAAACACAGAAATTGTAATTAAAGTGCTGTTTTAGGTGTTCAGTTGTGGCAAAGCTTTCTGGAAAAAGCTTGGTTTCATTTTCAGATCTCCTTTGAATTAGGGTAAATCAAACAGCTTCATTTTTGCATGCTGTAAGAGTAGCACAATCTCTTATGTTTCCGCCCCCCAACAGAAGTAAAGAAAATTAAATAAAATGAAAAGCAAGCAAACTGAGGGCTAATTATCTCTTTCAAAATGACTTCATATTGTAAAGTAGCCTATCAAATGCATAATGAGCATCATTACCACCAACTGTTTGTAGCAAGAAGAAAGCAGAGCGGCCATCCCGTCATTATCCTCACTTGTTATCAAGCGATGCAGAAAGCCAAGGTGAACGGGATGCTTGCTGCCCCAGACCTATAACAAGGAAACCTTCGCCAAGATGAGATTCTCAAGGATTTCTGCCTTGTATTTGCATATTGTACCACCTACCAGTGCCTCCTGCTCTAGGCAGTTCCCATATACTCATAAGATTTAGTACAAAAAAATAAGGTCAGTAACTTGGTGATATGCTGATGATTTTTCCTGCCATAAAAAAATCACCTGTTTCATAAAGAAAATAATAAAGAGTTGTTTGGGTGGATAAAGGACTATTCTGGGACTCAGAAGACATGGGTTTAAATCCTTCCTTTGCTATGGGCACTTTGTGAGACCTTGGGCAAATCAGTGAGGGAGAGATTCACAACAGGAATTAGAGTATGAGGTATGCTGTGGTGGAAAACTTCCCATTCCTCCTGCTGAGGCACCTGTACCTTACACAGAATAATTAAAATTCATAGGGTGAGAGAGAAGGACTTTCTAGTCTAGAGGTTTGTTTGTTTATTTGAGATCGGTTCTCGGCTCTGACTTAATGGGCGCGGCGACACATGCCCAGGATTACGCATTTGGTACTGCGCTGTCATTTAGTACTTGCTAAAGTACTCACTAAACAACTGCACAATACCCACTGGTACTGCACAGTCCTGGCGGCACGCCATTATTTTTAGGTGCTGCGTTGCTGCAGCAATGAGCTACGGCGACATAGCTCATCACTATGGTGACACAGCATTGCCATAGTGATGAGCTCCGTTGCCGTGGCTCGTTGCTAAGGCGATGTAGCATCTCATATAGATGTACCCAATGAATAATTAATCATGCCATGCCAAAGGGAGCAGCTTCAATAGCAGGGATTGAGACTAGCCTGCCTTGGAATACCCTACAGCCTAGCGGCATTTGTGGGGGAAGCAAAAAACGTGGGTTCAAGTCTTGTCAGTGCTCCCATCACTGGGTGAAAAGGGGGAAGATGAAACCTCTTCCTTCTCTGGCTCTGCTTTGCATTGAGACCTGCTTTGATGGGTGGACTCTGGGAATGCTTTACTGAGCTGGGCCCTGCCAATGAGATGGGAGGAGGACTACTGGCTTTTGGATTCTGGCAGGGCATTAAATACCCAGGATAGGGGTTGCCGGTCACATCCAGAGCTGACATTTAGGCATCCAGGACCTCTACTGATGACTTAAGAAAGGGACTTAAGAGGGACTTAAGACAGGAAGCCCTTTCCAGATTTTGGCAACCCTCACCATAAAGAATGTCTTCCTGGTTTCCAATCTAAATTTGTTCTTCTTCAGTTTATGGCTGTTGTTTCTAGTAACCCCGAGGGGCACCCTGGTAAACAGAGTATCCCCTATTCCCTGCTGACCCCCACTGATGGGTTAGTAGACAGCCACAAGATCACCTCTCAGCTTTCTCTTGTGGAGGCTGAAGGGATTCAAGTCCCTCAATCTGTCTTCATAGGATCCTACCCGCAGGCCCTCAGCCATACGAGTAGCCCTTTTCTGGACCCTCTCCAGGTTATCTCTTGAAGTGAGGCATCCAAAACTAGATGCAGTACTCCAGCTGTGGTGTCACCAATGCTGCGTAGAGGGGAAGTATCACCTCCCTGGACCTGCTTGTGATGCACCTACTAATGCAGGAAAGAGTGTGGTTAGCCTTCCTTATTACTTCAGCACATTGGCGACTCATGTTCATTGTTGCGTTGCCTGTGACTGAGATCCCTTTCCACTGATGTGCCACCCAGAATGGCACTTCCCAGTCTCTAGGTGTATTGGTGATTCTTCCCAGGTGCAGCACTTTGCACTTACCTTTCTTAAGTTGCATCCTATGCTGATCCGCCCACTTCCCCAGTCTATCTAAAGCCACCTGAATTTGTTCCCTGCCCTCCAGTGTGTTTACTATGCCCCATAGTTTGATGTCATCTGTGAATTTGGACAGGGTGCTTTCTACACCCTCATCAAAATCACTGCTGAAGATACTGAACAGTACTGGGCCAAGGGCAGAGCCTTGGGGGACCCCACTGCCCACATCTCTCCAGGTAGAAACCGCCCCATCCACCACCACTCTCCGGGTGCATCCCATAAAGTTTCATTGGGAGGTGTGTTTTTATCCATGCCCAGGAACACGGGTGTAAAGAAATCATTTAAGAGCTCAGCTTTGTCCATCCTATCTGTTATGAGTTGCTCTAGTCCATCTTGTAGTGATCCTATGTTACCCTGCACTGTCTTCTTGTTCCCTATGTACTTAAAGAAGGACTTTTTGTTACCCTTAATCTTTGTTGCCAGCCTGAGCTCTGTTTCTGCATTGGCCTTCCTGGTTCTGAGACAAATTTCCTGTTGAAAAGCAACTGTCTGGCTCCTTGGCTTCCCTTTGGATTGGGTGTTCCCGAAGGAAATCCCCTAGCAACCTTTTTGCATTGCATTAGATGTTCTTTTAGCAAAACCTGTATCTTCCTTTTCTTACCTGCCTTACAATTTTTGTACAAATCCCAATTTCCTCCAGCTTTCCAAATAATTTCCCACGGGGTATAGTTTCCAATGCTTTACTGATGTCCAGAGAAAATGTTCAGGGCAGGAACATACTTAAAAAAGAAAAGATCAGTTATCTTATTAAAAAAGATATTCTTAGGCTGGCATACCTTGTACTGAAACCTGTGCTGCCTTTTATTTTGCAGTCCCCCTTATCTTTTCTCACAGATGATTTCTTAGTCTTTTTACCGCCTGGCCACAACACTAATCTTCAGAACGTGACAAGATGGCAGCACCCCGGTTCCTTTCCAAATACTTCTGCGCCCGGCAAGTAAAGAGCTTGGCACCTCCGCAGCCAGCAGGACTCCAGCCCCTGGGTGGATGGCTGTCTGATTCTCCTTAGCTGGTGAAACACGAATCTGTAGCTGGTATTTGAAGTGCTACTGGTACCAGGAATCAGCACATATCCTATGCATGCTGTGCATCATCATAAGGTTCAAATCTAACTCTGCAGTGCACTCCCTTTTCCCTATGAGCCCAGGTAAGCCAAGTCGCCTGTACCAACCTTTGTCTTGCTCAGCTCTTCCTCTGTCCTCCCTTCAGCGGAGGCACCGTCTCAGTGTGAATCAGATAGCTAAGAGCGATGTGCACAGTTTATGGCCTGTACAGTGTCTAGAGGAGACTGCTGCATCCCTCCTGCCTCTCCCTGTGCTTCCATAAAACACACCATGCCTGATCAAATGGAGAAGGTTTCCCAAGCAAGAAGAGTTGGTGCAGTGACAGAGATATTGATGAGATTCAGCCCTCTCCACGCTCATAGTACTTGGTCATGCATGGATTTATTCCTGAGTCCACAGGCTTGTCTAACCCTTATATTCTTCACCTTACCTAATCAGAGCTTCATTTGGCTCAGGCCTTCAGTGGTGAATGCCTGGGACCTACGAGGCTCTTTGCTGACCATAGCACCACCCTATGCAGCTTCAGAAATGGCCACTGAATTTGCCCAGTCATTGCAATGCCTTATTTCTGGATGTTTCTGAGTTGCCCTATGGTGCACTTCACATGCCTGCAGGTACATGAAGTTTCCAGCCAACATCCACTGCTTCCTTCTCTTCCTTTAGGCCAAACAAAATTTAATGCAGAAATGTAAAGCGTGCAGGTTGCTGTTACAGAGATGTGACAGCAACCTGCCTCTTCGGCAGGCATGGCGTCTTATGGCAGGCATGGCCACAGTTCTTTTCCATCGGATATTCTCCCTGCGAACACAAGGGAAGTATCTAAAAGTATGTCTGATTAGGTATTTCTCTGTTCAGACTCTGTCTCTGGAAGCTAAAGGCATTGATCCACAACAAACAGTACTAGACCCTTTTATATCCACCATTCCCACTGTTTTGAGTTGAACCTTAGTTCGAATTTAGAAAATGCATGTTATGTTTTAACTCCAAAGGCATATTTGTATCAGTTTGCCCTAGCTCACCCTGAATGCAAACACCAAATCAATCTCTAATTGTTACAAATTATATTAGTCAGTATTTGTGTCATGCGCATTGCAGCAACATCATTCAGACTGCTTTTAGATTAGAGCGCAGGGCTAGATACAGACTCCCTTCCAATCCTATTGCCCTATGGGCTAAAAGACAGGTAGGTAAATGCCATCTCGAAGCTTTGCACTTGAATACATGCAATATCAACAAAGGGGGAAGTCTGTATGAGGAACACCAGACAGCCAATGCCTAATACCTTTTCAAGTTTTTCATAATTACTCCAGATATTGCTCACACTGGTTATCGAGTGCATTAAATGCGTGTTTAGCGAGGAACTGTATAGGATTCTATGAAGCTGACTTGGACCTGTTGTTATTAATAGCCACATTCATTATTTTACATACTTAAGGTTTCATGGATCCATGGCACTTACGCCTAGAAGGACATCCTGTCAGGAATCCTGCATATGACAACCCTTTACACGCCACCCAGTTACAGAGCTTGTGGTGAGGCCAGTGGCTAAAACGTATCTTCCAAAAGGGTGCCATGGTTTGCCTGAAAACACTGCTTTGCCTGCTAGCCTGTTCCAGTAGTTAATCACTTCCATTGTTAAAAGAAATTATACATCATTTACATTTTTCAGGCTTCTGCTCCCACCATTGGTTCTTGCTATGCTGCTAACCACTAGATTAAAAGAGCCCTTCACTACTCAGTATTTTCTCCCTGTGAAAGCACTTATACACTGCAATCAAGTTGCTTCTCAGTCCTCTTTTCTGATAAGCTAAATAGACTGAGCTCTTTGCATCTCTCGGTGTAGGTTCAAGTCTGCCTAATGCTCTCTGAACGGTCCTGGGAAGATATGAACCTGGGCTAGGTTTCAGCAGGGAATGAAGACAAGGCGAGGGGAAAGGTTACACTCAATATTAATGTGGCAGTTCCCTACTCTCTTATGAAAAGTCCTCTGTATTTTCAAACATCTTTCCATTGCCCTGGTAGACAACTAAAACTTAAACAAAATAAATAAAACCAGCCTAGAATTATTTTTTCTAGGTGGTAAAGGGCACACTCAACTGGTTTTATCACTGCATTTCTAAATCACTGACAGATTGCTGTGAAGAATGAAATTTCCAAAATTGGTATTTTTCTTTTTAAATATTCTTGGAAAATTTATAAAATAGATGGAAAACCTTTTCTTTAGATATTTAATATGGTCCTTCTGTCTTGTAATTCCAGTAACAACCATAGGAAATGAAGGAGTACAGTGTGAAACCTTTACAGCTATGGAAGAACATCACATATCTTGACCAGTCCCACTAAAGTCGGGGGGCATTGGACAGCAAGGTGCTCTTCACTGGGAGCAAGCAGTATGGTCATTGCCAAGTGTTTCATAGTTTCTAGGGTCAGAAGGGACCTGAGCAGATCATCTAGTCCGACCCCCTGCCATGGCAGGAAAGAGTACTGGGGTCAAACGACCCTGGCAACGTGTACATCTAGCCTCCTCTTAAAGACCCCAGGGTAGGAGCCTGCACCACTTCTCTTGGAAGTTGGTTCAAAATTCTTGTGTCAGGTCCCTCCAAAATCAGCTGATTCCTTTTAAAAATGAATAACTTTTGGAATCTCTTTATTTGCCTTTTGGTTTTTGAGCCTGTCTGGCACTCTCACTTCATGCTTGCAGGCTTTTCTCTACAACTCTGAGGGCTAAAAACTGACTCTTCTTTTCAGTGAAAGTGCAGCTTCACATGTGAGCACTTGTCTCCAGGAGATGGGGTTTCAGGAAACAACCTAAGTACTATGAAGCTTGTGCTAAAATTGCAAGAACTGACAACCGTGAGGACAGATCCCCCAAAACCTGTCTGTGCAAAGGGGTTCTTGTATGTTAAACTAGGGTGTACTTTTAGGGCACTTGCAGACATGCAGGGCGGCTGCCCCGATACACTGTACATCCAGCGCGCTGGAGAAGATTTGATTAAGCGAGTTGGCCGGAGCGCAGAAATGAATGTCCTCCAGCGTCATGTGTATCCGTATCCCCGTGCTGAAAAATGGCAGCAGGGCGCTTTGAACGAGTTTTAGTTCAAAGTACTCTGCTGCCATTTTTTGAGCATGGGGGATGCTAATACATGTGATGATCAGGTACTTAAATTAATGCGACTCGCTAATTAAAGCACCTTTCCTGCCTCCTGGAGCATGTCTATAAACACCCTTACAGTGCTACTAACTACATACTCTAGCCTTTCAGGTGGACACTTCCAGTAGACACTAAAGGCTTGTGGGCAAAGGGACAACGAGGAAATTAATTCAAATTAACTAATTAATCTAACCGCAAGGGAGATTAGTTAAGCTGCATTAAACCCCTATGCAACCACTGTCATTCAGAGATAAAATGGTCTAAATTTGACTTAGTTTACCTAACTTTGGAAGTGAGGTGCAGTTTTATGAGCTTCCTTATGTAGACATGCCCATGGCCTGGTCTTTAAGGGCAGCACAAACAATGGCAAACACCCCAGTTTGTACTGTTTGTGCATGCAGCACTAAAGCTGAAGGCAATCTGGTTCTCTGCACTGGGCATCAGATTTGCAAAAAAATTATAAATATAGTAATCAAAGACAGTCTTCACAACACAGCTTAAATTATGTTTGTTTGGTTTTTTAAAATTTTTGTTTTAAATACAGCTGAATTATTGGCGGTGGCAGTCGTAGGGACATTGTACGGGAAGGGACCACCTAGGTCATCGAATGCAGTCCCCTGCAATCCCAGGCAATCTTATAATACCCATTTAGTTCAAATGGGTCCCCAAAGACCCACTCCCAGAACTTGCAGGAATTTGTGCCAGATTAGAATATAGTTTATTTGTGTTTTTTACTGTAGCCTCGTTCTTCCTGCCCTAGTGAGAGAGAGAAGAAAATCAAAGCAACAATTAATATTGGAAAACTAATTTCACACAACATATATTCAGCCAACAAAAACAAGCCCGGTATTAAATGTCAGTCTGAATAAATTCTCCTGAGAACACCAATTATTTAAATTCTGGAACACTCTTTGCCGAGCTGTAAGTGCACAGTATTCCCATCAGACTACAAAGGCAATATTTATATATAAAATGGGCATCTTGCTATTTAAATAGCATAACCCTTAACAGATCATGATAAAACATCCAAGATAATGCTGCATCTAATCAAATGCTTATGTTATATCTGTAGCAGGTGTTATTAGCCTCCCTGCTCTTTACTGGAAGTCTATGAAAGCCGGCAAATCGCACACAGTATAGAATACTGAAGACAGTGGGTGACAGTATAATGACTGACAGAGTAAATTAGCCTGAAACAAGACCCTGAAATAATAGACTTGAGGCCTTTAAAAAAAAAAAAACCCACATGCAAAAAAAGTAAGACAGGCCGGACGGCGGTATATACTGCATTTAAATTAATTTACATGCTGCATTGAAGAATTGGGTTTCTCAGAGCCGACAGGAAGTGCACTGAATGATTTGGCTTCTAATGTCAGAACATCGGTGATTTTAGCAGCATTTATTCTATTTAAGCTAGATATTGCATGGCATCAACAGGAGCATCTCAGAGATTTTTCTAAATGTATTTGGCAGGTTCTCCGCCCTTTGCAATGCTTAGATTACAATTGAGACTGCACTGGGTAAATTACCACCCTCCGTGGGTTTCTCAAGTTAAATTACTCCAAGTAAGCAAGCCAAAGACAGTCAACTTAGCCAGGGATAATCAACTTAAAGCAATTTACAATACACAGTACTGTACAGCAGCAACACACAGTATTACAGCCATAATTATATTTCCATCTCCTTGTCACGGATGTTCGTAAGCACTGAGATTTGCGGAAAGTGCAAGTCTGAGCCCAAACCTTCCTTCGTAACGTTCAGCAGGAGCAAGACGGGGCTCAAAATCCCGTATGAGCTTTAGATCTCTGGAAATGTGCCGAGACTAGATTGGGATGATATCCGTCTCATTGGAAAGACCATCTGATTTGATAAAGCTGCAGAAATTCACCTTGATTCGGGGCCTTCCGAGTTATGCTCAAATTGAAGTGCACCCAGCAGAAAAAGGAACTAACTTTCACAGCATGTCACTGTCTCCTTAAGATGTTATATATGTGCCACTTACAGTGTGTTCATTTTATGATAGCCTTTTCTTGTTTTAATGCGATGGTGACAAGAAGGGAGTGCAATGGGGATGACATTTCTAGAGATTATACATACACACACAGCAATACACGCGTGACGCACAATGACTGAAAATTCGGATTTGGGATAAAGTCTGAAATGTCTTAAAAATGAAATCCCTTGAAGAATTATATTTTAAAACAATTGTATAACTCTGCCTCGCACTGCCCAGTAGGTTTCATCTATCAGCCCAACTAATATGCTTGGAGAATGAAACCCCCAAAAGAAATCCTCCATATTATTAGTAAAATAAATAAAGTTAATGATGATAATTAAGTCACTGGGGATAAGTGAGAGATTATCCAATTACTATCTATAATTCTTTAGCTTGCAAATAAGATAATGGTGTAGACAGCTAATCCATTCTAGTGGAAAAAATACATGAATCATTAACGTTCCTTATAATTTAAGGTGTTTTGCAAGTTTAAACATCTAATTTCAGCATAATTGTTTTTCAGGTGGTTGTTGCAATGCCAGCCTATTCAGCAGGTATTGATATTCCAGACTAGGCTTGCTTATGGATCCTGTTCAAAACCCACTGATGTCTAGTGGGATTGAAACCGAGACTTTTCTCTCTTCAAGGAAGTCTTCTGAGTAGCTTCATTCAAGAAGCGACAAAATCAGTGTAAAAGTTTCTGATCTGAACTTTGGTAAGAGGGTTAGAGCTGGATCAAAATCTTGCCTCGTGGCCCCACCAGACACTGAAAATGGTGCAAACAGCAGTTCAAACCCACAGCTAGATTCCCTCACCTTAACTCACCCATTACTCTGCAAGCTGTCCTCTAGAGACAGGGTATGCTGCAGTTTATTGTGTCTTTGAATCCGATATGAATCTTGGCCATCGTGTTACACATCAGGGATGGTGACCTGCATGGGCTGCCTGTTATCTTCCGAGTGGCATGGAGATTGCACCTTTTAAAACTGAGATTAGGCCCTCTAATGCAATGGGTTCCTTTGAAAACCCCACCCTAAATGGTGTGGGATCTGGCTAGCTGAGAGACCAACTCTCTTCCGGTGCGATTCAAATTCAAACACAAGCAGCAGAGAGCATCAAACTCAAAGCCTCCTGTGTTATAGAGGAGTAGGCTGGGAACAAAGAAGTTTCTTTGTGAGGTTTTTATTCCTGCAGCCAATTTTTACTTAGACTAATACAACATGGGCCTGACCTGAATACAGGGCTCTTGCTTTTCTGGCATATTTACTGAGTGGTGGCCTTAGGATATTAATAGCCCTACATGCGGGTACAATTTGGGCTCAGCCCAAATGGGAAGTTTGTAGTATTTTCATCCTTGTTTTTATTGATCTACTTATTCGTGGGAAAATTTATTTCAGACAGCTGATTTATGGAGCAGCAAACAAGGCCCTAATCCAGAAAAGACAATGAAAGATGTGTTTAATTGTCACACGTAAGTGGGCCCACTGAACCCGAGCCCACTGAAATCGGTGGAAAGGCTCCTCTTGAGCTCCTCAGGCTTTAAACCAGCTACTCCCATGCTCCCAGGTGAATAAGTGCTTTACTGGATCAGGGCCCAAGTGAATCAATACATGGTGTTTCCATGGGACTCCCATTAATTTTCATGGGGCTAAACCCTTGTTTGCTGCCCTTAAACATGCACTGTCTTCATACCCGTGAAAAGGAAGGGGAGGCTGATACAACTAGCAACCTCTAGTGAAGCTACTGTAAAGATTAGATCTGCAAGTGCTCTACCTCCTCAACTGCATGCAAAGAAAGTAACAGCTTCAATCACATTTATTTAGACAACAACAACAAAAAATAAAGCTATTTTGAAGCTACCCAGAGTGATGATACTGAACAATGAAATACTCTATTGATCAACTGAAGAGTCAGGGTAACTGCTCCTGGTGTACAATGCTGCCTTTGCTATACACACCGCTCCTCATGCTGCACTCACCCGTGGGGGGAAGAGGGTCATTCATCCTTTAGGGCTCACCTCCTCAAGGCATAAGCTTATTGGGCCGTCAGATGCAAGACAAATTCCTTTCCCCAGTCTTCAAGAACAGAACCGTTGTCTATTGTGCCCTAAATGCGCTAATCATGGATGAATTTCCTTCTGGGAAAAGAGAACAGAGAAAAGACCTTACAATACAGATGCTTAATGCTCTACTACTTCATAGTTTCATAGTTGGTAGGGGCTTTACTTTCTAAAGCACTAGGTTAACAGGTGTGGTATAAGAACCTTATAAATAGTGGAATAAAAAGAATACGGAATAAAAAGATGACTCTCTCTTCTGACTATAACTCAAGTAAATGCCAAAAGAGGTGGAATAGCTAAGGTGGAGATAGGTCCTTGGGAACTGAACTGTAACCGCAGATTCATTTCACACAGATGACCACAGCGCAGTCAGATGGAAATGACTTTGGCCTGCCTGGAAGGGGGCCACTCACCCAGGTCCTCTCTCAAGGCCAGGCAGCTCTGTGTTCTGGGTTTCCAACCAGATTATTTGTCATGGGGCAAATGTCTCCCCACAGAAACAAAAGAAACGGGGGTGCACAACAGCAACCAAAACCTGTGGTCTTTCTTCATGCCCTGAGCACACAACCAAGGCTTGGTGCTTCTCTGCCAGCACCGTGACCTTCCCTCTCTCCCTTGTGCTCTGCTCCCAGAGCTCTTAACTCTCTTTGTGCCTCCACCCTAGTTGACTCTCAACTTGACCCTACTCATCAGTTGAAACTGGCCTTCCAACCCTCTGGCCAGGTAGACTATGAATTGTTGCCTACCTACACCTGGTGTTTCACCCCTGAACATTGTACCACCATGCACTACTATTGTCTTAGGGAAGAGCTCTCAAAATGGGATGATGTAGCTGGGGATGGTCCCGCTTTGAGCAGGGCTTGGACTAGACGTGACCGCCTGAGGTCCTTCCCAACTTCCCAATCTTCTATGATTCCAACTGTTTTACTGACTGGAGAGCATAGGACACAATTTTCAGAAGTGCCTAATGGATTTAAGCACCCAACTCCTTTTACCTTCCAACAGGGACTTGTGTTCCTATCCTATACTATATCACTTAGATGCTTTTGAAAATCCCAGCTCTAAGATGGAGCAGAACTAGGGGACAAAGAAACATGTACTGTTGCTCTGGGTTGTTTGAAGGTGACTTCTGATTAAATGCTAGCTTATATACATTGGCCAAAATTAATTCCTGTTTTAAGTCCACTCGGGTAAATGGAGAAGAAAAAAGTAGAATTTGGTCTTTGTTGATTTTTTAGGCATATTTTAAATGCATGAAATAAAATCTCTGGAACAGAGGAGGAGAAGGCCCCCTACCTACCTCTTGCCACCCAAAAGGCTTAATTAGGAGCTAGAAACATAGGTGCCTGGTGGATGGTGCACATTTCACCCAAGTACAACCCAGAGGCACAAAAGTGGAGATATATCTAAGTAACAAAATGAATCGGGATGTGTGTGAATGCCTGTAACTTCAGACCAGCATATTAAACAATGAAATGTTTCTGTAAATATTGTTTTGCACTTGGATGAGCAAGGCATGTTTTTATCAGAGAGACAGTGCCGGGTCTAAATTACAATTTAATTGAGAAATTGCAAATGCTAGTTTTATCTTTGGGGTGTTTTATTATTATAAAGAGCGCCTGGTGGCTGCTGGAAAAAGCCGAGGAGCTCTCTGCAACAAGCCCATTTTCATTTTTGCAACTGTCTCCCCTTGTTTTGCTTGACTGCTTTCTGCTTCTTCATCCTAATAAAGTTGTTTTAAGGCTGGTGAATGATCAGAGCTTTGCCTGCTTCAGCTTGGCAATTTTCCACCACCCTTGCCTGCTTACAATGGGTACTCCAAGAGTGCTCTTTCCTTTGCCCTGCTGACCTGTCCTCCTCCCCTCTCTTTCTCTTGCTAGGACAAATGCCAAGGAGGCTGACAGTCTGCCTAGACAGCGGCTTGAGGCTGCAGGTGGGGAAGATATAAACGCTTTCTCCACTGATGGATTTATTATGAATCTTCTTTCCTGTGTAATCACTGTTTTTCCTCCTCAGACCAGCCAACGCTGTAGCCTTTCAGAGCTTGATGCAAGAACATATTTGAGATTCAACACCTGTGCATAAGCATACGGCGAGGGGACGCGATGCTAACAAAGCTGTTCTCCCTCCGGACTGAAGCAAACACAATGCTCTAACTGCAGCCAGTCAGGGCAGCGCACATCTCAAGAGTCTGGGTCCCTTGAATTGCAGGACGTTGCCTTGTCCACCATCCCACCAGACGTCTCCTCTTCATACTTTCTATGTTTCCATGATACCCTACAGAGCCATCATTCATTTAGACCTTGGCAGCTCCGCAAGATTCGGCGTGCTCTCTCTCTTGCTGAGCGTGAAGAAGGAAAACATTTTGCAGCCTAAATAAGTACAAGAAGGTGTCAGCTCAGGGTGGGGAGTCTACCCAGTTGAAGAGACAAAGATGAGCAAGCCATCTACCCCTCTTATTTCACTAGGTCAGTCAAGGAGCTAGCACAGCCCAGAGGCTGCCAGGGACCCGGGACGTGGGACAGAGCTAGCACACTTTGGAGTTAAGCAAAATTGTCATAGTGCATAGGTGAGCTCCCCTGGGAAGGCTCCTGCCGAGGCCAGGCTGGAGCTGAAAGCTGCTCCCCCCACGGCGTGAAGTGTGCTGGAAACACAAAACAGTTCAGGCTGGGAACTGCAAGCTGCAGTTGCAAATTGCATCCTCTGCACTCGTGGGAATGAGTCAGGCCCATTAGCTCGCTAATCCTCACAACAGGCTTTTGTGAGGCTACTATTTTGTCCATTGGAAACGTATGATCTGCTGATTAGACAGCATCCCAACATGCCAAACATTCACTTGAACACAGTAAACAATAAATATTTAATTAGCCTGTCGTTTTGACAACAACAACCGGCACAATTAATCACTGGCTTTTCGTTTCCCATTCATTTAGTTGTCAGTCTTACACACTTACAGTTAAGACCCAACTCCAGGCTTGACCGCTGCCTTTATTAAGCTTTGCAGAATATGTGGGTTTGATCTATGCCTTTGATCTGTGCCTCTGATTTTTTTCTGCTGTTTTGCAGAATGGGGCGAGGACTCAAATAACACTTAATATAAACGTGGTCTAAATTTGAATGCTGGAAGCTTGTTCTTCTTTTGTCCAGCAGTTCACGCTGTGGATTCTGACAATTATCGTACATCATGCTTGAAAAGAAGACTTTAAGGCTAGGTACAGACACTCAAAAATCTCAAGGCAGAATCGGTCCAAGTTGCATGGATTTCTGTAAATGGCACAGCCGAGATTGGTAGCGTACAGAACATACATTTGCCCTTTGGGTCAAATCTTACACCAGGCTTTGCCATTTTTAGTTGAGTCTATGTGTGCCCAATTTCTGTTCTCTTAGGGGTATAGACTGGTTTCCAATCACTTGTACCGGTAAAAGTGTAATGTCTGTACCTTGCCTAAGTTAACCCTGAAGCATGAAGCCACCAGTGCTCCGTATGGCCATCCTGTCAGCTAGAAATCTTCGGGGCTTTTTAAAAAGCTCCTGGCATTAGCAAATTTCTTCTTTTACCACTTCTGGAGACAGGAAAATAAACTCGTCTAAAAGGGACTGACTTAGGAATAATCAGAAATGATTTTATATTTTCTAAAAGAAAGGAAGACTCTTTGCTGAAGGTGGAACTTATTTGCTAGCAAAGAAACTGGGGTACAGTTGTTTTAGGCTGCCTATCAAAAGTGAATAAGTTTTTAATAATTTTAATTGAAAATTGTGGGCCAGACTCTCAGCCAATGTCAAACGACATACTTCTATCAGTTTTAATGCAGTTTCTATGCCAGTTTACAGCAGGATCTGCCTCTATATTTAAAAGTTCTGACATACTCCATCAATACCGGAAAGCGAAAATCAAATGCCCCATCTATTGGTACACACCGTAAAATATTGGCAGATACCTATATAAAATGTCCAGAAGCATGTTAGGACAAATTGGAAAGATACATCAAAATGATGTTTTACTCAGTCGTTGAATAAAGTAAGTGAACAAAGAAGCAGCAGCAGCAAGAATCGAGCAAACCGAAAAACCACAGCCATTGTCACACAGGGGTAAGTGCCTAGATCCAAGAGGTAGAAACCAACTCATATGAGGCAAGAGGAGCTGAAGCAATAAGTGCGTTGTGGATCCTAGACCCAAGTGGCCTTTGATCACAGGCACCGAATCTGGACTCTGGTCATTTGCCGACGGATTGCCTTGGAGCTTTCACCCGCCAGCTGCTGTCTCTCTGCTGCTAGATCTCCTCTCTGCTTCACACAGCTAACGATTGTTGGCCTACATTTTCTTTTTAGTTGAAAAAAAATGCAGATTTGGCAGCATTTTGCCATTTCACATCAGTTTGACTGAATTCTCTTGAAAGAAATACAAAAAGAACCCCGCAAATGGCCTACGATCTCGTTTTGACTTGGCTAAGACATCTCCCAGTTTTAATTTACATTCAGAAATTTTCCTCCTTCAATAAAGAAGTCCAACAGCACAGAATCAAAACCAAGATGTTTCCTCGGAAAGAAAATGGATTTCTGTTTGACTTTTTAGTGCGCCAAAAATTAGGTGGACCCAAAACGGGTTTTTTTAATTGTTTGTAACTCCTAGTGAGCTGAAGAGCCTTCGATTCGCATGGCCCCTGAGTCTGCTTACAAGGGTCCTTTCATCTCTTCTTCTTTTCTTTTGCCCATCTCCCTTCTTTCTATTTAAAACTCCTATTTATTCATTACTTGAGATCACATCCATCTCTACCTCATTCAGCTCTCTCTCCAATTTATCCTTTAAATGGTACACATTTTTAAGTTGAAAAGATGAAGGAAAACACACTTTCAAGCCACACATTGAACATTTATGCAAACTCTGTATTGTATTTCTAACTTCTGTTCTCCTTCTTTATTCTTCCTCTTTCCTTGCAGCGGTGACCTCTGTGGAGCAAGGACTCTGCTGGCGGTTTGGTCAGAGAAGCCATGGAACTGAATGTGCCTAGGAACTACGGCAGACAAGGGTTTTTTGGGTGAATCTGATATCTTTAATTAGGCCAACTTACATAGTTGGCCATTTTTTCCCAACTATTTAAGTTGGTCTAATAAAAGTTGTCCAATTCACCCAAAAAGCCTTGTCTGCCTATGGCTTTAGACCATCCACAGATGCATCTCGAGCAGGTCCAAGGAGGTGATCCTCCCCCTCTATGCAGCACTGGTCAGGCCACAGCTGGAGGACTGCGTCCAGCTCTGGGCGCCGCACTTCAAGAGGGATGTGGACAACATGGAGAGGGTCCAGAGGAGGCCACTCGCATGATCCGGGGGCAGCAGGGCAGGCCCTACAAGGAGAGGCGACGGGACCTGAACCTGTTCAGCCTCCACAAGAGACGGCTGAAGGGGGATCTAGTGGCCTGTTACAAACTAGTCAGGGGGGACCAGCAGGCATTGGGGGAGTCCCTGTTCCCTTGAGCACTGCCAGGAGTGACCAGGAATAACAGTCACAAGCTGGCAGAGGGCAGATTCAGGCTAGACATCAGGAGGCGTGACTTCACGGTCAGGGCGGCTAGGGTCTGGAACCAACTTCCAAGCAAAGTGGTGCTGGCCCCTACCCTGGGGGTCTTTAAGAGGAGGCTAGATGTACACCTTGCTGGGGTCGTTTGACCCCAGTACTCTTTCCTGCCATGGCAGGGGGTCGGACTCAATGATCTACTCAGGTCCCTTCTGACCCTAGAAACTATGAAACAATGAAACATGGCTACAACCTTCACCCCTGTGATCTAGGAGCTAAGGACTTTTTACATTCATAAATGCAGGGCCTTGATCTCCTCACATGTAACTCCCCTAACTTCAGTGCAGGCACTTCTGATCCATGCTGGTCTGTGGGCTAAGTTAGATCTGTGGATGCTCCAAGACAAAGGGAGGAAGGTGCAGGAAAGCTTGTTCTGCCAGTAATATGCCCATTCGCTGGCAAATTAGACAGGATCCCTGTCATCAGGCAGTCAGTCCAGATAAATAAGAGAAGGAAAGGCAAGGAGAGGAAGAAGGGTCTAGTGTAGTGGTTTCCAACGTTTTTTTTTTTTCATTTGTGGACCTCAAAACAATTTAAATGGAGGTGCAGACTGCTTTGAATGGCAAGTGTGTGCATACTTTTGATTGGTCATAGGCATCTTTTGCAGACCCCTTAAACATAATTGGACCCCTTAGACATAACCCAGAGGTCCATGGACCACAGGTTGAAAACCCATTGGTCTAGCGGATAGGGTAGTGATTCTCAATCAAGGTGTCATGGCACCCTGCAGTGCCTTGAGATCCCTTACAACATTAGCATTGTTTGGTGTGCAAACATGATTCACAACATCTCAAATAGGAATTCATAGTCTCAAAACCATTCTGCCCTGCTGTGGTCTTTTCTGAGCTCTTTGCAACACAGGAATTGTTCAATTATTTTTCTGTAGGCAGTAAACTAGGAGCTGGCATTTTTCAAGGGGTACCTGGAGTCTAGTGACAGGGTCTTCAGTCTAAAAAGGTTGAGAACCACTGGGGTAGGGTGTTGGTTTGGGAACTGGGACACGTTGGTTCTAATTAACTTTCTGATTAAACAGCTGTATAACCTCTGGCCAGTCACTTGGCATCTGTTGCCCTTTCCATCCTTTGCCCATTACCTCTTTAATCTGTAAGTCCTTCAGAGCACAGATTGTGTCACCTTTCTGTCCAGTACCTGGCACCATTACTACAGTTAGGGCACCTCAGCATGACCTTAATGTTTGTAACAAATGGTACCAATATTTTCAATTAAAATTTGCAGCGCCTCCTATCACTGAGATAAAATGCTATATCTTACTCAAGGACTACTTAACATGCTGACAGACCTCTACATCCAGTAGGGCTATGAGATCAAGGTAGGTTTCCGTGCTGAAACTTGGTTTCAATTCCATTTTGACTTTCATTTGAGTTCTTGTGAAAACCTGAGGCCTAATTTGCCTCTCACTTCAAACTTTATACACGAGGAGTAACTCTAATTCAAGTGAATAGATTTACCTGTGGGAATCAGACCAGAATTGGGTCCAGTGGGTTTAGGGCCATGGCCCAGAAAGCATTTAAGTAGTCATGAAGACCTGATAAAATGCGCGCATGATTTTAAACAGCCCATTGTAATGCACCATAAACCTTCATTTAAATCAAGACAGCTTAAAAGCTTTATGGATTTGATTGATGATATGCCATCTATATTGATGGCTGATAGCATGTTCACAACCCGCCATACTGTTATTTCTGTTTTGCATTGCTAACAACCAAGTTCAGAGAGATAATATATTTTATAAAAAGCTGCTGCTGCACTGACGTTAAAGAACGATAATGGGCCAGAGCTGTAGTTTTGTGCAAAAATCAGTTCTGGAGGCAACAAATTACCATACCTCCCCCAAACAGGCTTGGTGCTGGCACAGCTAATAAATTGTGCACTCAACAGAACAATTAGCATATAAGCTCCCCGCGAAGTGAAGGATGAAAGGAGGGCAAGGTTCAGCCCATGGCAGGTTTGCCACTCACAGGAGATGGTTGATTCCTCCCCAACTCTGGTAGTCACTGTGGGGATCACAGGGCCAACGCTATTAACAACAAGCACTGAGATGTCTGTTCTCCAGAGGTCAGCTCTCAGGAAATTAAACTGCTGCAAGGGACACTGGAAAATTTGACAGAAGGTCTGAATCTTCTTTCCATCAAAAGCCTGGAAGAGTATCAGCTCTATCGGTGATGGGAGAGAACAGAAAAGCTTGCTCTAGCAACCTAAAATCAACACCTACTTTCTCTTCCTCCCTTTTTTTTGCCTTTGGATCACAGCAATATAGATTATACACAACTGATCTGGCAGGATAGATGCTTGTACATGTATGTACAAGAGCACGGTAATGTATTGTCTTACCGTGTGTATCAGAAGAAGCAGTCTCTAGTCAAAACACAGCAGTTGGCCATTCCTGTTCATATCTGTAAGACAGATCTGCTGCATGACATCAGGCAAAGCTCTCTCCTAAACAAGCTGGCCCTTACCTTTAAGCCTTAGGGTGAAGTCACATGTTATACTTCAATCATACTAAAGCTGTGGGATGGAAAGAGGTGTTGAAGTTAGAACATGCTGTGAACCATCACATATTAAGGGTTAATATAGTTTCTTGCCTCCACAGGTCTGACTTGATACTAGAAGACCAGCAGGCAGGGGCATGGCTAGAAGCCAGGACAACTGAGCTCTGTCCTTGTTCGGGGTGGGAGCAGTGCATGCTGGGATGCTGGAGGACTGTAATTGCTCATTTTCTCTCTATGGAGCAAACCAAAGTTACCCTAACACAAGTTAGAAGGCAAAGCACAGAGTAAGCCCTTGCCTGAAGTGGCATAAGTTTGAACTGCTCAGAGAGCATATAGCATGAGTTAAAGAGCTTTAATGTGTAGACACTCGCATTTTAAGTGCCCTTAACATGGTCTAAGTGCAATTCATAACTTCACCCTTACTTTCCAGTTATATGAGATGGTAGGAATAATGCTCTGGAGCAGTGTGAATTTTAGTTCATTGGTATTTATGAAGCACTTTAGGATCATCTGAAGAAGAGTGATCTAAAAGAGGAAAAGATAAAGGACCCACTGCAACAAATGTATGCAATTTGCACAAGGTGGAAAAGAGGGGGCAATTATGTGAAGTGTGACACCCTTATAAGGGTTCATTTATGATGTGCAGCTGTTGTAATAAGCTGCTAGAATAGCTTCAAGAGTTTGGAAGCACCCATTGACTCAATTGGGCACTGGACTGAGCCCTGTGATAGCAGGGTGTGATCAGCTCTTGAGATGTGTTGTGATGACTGAATACTTCAATGCAGCATTTCAATGCTGCTTTTTAACAGGCTGTGGAGACGCTTTGCAGCCAGAATTCTAGGGATGGCAACACACCTGTGAAACTTGTACAGTTCATCTCATTTTATTGTAATAAAGACACCAGCTGTTGTTTTTCTAACTCACAGACAGGTACTAAATGCTCATTGCAGTGAACCCAGCCAATGATACGCAAACTTGTCTCATTACATATCAAGTGACCGATGACTCTCCCTGTCAATGAGATTCAGTGGAGATGATTGTGCATGCCACTATTGCGAGATTTATGTAGGAGGATAGCCATTCCTGTGTTAAACTACATTGATGCTGGTCTTCATTTTTAGTTTGTTTTTTTAAAAAAAAAAAGAAAAGATGAGAAAATCCAGTAACAAAGCAGAAATCCACCCTGAGAAATAACGAGGTTAAATAGGAAGTTGCACTGAAGGGTGACAGTAATAAGCATTTTTGCATTCAAGAAACCATGGACAATTCACAATCTATGGCACACTTCATTCAGTCAGAATTAAATGATGAATTGCAAATTTGGAGATGACATGGGCTTACAGTTTGTGTAAATTAATATTATGATTCTGCAGAGCATTTCATTTCAAAAGCTGACAATGAGTCTTGAAATATTATACAACAACTAAAGTTTAAATCAAACAGGAAGTAACTCCAACCAAAAAAATGTGTGCTAAACTGCCTATGAGGCATGGTAAAACATAGTAAAACATTTTCATCTACCAGAGCAGCCAATAGATTTTAATTCCCTATTTATGTTTACACTTGCAGTATAGCAGATTCATGCCTACTGTGTGAACACCAATAGACATCTAACATGTAGTTATAACAAATGGTGTAAATGCCTATTCACATTTGTAGTTGATGGGCCAAAGTTTAGGCAACACCCAAGGCAAGACCCAAAGCTGCACAAATAATTTTTTTTCATGTGTAAATCAAGGAAGCAGATGTTTACTTTCATAGTCTACTGGCATAAATGAATATTTGTGCAATTTTTAAAAGAGTACCCTTAAATGCCTGTTGTTAATATTACAAAGCAAAATTACCACTAACTGCATGTAGAAATTGAAGAGCTGCTCTTTTCTTTTCAAAGCAAAGCCAGAGGGTGACTATTCTTCCCCCTTCTTTTTATACTGAACTCACCCAGTATTTGGGAGCGGTGGGTTCCATTTCTTCCTCATCCTAAGGGGGCTTATAGCTATGTTTTCCACCTGCCTAACCACAGAGCTATTGGCTACTCTCCACACTTCATGTTGAAGCAGTTGCATTTGGCATGGAGTACTTACATGTTCATTAGGGGCCGGGGTTATGGGGAGAAGAGAATGAAAGAATGAGTTAGTTTTCCCATCCTAATGGTTCAAGCACCAAGTTCCATGGAGCTGGATGAAAACACAAGGTTTCATGCACCGTGCAACAGTTTCATTGGAAGGGATGGAGAGTGCTGACATCCCCAAACCACCTATAGCCTGGTGCAGAGGTGGGCAATTATTTTGGGCGGAGAGCCGTTTACTGAGTTTTGGCAAGCCATCGAGGGCCACATGACAGGCAGCCAGGGGCAGATAAATATTAATTTTATAAATTTAAAAAAAAAAGAGGCTGGATAGAATGGCGTGGCAGGCCGCATCTGGGCTGCAGGCCGCATTTTACCCACCCCGGCCTGGTGGATAGGGTTGGGTGCTCTCCATGGCGCTTGACCCCTGTCACTGGGAGGTAGGGAATACAACCTGGGCCTCCCATATTCTAGATGAATGCTGGAACCACCAGGTCATGGTGGTGGACTGACCAGTGCTTTGAAGAGAAGTCATAGCTGCAACTGCATTTAAAGCAATATGAAGGCTGGCCTGTTCTAAGAACACCTCTGGAAACGTATGTGGAGGACTGATAGTTCCTGAAACCCAACAAGGCTTAGATGTGAGATAGGCACTGAGCTGCAAGGTAGCACTTCTGGACATGCTCAGAAGAAGAATTTGTGGTGCTTGGGGATCTGTCATTAAAAACCCCCAAAAACTAGGATACCTATGGACATCCGGTGCCTCCAGGGTTACGCAGAAACTGAGCGGGGGTTCTGAATATCTCAATTTTGGGCTTCGCCGTCTAAGTCCCACTTCAGGCATCTGAAACCTTTTATGGAAATAGCCCTGAGTATCTGCTCAGCGTCATGTCTCTTCCAGAACAGTGACCTGCAGGGTTTCCCCCACATCCCTCGGCAGTGGTTAAAAGCAGATGAAAATATGAACCAGGTAATTTTTGCTCATTCAAGGCTTGAGCTAATTAGTCCTAAAATCCGAGTTAAGAAGATGAGCTAGATGCGGTTGAACCAGACAAACCATCAGCCCTCTGATTCTAAGGCTCACGACTTACTATTATTACACGGCTAAAAATGTGCTAGGCATTTCTCTGGACAGAGAGATGCACCTCCTGCTGTGACAAGCGTGCAATGATAGCTGATTGATTTTGCAACTTTTTGCACACAGTCCGACTGCAATGAGATCTCCCTGGGGCTCTGGATGTCTGCAGCAGTCTGCATGCTTGCAAGAAATGATAGATGCTGGGACTGCTAGCACGTATGTCCAGATGAGAAAGTCAGGATAGGATCTGGATGGGTGTGGAAGGACCGTGCATAGTAATGAGGAAGCGTGAGAGCCTGCACTGTGCAGGGGTCAGAACTGTTGATCATAATCGCCCCTTCAGCACTAAAATCTGCATATCTGTGAGATGATAAAGGCAGGCAGGTACAGCGTTTTGGATCCAGGCAGACAGGTTGTGATTTCAAACAAGAAAGCTGGCTCCAGGAAAGCTGCACTCCGGTGTTTTTTACTCTCCCTCAAATGGGCATTAAATGTTTCAGTCCCAGGATTTTGTCCATTACTCCTCATTTTACCTAAGAGACTAACTATTGCCACCTTTTGCTTTAATATTTGCAGCTCAGGCATACAGGGAGCTGTAATTGTTTAGGAGAATTTCTTTCCCCGCCCTGCTTTTACTCACCAATTCTGGTATTTTACCTTTAGGTCCACTTTCCCCAAAGTCTCTTTCCAGTTGCTGCATCTGCAGTCCCCCATGGACAGGCGAATTCTGTGAAGATATAATACATTTAGAAAACGGATCATTAGGAAGCAGCCCCCCCCCTTGTGAAACATAGGAAGTCGTTTTTCAGATTCTGTCTGATAGATCTATAGGCACCTCTAGATCATTCTGTATTGCTAGATTCAGTGAAGCACATGACAAAAGTTAATTAGAGGATTGCTGTCTGGGATGGGAATACCTGCTGAGAGACAGCAGAAGCATTCCATTGCTCACAGCAGTCCAACCAAAAAGTTACCCACAATGATTTTTCTTATTAATAAATGCACCATAAAGTAATTATAGACTTTTACATGCTACTCAATGCTCATCTCCAATATTGTTAAGCACACTGTGTCGCTCCTGGAGCGATGTTGCGCAGCTTCCCCAGTGCTTTGCCAAGAGGTGCTGCATATATAAAAAAGATTTATGCTGGTATTAACAATAATAATGCCATTGATAAATAAATCTGTGACCTTCCCAGCTCCGAGACCATTCTACGCTGTGAAAGCAACTGAAAGTGGGGCTACACACACATTTTCATAGCAACAGAGCGATTGAATTTGGAAAATAACCCATTATATTAAAATGGTGACCTATGAACCTCAGCATCCGCGTTCTGTTCTGGTATGTGTGTGACGGCGATTATCCTGGAGGGCTGATCCTCAGGCAAAGGACAGACCAAGGACAGTGGGTGCTCTCTCAATTATCATTCAGGCCTGGCAGCCAAAGTGTTGGTCAGACAATGCGAGTGCATTTCTGTCATCTCATTACTGGTAGAAAACTTGATATTGTGCCTTTAAGTAAGTGCTTGCTATTAAATAAATAACTAGGAAGCTCTGGGAATTGTTTGCATCACCTCCTGACGTATATAAGCAAAATGCTGCTACTTGGTCTTTACCGAGGCCTAAATCTTCTGTCTCTTTGCCAGCTCACATCTCTGGAGTAGACTCTAGGCTCTGGAAAAACCAGGGAGGAGGAGGATGCTGGGGTTTGGGATGCAGCCGTGTTGGTCTAAGGAGCCTGCCACTAAGGCAGGCTTTGAGTGGATGTGACATCTTTTATTAGACCAAGGAGGAAGCTTTGCATGCTGCCAGCTGCAGAAACTCTCCTGGGGCTACCAACCAGTGCCAAGGCCAGCCTCACCCTTGCAGGTGTGGCATTCTTCTGCGCACGTGTGAAGAGGAAGGACAGGACATTGCATTGTGGCAAGCTGTCTGGTTTTAACCTTTACTCCAACTTGGATCCCAACCTGCTGGCGCACAAGAGTGGACAGGACCACCTCTAACCCATGTTTCCTCCCATCCTGCTCCTGGGTCATCTCCGGGGATCTTGCAAGCACTTCTGATTTTACTCTGCTCAGCTGTCTGAGATTTATAACTGCAGCTGCTAAAGGGCTACTCGCCCCAAATCCCCTGTTGCAGTAGGTGCATAGGGAAAACAGGCCTCACTTCCATTGGAGTGGCTGGCATACCGGCTGACGGTGGTGTTAAGAGTGGCATTGTTACCGTGATTGTGCAGGAATGACGTGAGAGGCAAGGATTTCTTAGGGTGACATCTTTTATTGGACCAGCTGTATCCCAACTACGTGGTGGGTCCAATAAAAGTTATCACCCTTAGAAATCCTCTCCCCTCTCAGAATTGAATGACGTAATGTAATTTCTGCCTCCCTCAGAGCAGGGATCCAGGATCCTTTATATTTATGGAACTGGACGTGGCCCTAAGAGCCTCATCCAGCACTCACAAAGTCAATGGCAATTTGGTTGCTGACTTCAAGGGGAGTAGGCTCAGGACCTAAGCAGGATGTGAGTTTTTAGCCTATTTAGCTGTGTCTCAAGTTACAGCCTGGCCCTTAGTGCTTGTGGCCATCATCTGGATACAGGACACTGCAGTGATGCCTCTTTGTAGAGTGGCATAATGGATATAAATAATTCAGTGACTAGAAAATGATGCTAGAGATGAGCTGTCTAACTCTGAAACAACACCTGACTAAGGGAATATTGGCTACATTCAGCTGTGAGCTCTGAGGCTAGGAATAAATGTCACCAAAGGAAGCAGAGCAGAGCAGGTGTGTCGGGATGTGCCCTGGCATAGCTGATCGACTTAACTGGGCAAAACTCATTAGCCCACCCACTGACTTAGCAGGACAATGGGCTACATATTCTCTTCTTCCAGTGATGTGCCTCTGGCAATCTCTGGGGCATGTCTCTAGAAGAAGGGAAAGGCTTTTCCCACTTTCAGAGGCGCACCCCTGGCTATTTCAGCTCTGGGCTGCCTGCTCTCTCTCACAATCAAGCAAATAGATGTTTGCCTCAATAAAGCAGCACAAATTATTACTACCTTTCTTCATGACTACCTTGTGGCATGACAAAGAATAGAGACATCTCTTAGCTTTCATAGAATCATAGAAAATCTGGGTTGGGAGGGACCTCGGGAGGTCATCTAGTCCAACCCCCTGCTCAAAGAAGGACTGTCCCATACAGACTTTTATGGTGGCATAAAGGCAATGAGAGTTGATGTCTGTGTCTACCCTAAGCAAGCAAGCCAGGTTCTGGAGAGTCAAATAGCCTTTGTAGGCCACATAGGACTAACACAGCTATTCCTATGCCCGCAACACTTCCAGCCCCTGGCTGAGAAACAGAGCCATGGCCAGACTGTCAGTATACTCTTGGGATCCCTGGTTCCTGCAGTACATCCAGGTATAATTTATATTGCACTGGGGATCTGGACCAGTGCAGTTGGGCCCCAAGGTATAAAGCTGTTGCCTTCTCCTCACCCCTAGAGTTACAGCAAGCCGAACTTAGCAGGACAGACATGGAAAAGTCCCTCTTCATTTATGTCCCTGTTGGAAAGGGGGTTCTTAGGAACAAGATAAATGTGCTTGACTATGCTCCCTTTACACTAGAGCTTGAGCATGCCTTGTTTGAGCACTGTGGCAAAGCCAAGCCCTAGGCATTTCATACTGGGTGCATCTACATATGCTATTAGCAAGGAGCAATGAACTCCAGCACATATCGCACCAGAGTTTATCACTCTTGGGTGCTGTGTCTTCATGTGTGCCCGGGACTGCGGCATGTTGAGCCAGGTTCAACCTGCCTCAATGTGCTGCCGAGGTAGGCAGCCCCACACTGAAGCACCCTCATGCCCCAGCCAGCACCGTCAACATCTACATGTGTGTTGTTGTGTGCTGAAGAACGCCGCTGCAGGAAAGTATTTGTATTGTATTTACAAGTACTAACCTGTGGCGGAGTTTATTAGTTTCCTGCGGCCTAATAGGGCCGCATGTGTAGACATTCAGACTTCACTGAAGAGCTAATTAGGCAGTAAACCTCTCATGTAGATGCACTGTTTTTTTGTTTTGTTTTGTTTTTGGTTTTCTTTTCTTTTTTCTTTTTACAATTAATGCAATTAATCTAAGGTTTAATATATGAATATAAAGGAAAACCAAGTGAGGAGACAGCATGGTTTAGTGGCATGGTCTGGTAGGAGAGCCAAGAGTGCTGGATTTTATTCCCAGTTCTATCATTGACCATCTGTGGGAACTTGAATGAAAGACTTCACCTCTCTGCTCCTTTCCTATGCTGTGTCTGTTTTGTCTGTTAAAATCTTAGGGCATCTGTACGTGTGCTCCAGGGTGGGGGGAGGCGGGGAGTGTTTTAATTAGAGTTGCTCTAATTAAAACACCCACAGCATTTCATGTAGTCAGCATCCTGTGTTTCAAAATGGCAGCAGGGGTGCTTTAACAAAAGCTGGTTTGATGGTGAAGCTGCTAGAGCTGTTCCACTCCAGCAGACTCGATTAATTCATTACGACTTGTCGGAGCAGATATCAGGCACATGTATAAGTGCCTTAGTGTCCTACTAAGCCAACTTAACACAATGGCCTACCTCATCTTGCTTGGGGCTGTTAGATGCAACCATAATACATATAACAACAAGAAACCAGGTTGGAGAAAGCATCTGAGAGGGGAAGGCATTCATATCATTGCAGCACTGCATCACACTGAATTAAGAGAAGCATTAATAGACTGGATTAGCCCCTTTCAGAGTCTAGGGAGAACTCAGGCAAGAATTCTCCCTCATCCCCATTATTCTTTGCTCTGGAAATCAAGACCTTGGCCAGCAAAATATGTAATAATTCATAGATACAAGGTATAAAGGTAGAGGGAGTGGAGAGTTGAATTTCTCTCTGTGCCGATGACATTCTGCTATACATCACAAACTCGACACTTCGGCACCAGCAGCCTCTGATCGAATAGAGGAATTCAGCTTAGCTTCTGGTTATAAAATAAAATAGACAAGTCTGAAAGCAAGCCTTGAATGACAGGGTGCCTTCCCCTGAAGTGTTTGGGACCCCAAGCCCCACAAATGGGGCAGGCCTAGCCTTCCATAGTGCAGAATTCACTCAGACAAAAATCCCGCAATGGAAAAAAAATTCCCTTGTGCTGTTCATCAATCATATTTTCAGAATGACTGTGATTGGTGGGCGAATAGAGGCAAAAGCCCTAGTCAGTAGAGTTGCAACTATTATAAATACCACTTTTCTGAAAATCTCATTCCTGTATCTCTTCCACCTACATGTTCCCAACATGCTTTTGTCAGTTCCTGGTCACTCATATGACCAAGTTAACGTGGGGATGGGATAAAAGCAGAATCAGGACAGTGCAGGATAGGCCTGACTTTCTTAAATTCTTTTTGGCATCCCCACAGACTGCGTGCGCAATCTAGTTATGACTGGAATAACGAGCTTCTCCCACCCAACAGACAGCATCCCTACAAAGACAGGCATGCTACTCTCTGACCAACACCCCACTGCAATGTGGAACTCCTCCAGAGAGAAATCAGGACTTGGATTTTCCTGTCCAACCAAATGCATATCCCAAATATACTAGATTGTGCCTCCAGCATCCATCATGACACTGCAGTGACCAAGGAGCAGAATTCACTGACCCACTTAGGGCAACTGTTAAGACAAGCTTGAAACCATTTGGGAAACTGGCTCACTAAAAGGGCCTTGCAAGCCTTAAGTTACATTTTTGGAAATACTCCTTATCTTTATGCCAGCACGAAGCAAATCCTCCTTTTTTCCTCCATAGTATGTTTAAAATGTTAAATCTGGAATCAATATGTATTATTTATTTCTTTATAATTATTTAAGTGCAACCATGCTAAGAGCAATAGCTCTATAGGAAGCTGCCTTTTTAATCTAAGGTGCAGACAGGGTGCCAAGGGTGCCAATTTGTCCCTGATCTGACCCTTGAAAGCACTCTACAGCCATGACCAAACACAAGTGCATGGTTGCAGAGTGCTTTAAAAGGGCCTGATCCTGCGACAGTCTGAACCCTCATGTAGTGAATGTTGTCAATGCTATGGTGACATAGTATTGATAGGCACAAACTGTGACGCTGATGCTACATCACGGTAGCAACAAGCTACCTCCTTATAGCACATCACTGCAGTGACATAGCTGCTAAAAATAGGTGTGTGCTGGTGGGTACTCCTAAAGCAAGTACTAAATGACAATACAGTAACAACTGCACTGTGGGGGGCATGTGTAGACGCACCCTCAATGCCTCACAGCAAGAGTTTGAAGAAAGGTCCAGTGCACCATTTTTCATGCTGGTGGATATTTCATGCATCAGATTCAGATTCATATAGTGAGGCTCTGCAAAGTGAAGCTCCTTCATTCACTTGTGTCAGCACACACCAGGAGCAGGGCTGAGCTAATGTAGCTCAGCCCTGCTCCTGGGAATGTTGTCAGAATGGAAGGGAGCTCATGCTGGGGGTTGTCCAGCTGGCCTTGTAGGGTGGGGAAGGTAGACTGGAGCATCTCCAAGGTGGGAGGCTCCAATGCACCCCCCTCCCCACTCCAGCACAGGCTAGGGAAACCAGAACAGACCTCCCTTCCCTACCTTCTCCCCCTCCCATCCTGAGACAAAACAGGAGCTGGAGGGGGTGGGCAGAGCTAGGGGAAGAGGCTACAGAGATGCAGCCGGTTTCCCTGGACTGGCACCAAACTGGAGCTTGATACCCCACCCGCTGACCTAATAGCTAGCATCTGTTGGGTCAGGAGGACCAGTCTAATTCATGCTGCTTTCTGTGAAGTGCCATGAGTTAGACCTGGGAGCTGTACGTCTTTCTGAGCCTCCAGATGTTTGCTCTGTGCATATATTCAAGTCATATCTGTTGCTTTATGGACACGCAAAACTGCGTTCTTTAGCAGTGCAAACCAACATTGCTAAAGAGAGAAAGGTACATTTTATGCTTTGAATCAACATGTTTACCAATGACATCCATAGCTAACTTCCCCTCCCATACTGGCAATGACATCCTTTGCCAAGCAGAAAGAACACAATGTTTTTCTCAAGTTGAATTTGAAATGATTTCCTCTTGGAAGTATCATATCCTGACTTGTAAACCGAACAAATTTTGTTCAGAAGCCATCAAGAGGGAATAAATATGGACGCTCATAATATTTACAGAGCTCCTTTTCAAAACACTTTACAGGCAGGCAGGAGGGAGAAACTGGAAAACTGAGCTACAGGATTTGTAGATAACAAATGAACAGCCCAGACCTTAAAAAAAATCAGTAATTAGAAA